>NC_059505.1:16541250-16852500 GCF_914767665.1 Harmonia axyridis
AATGTCAATGAAAATTCTTTAAATGCTATATCAGAGACATTGTTAATGAACTACAGTTTACGCAAAGTAAGACCAGTTGTACGAATTGGAATCAATGGAACCAGTTTATGATTAACAAATATCATGCAAGTTCGATCGAATATCGACACGCCCATACGAATCAGCTGTTTTATGTAGATTGAGTATAAAAGTGTGAATAATTTTTAACGAGGTATCACTTGAAGATCATCATTCAAAGTATCAGTCAACAATGGCAGCTAAAGTAAGTACACATATATTTCCGTTTGCAATTAAGAGTTCAAAAACCCTAATATGCGATCATTATATCGTTGATTTGAATACAATATTCTTTTATTTATAGATCGTAGTTCTTTTCGCCGCTTTGGCTTACGCTAATGCTGGATATTTGGGACTCCCAGCGGCAGTTTCGACTTACTCTGCTCCAGCTCTATCTTATGCCGCCCCAGCAGTAACAGCAGTTCATGCTGCTCCAGTAGCTTCTTCATACTCGTACACAAACAAAATCCAATCAGCACCTGTTGCATATGCTGCCCCTGCTATCTCATACGCCGCCCCAGCTGTAGCTGCCGTTCATGCCGCTCCAGTAGCCATCGCTAAGACCCTTCCAGCAGCCACTTCTTACTCTTACACCAACAGAATTTCACAATCTGCCTATGCTGCCCCAGTTGCCACCTACGCTGCTGCTGCTCCAGTAATCAAATCTTATGCTACCTCCTATGCCGCTGCTCCAGCAATCTCATACTCTGCTCCAGCAATCTCATACTCTGCTCCAGCAATCTCATACTCTGCTCCAGTAGCCAGCTATTCTGCTATCCATGCTGCCCCAGTTGCCACCTACGCCGCCGCTGCTCCAGTTGTCAGGGCCCAAGGTGTGTCAGTCCACCCATCTTCAGCCCTTTCTTATGCTGGCCCAGCACTCACCTCCTACGCTGCCCCAGCTATCACATCCTACGCTGCTCCAGCTATCACCTCCTACGCTGCTCCATCTTTCACCTCCTACGCTTCCCCAGCTATCACTTCCTATGCTGCTCCAGCTTTGGCTTATTCCCAGAAACTCCATCTTTAAATTTCCGACTGAAGACAAATATGTGGTTCATCAAATTGATGACCGTGATACCTTATTATTTTTTTTATGTAAATAACTTAAAATAAATCGAAAAATAATATTTGTCTTTCATTATTCTGAAAGGTCATCATACTGACAAAATTAATTCATAAAATCAAAGATCTGAGTGAATCTGCTGCTATCAAAAACGATGGTGATATTGTAAGAATGTCGGTTTAATGTTCCTGCTAAGGTGTTTTCGAAGATAAAGCTTAGGTTTCAGTAATTATTTTAGTTTTCAATTATTCTATAGAAGTGTTTTGAGTTTGCTTAGAAGCCCAAAAAAAAATCAGATAAAAACAGTGAGAAGAATGCTTATACTTTTCTAGTATATCTCGAAACATATTAGGCCAATTGAAAAGTACCCGGTCTGATGCACAGATGGCGGTGCTAGTATTAAATCCATATGATTTTTTGTTAGAACCAACCTTCAAACGATACGTGTCAAAATTTGACAGCAGTCCGACCATTAGTTTGTGTGATATTGCGTTGTGAGTATAGCTACTTTAGTTATTGAAAAAAAAAAGGAAAAAAAAAAGGATTACGTGTGCTGGTAAAATATTGCTTTTTGAAGGGAAAAAATAGTGTTGAAGCAAAATCTTGGCTTGATGAAGAATTTCAGGGGTCTGCATCTAGAAAATCAACCATCATTAATTGGTATGCTGAGCTTAAACGTGGTGAAATGAGCAACGAAGACGGCGAACGCAGTGGACGCTCAAAAGAGGCTGTCACCGGCGTAAAAATCAAAAAAGTTCTCAAAATAACTTCAAATGGCCGTAAAGTGAAAAGCAGACTTTTGAAGATATCATCTGAATGTGTACATCATATCATTCACGAATATTTGTACATGAGAAAACTGTGTGCAAAATGGGTGCCGCACGAGCTCACAATTGATCAAAAGCAACAACGTCTTAATGATTCGGAGCAGTGTTTGAAGCTGCAATATACCTGAATTTTTGCGTCGATATATGACAATGGATGAAACATGGCTCCATCATTTCACTCCGAAGTCCAATCAGCTGAGTGGACCGTACACGATGAACCCAATCCAAAGCGAGGAAAAACACAACAGTCAGCTGGCAAGGTTATGGCATCAGTATTCTGGAATGCGCAAGGTATAATATTGATTGATTCCTCCAAAACGGCCAGACCATCAACAGCGATTATTATATAGCGTTATTGGATAGGTTAAAGGATGAAATCATTAAAATACGGCCCAATTTGAAGAAAAAAAAGGTGCTTTTTTATCAAGACAATGTGACGTGTCACAAATCAATGAAAACAATGGCAAAATTACATGAATTGGTTCTCGAATTGCTTCTGCATCCACCGTATCCGTTAGATCTGGCCCCCCATTGCCGAAACTGAAGCATATTTTGAAGCGAAAGACAAATCGTACTACAAAAATGGTATCGACAAGTTGAAAGATCCCTATAATCGTTGTATCGCGCTCGAAGGCAACTATGTTTAATAATAAAATCGAATTTTGCCAAAAAATGTATTTTACCATGATAGACCGGGGACTTTTCGATTGGCCTGTTAGTTTGGTAAGAGGTTATCAAGAATCATGAAACATCCCCTGTATATCAATTATGTACGGTTATAAACTGAAATTCAAACTAGCATATTGGGAATACTGCTACACTCCGTATTCATAATTTATATGGAATCAGATATCGAAAGAACTTCAAACGATAACAAATATGAACCTGTTAACTTCTGAATTGAGTTATTTATGCACAACGATTGAATGACTATCACAGTGATAGGATCAAAAGGATATGCTGCTCATCACATCCAAATACACAAATTTAGCCATTGCAGGGATTGTTTCTCTACATGAATAAAATTGGTTTAGCATAATCGATTTTACTTCAACCAAAATTCCAAATGTATCAATAGAAACTATATAAATATAAAAAGTGGACTACAGGATCACTTGATCCTATGTGATTGTAACATTTTGACACTTGATTAATTTAGTCTAACCTGAAAAATTACTCAAATGGAACATCTGGTTGACTGCATTATCGAATCAACCCGGGAAAGGAAAAATGGTGTTTATTTATTCAATACTTTTTTCGACTTTCCAAAGCCTCTGGTATATTTCTAGCTTAGAGCTTTAACGATTAGGAGAATTGGTTGTTTTTTGCATAGGCTATGTTACTGAGCCCCAATGCCTTTCAAGATTACCAATGTTAATTTTTCACCAGCGAATGGTTAGACTGTCTCCCGTAATCAGATTATTCATTTCCTGGCACAGGACTCGATTCGCAATCTTCGTCTTAGGTGTAGGGATTCCTACCCACTAAGGCAACCGTCTGTAACGTCCTAAATACCAAGAAAGATTTATAAGAAGAAATGGGAAAATTTTCGGAAATGGTTTATGAATCTCTTTCTGACTTAATGATTCATTTTTTAATATGTTCAATTTTTTTGAATGAATTTCGATAATTCAATTCTATTTTGAATGAGTTTTCTTTCTATTCAATTCAAATATATATATTTTTTAATTTTTTTCATTCATTATCATTTACCTATATCATGCGAATTAATTCAATAAAATGTTCGAAAGAAAAATTATCTCCATCTGAAGCAACAACCCTTGAAGTCCTGAAACCTATGATATAGGGGTGGGTGATATAAGACATAAGTACAGATCTTTCTGTAAGTGTAATGATTCACTTCTTGTGCATAATGAATCAATGCATTACTTGGAGATTAACAGATAGGCTTCCACAATAATTTATAATATAGTCAATAGAGATATCGCTGGAGATGATCTAAAATCTAAACTAAGTTTGTTTCAGCTACCAGAAATCTAATAAATATGGTACCTGGACTGATGAGTTTAGCTGACTCTTGAACACGACAAATACTATTTAGCCA
Organism: Harmonia axyridis; assembly: GCF_914767665.1. Lineage (NCBI taxonomy): Eukaryota > Metazoa > Arthropoda > Insecta > Coleoptera > Coccinellidae > Harmonia > Harmonia axyridis. The sequence continues at coordinate 16,545,266 of NC_059505.1, forward strand.
TAAGAAATCTGTTACCTATTTCCAGCGTCAGCACTCTGATTATTGAACATTTTTGTAACACACATTTACTGTGGGAGTTAAAAACTTTCATAGAAGACAATCTTTATTTTACACCATCAATTAGGTAAGCTGCACTGTCGAATGAATCAGCAAAAAAATTGTGACTGTCATTCTGTATGACATGAATGAATGGCGTCATAAGTCAAATTTTTATGCCATAAGGTATCTAATTCTTCTTCTTCTTCGGGTGCATATTCGTCCCGAATATTGGCGATCATCCTGGATATGATAACTTTATTCACGGCCGCTCTGAATAACTCGGTATCTAATTAAAAACTAAAATTGGTCTTTTATAGCCTTTTGCTTGGAATCATTCACTAACGGATTATACACTGTGTCCGTAAAATATGGAACAAATTCATTTTTAGCTAAACAGACCATTTTAAGAAATAATCCTGAAACATATCGATTTTTTATTTCAATTTACCGTATTTTAAAATAATAATCTAATATACAGGGTGAATTACTTTCGAGTAATGACGTCACCGTCATTTTTTATAAATGGAACAGCCACCTTTTGTCTCAATTTTCGGATTACTCTAGCTCAGCTGATTCCAAAAATGTATCACATGTTGATTTCAATTGGTAGAGGGTGGACAAAAATACAATAGTCTGCTCATAAAGTAACGCGTAACATTCTTTATTAGTTAAATTAAAAATATTATCAAAAATACTTATTGTTTAGCGGCAATTGGTTTTAATGTAACACCCTGTAGTATGTTACATTTTTAGATTAATAAAAATGAGCTGTTTCAAAACATGTTTGGTACTTGTGGTCAAGCAGACAGAATATGAAAGAAATTATTTCTTATCAATTTAAAAAAACAATGTCGTCTAGTTTTTTGTGAAATGTCATTATTTGTTTATTGCCGCTAGACAATAAGTATTTTTGATAATATTGTTAATTTAATTAATAAAGAATGTCTAGCGGTAATAAACAAATAATGACATTTCACAAAAAACTAGACGACTTTATTTTTTTTAAATTGATAAGAAATAATTTCTTTCATATTCTGAAATTTACCTAGGTAATGGTCAACCATTACCTAGGTAAATTTCATCGGTTGTCTCACTTACGAGTGTAAATTATTTTAAGTTAAAATTTTGGTCTGCGTTTGACGAAAGTCGATATACTGTCTTTTAATAAAGGCAGTTACTTTATAAAATTTCACAATATCCAGACTTGGTTTTTTTTACAAACTATTTTCATCATAGAATATATGAACCATAAGGTGTACCAAATTTAGGAATTTCCTTAAACTGAGCTGAAAATAAGTATTTCCAGTTTTCTCGGTTTTACCTCTTTAGCATTACATCAATAAATAAAATGAGAATATTGCTTTTCTAATTTTCCTTCAGACTTTTTATGGTAGCGAATTTAAACTGGCTTCACTAGCTTCTGCTAATATTTATTGGGGCAGAATATCATCCGATGCATCCAATTTAATACACAGATCAAATTTGATTTGATTATGTATTCATATACACACATGAATGACGGACGTAATTCATCAACATGTCGTTACCATATAGTAATCTCATCATTGGCGTTAGTTGGTCGTTCGGAACACAGATATACAGGGTGATTCCGGAGAAGACCGTCAGATTTCAGGAGAAGTTTACACTAGTCAAGGCAGTTTCGAATCAATGTTTGGGTTATGGTTGGGGGCCTTTATTGAGAGTCTACAGGGTGATTTGCCCGATTCGACCGATTTTTCTTATTTTCATAATTTTGGTAAGGCTTTATTAATGTTGATGAAATTTTCAGTGTAGAACAATATGATTGTCTACTTTCAATAATTCCAACGCCTTCTCATTGGGAATTATGATGAGTTCAAATTAAATTTGAAGGTTGAAAAAACACCCTGAACATTCCGTTCTCAAAAATTCGCTCTCTGCTTCTGGTTCTACCATAAGTTTACATTACTGGAGCATTTTTATTGTTTTTTGGCACACGTCCAGTTTTCCTAGAACATTTTTTTAAGGATGAACTATATCGTTATTTCGCTCCAAGGCAGTGAGAATATTCTGAACTAGATATTAAAGCTGTATCGTACAATGATACAAAGCTCTTCCGAATGATAAAAAATAGTTTTTATCAAATTGAAAATTTTTCATGAAACTTAAATCTCAATTTGAATCAAGTTCGTTAAGATCCATGGTTACCATTACAGTGAACCACAGAATGAGAATAATAAATAAACAATCTGTTACAAGAAGTGTATTTTAACATGCCCCAATTATTTACTCCTGCGGTATATGCAGATTTGATTTTTTTTTTATGATTTTTGTAACGGAAATGAAGCCAAAATGGAATACCAAACACGATTTCCCAACCGACGTCAACCACATAAAGGTACTTTTGAACAAGTATTCCATTATTCTAAAGAACATGGGCAATATCCTAGTAAGGCATAGCACATTGATAAAATAGGCCTACTCAAAATGAAATTTTCAATCAAATTGTTGAACGGGTGTAGGAGGAACCGTCTATTAGTCAAATTAGTTCCGAATTAGGAATTTGAGGTTGAAATTAGAAGTATAGAACAACTATTTGAGGAATTTCGAGGAATGTAATATCTTAAAGCAAAATCAATCCCTCATCAGAGGGTCAATTGGAAATTTAATAAAAAGGTCCCGAATATGTATTTGAAAAAGAGGGAATCATTTCGACCATTCTATGTAAATTTTGTGTTAATCCTTAGTTTTGCCTTTCATAATATGTTTCGAATGTTTATTCTGTATTAGTTGTTGTAGATTTTTTGGTTTACGTAGGTACGTATAAAGATATTTTCTGGATTAAATGATTTTCTCTATTTCAGTATCGTAATAAGTTCATTACAGTTCTAAAAACAGTGCTGTAATGAACTCATTACAGCATCGTTTTCAGTTATATTTTTCGGTTTATGATTGTCTATATTGACTTCCAATCCTATCAAATTTCAACAAACGTCAATAATTGTCTAAATAATATAATTCGGATAAAGTGAAATGATTTGCAACATTAATCGCAATTTCTCTTGATTCTGGTGGTGTTAAATCGATTTCTTTAGACATAACTAACGAATTTAATGAGTAATTGTAAATAATTTCAAAATTCTAAACGTACGATTCATATCCAAATTCCATAATCTGTCAATGTTCGTAACAGTCACACCAGCTGCAATGATACAATACAAATGTCACTAGGATATTCAATCTAAATTTTTCATTGAATTTCGACAATATTTCACGAAACTTGACTGAAATAGAGAAAATATCGTCTAATAATCGTTGCAGAAGGCAATTCCAACAATCATGCGTTCGAAATTTCGCATTCGTGTTAGAATAGGAGCCCATTTTGCAACTTGTTTTAGAATATACTATTAAGTTACCGTTTGATATTTGCGTGCAAAAAAAGCACTTGCTCTTTTTTGTCCGCATATGCGTGCGGAAAAGAAATAGGAGATTTTCACACACACCGAATGGCAAATTGATCCTTTGCAATTCAACAAAATTACGTTTTTCATACACCGTTGTAAAGAGCCTTCCAAGACCTTTCGAATGAAGTATCACTCAACCTCTCTTCCCTATTCAATTCTGAAGGGATGGAGCGCCGTCTCTCAGGAGGTTGCTCGTTCAAGCCTCGAATATACGTCGAAAGATGTCCCCCAAACAAAATAATTCGACGTGTTTCGGGAAATTTTTCCAATCACTATCAGATAAGAAATACACGGGGTGGCTCGTCTGAGACGGAACACCCTGTATATAGAATGGAGCACTGTTTTCTTGGTCATACCATCACGTGAAAACCCCTCAACCCATTTTATTGATTTTTTTTTAACTCCTATTCCTTTCCAGAATAAAGTTAAGGAAGAAAGATTTCGAAAATTTTCCTGGAAAACTGGAAAAATCAAGAAAACTAAAGAACATTTCAACATTATCAAATTAATAACTGTTATTCTCTGAATTAGATCTAAGGAAACAATTAATTCTGTTAAATCCGGAGACCTTGGTGGCCACCAAATATTTTAATTATCTGATGATTATCATAGATAGGCACTTAGATGATTTACCATGCGTGAAACTGAAACTTTTGATGATTTTTATAGTTTGATAAGAAATTTTTGAAAACTTGGGCTATATAGATATACATATAATTATATGTTTATATTTATTTTGAATTTTTTTGATCACTTTAAATATTATTTTTCGGCAACCGTCCGGGAAGTGCTCACTTCCCGGACGCTTTTTCTCTGAGAAAGTAGCATTTTTCGGCCTACTCAGGAAAGTACGTACTTCCCGGACTAGGCCGGAAAACAAGCATGTCGACGTTATTTGCTGACAATGGTGGACAACATCACAAAATTTAAGAGACACGGTGGCTGGAAGTCTACTGATGTGGCTGAAGGATATATAGACCCGTATATAGATAATTCAATTGAAGACAAAATTAAAATTGCCAAGACCATTCAAAAATCATCAGAAGGAAACAATCGATGTGAAACGGAAACTTTGCCGTCTTGTTCTGGCTTCAACAAAAGGAATTTAAATATCGCAGGCATTTCAAACAAATTGAATCCTTTCACTATTAGTTATTGCTCGAATCTTAATATAAATATTGATATAAATGAGAATTAGAATGTTTCTGCTAATATGTGGTATTTTCTATTCTGTTTAATTTAAATAAGAATTAAAATGAATATAAAAGAAATGTGTCGTCTCATCGATTTGTTATTCTATACGGTTGCCGAAAATAGTTTTTTTTGGAAAATAGTTTTTTTTGGAAAATAGTTTTTTTTGGACTCACAGACTTCCAGGATTCACTTACGCTCGTCCTGAAATTTTGTCTATTCATCCAAAAAAACCCTATTTTCCGGACTTGTTGCGTAAATTACTATTCTCTAATTATGTGACTAATCCGTTCGTTTTTCCACATCTTGTAGAACAAAACAGCGCTGAATATCGCAGATTAGCAATAAATATTGAATACGAGAAGGTCATTTGCCTCAATAATCAAGAAGCATCAACATCATTTTGTGATATGAATCACACTATATATTCTTCATGTATATTTTCGTAATTATTTTTTATGAAATTATTTGATTTTGTTACTTCTTTTTATCAATCAATCGAGTTGTACTGCAAGTGTCATATTTTCTGCTATGATTAAAGCCCCAAATTGAAACTTGGTTCACACCGATTATTCAACGTGATAAGTCTGTTGTTTATATTAACAAAGTCAATCATCTGATCTTTCTTGGTTGAATGTTTCTGATGTATACATGTATGTATGTATATCGTCTTTATTTCCAGCTAAACTTACATCAATCAAAGAAAAAAAAATACAATTGATATACGTGTTAAGCAAGAAATATGGCGAAGTCCAGATGTGTCCCCTAGGAGACTCCCTGATCCACTCAGCCATTGAATTGAGAGTGCTCCAATCTGAACAATAAGAGAAAATTAAGAAAAAGAGAAAGAAAAAAAATTGATACCACATTCTTATTCATGTACAAGCAAAACATTCCCCCTTCTGTATCCGGGATAGAGAGGCATTCATCGCATGATTGCACTGACAATTATTCCTTATTACATTTCTTGAAAGCTGCTCTAGATTATTATTATTATTATTTGTACTGGGGGGGGTTTTGAGCTGCTCTAGATAGTTTAATTGAAGATTCAGGGTTACTATTGAAGAATCTTGTAATATTGAAAGAGAAACCTCTTTCAAACATCGAGGTTTTATGATATGTGGGAGTGATTTTTCCCCTGAACCTAATGTTGAGATTATGTACGTGCGTTCGTTTCTTATAAAAGTAAGGTGGGCGCTGGAAAAAACAATGTCTCTGTAAAAGCATGCACAATGCAGTTTTATCCTTTCTTCCATACTCAAACATCCTGCCTCCCTGAGTAGTGGTGAAACTGATTCGAACTTCCTCACACCATAAATCAGTCTCAGATATGCATTTTGAATCATTTGAATTATTTTCGTATCATAATAAGAGAGACAGTTATATACTCGTGAAATAAATTAAAGGATCAAAATAAAATTCGAAATTTTTAGTGGTTTTTCAAATGGCTGTATCACAATGGTCGTATCTCAATTTGAAATGAAGCTTTTTGAAGCTTGAAGTTTATAGTTTAGAGATCTCATTATGAAAAAAATTTTCAAGCAACGTGTACCGCTCAATTCTAATGAATACAGTATCTAAAATTCCTGCGAAATTTTTTCAGCTTTCATTTTTGGCCCACAGACTTGAAAATTTTTTTTCCACCTTAACCATTATATGGATGAGATAACTTGTTCATTCAGGTTCAATATCCTTTTTTCAAAATTTCGATACGAGCATTTCTCTCTGAAATATCGAACTCTGAATTGAAAAGTACCTTCTTGTCTTTAACCATCAATATCTCACCAGTCAATGTACGCACAGAAAATTTAGGGGATGTTTTCAAATCTTGAATGAATTCTCTACAAGAAGTAGCTATGGTTATTTCGGAAAAAATTTCTGCGTTCTCTACATTAATTTTAAAAGTTGATAAAAAAAGGGCTTTTTGAGGCTTTTTGGATAATCAAACGCTGAATTGAAAATATCGAAAAAACCATCAATGTTGAGTGTGCGTTTTACAGTTCAATATCACCACAAAAATTTCAGAGAATTTCAATTCAATCCATGAAGCGGTTTTTTGTTTCATTCGATCGAATTTTCAAAAAATTAAAGGAGTAATCTCATCCATATAGTGGTTAACTTGGAAAAAAGTTTTCAAGTCTATGGGCCAAAAATAAAACCTGAAAAAATTTCGCAAAAATTTTAGACATTTTATTCATTAGGATTGAGCGGTACACGTTGCTTGAAAAATTTTGTCATCATGAGATCTCTAATCTATAAACTTCAAGCTTCTTTTCAAATTGAGATACGACCATTGTTATCGAAAATACATCCAATTGAAAAACCGCTTAAAATTTATAATTTTATTTTGATCCTTTAATTTATTCCCCTAGTGTATTTTTGTACAATTATTGGTTTCAAACACCGTAATATTTTTCAAGAGATCAAATCAGAAAACCCCCAACGGAATATTTTCTAGCTAGGGCCTTGGCCACACGATAAAGATAAGCAATTCAAAAATACCGCCAAAAATGATTAACAAAAAATGGTAAACTTTTGACAGATGATATCTTGTCGTCTCTGTGAGAATATATAATCGCTATAAATAATAGTACATGTCACGTAACAAATTATCCTTACAAGTGAACTCTATATTATAAAAATTCAATCTGAATTGAAAAATGATCTAGTCATCAAGGATTCTTGAAAAAGGTCAATATGTGAATTTTGCCGAATAATATGGAATCGTTAAAATTGATAAGTTGTCGACATTTCACTTGGGCGATATCCGGTAGAGCCGGAGTAAAAACAGGATTTCTGCAATAACTAGGTACTAAACTCCGATGAAATATTTCAGTTAATAGGTGAACAATAGGACTACATTTTCCCCACCAAATTTATGTGTTTTTTTAGGAAGGTTTGTATAAAAGGTGACAATCATCTAGCAAAAGTATCATTCAACAAGTTCTTTGTGAAAGATACATCAGCAGCAAAAATGGCTTTCAAAGTGAGTAACAATTTCTTATATTTCGGATTTGCGCTTTATAGACAAATGATTACACAATATACAGAAATGACAAAAAATCATATATCGGTCATTTCAAATTCAAATGAGTGGCACCTTTTCGGGATTGTTGTTTTGAGAATTAATTTGAGGAAAACCGCAATTTCATAAATTCAAATGTTTTCAAGTTATAAGAGAAAATTGGAAAATTCAAAGTTCTCATAACTTCTTCATTTCTGCTGCTATAAACATGAAACAAAAACATTCTACAGATATTTTATTTAGTAGAATTCAACGGTCTTATCTTTTTTTTTACTGCAATTACTTCTAAAGGAATAATACAAAGGTTGTTTAGTTAGGTGAATAATAAAATTTCTATTACAAATAGAATCGCTTTTTCTTTCCTCTTCAAAAATATAGAACATGCTATACCTATAAATTTCCAAGCCAACTATAAAAATCATCAAAAAATCCAGTTTAACACGGCAAATCAACCAAGTGCCTATCTATGATAAATAATCTGTTAACTCCAGATAATTCAAAGATTCCTCGGTCACCAAGGTCTCCGAATTTCATACCGTTAGATTTTTTCAACATTTTCAAATGGATAAATGTTGTTCTTTAAATGCAACCAAAAGAAAAATCTAACGGTGTTGAATCCGAAGACCTAAGTGGACACCGAATCTTTTAATTTTCTGAAGTTCACAGACTCTCATAGGCACTTGATTGAGTTGCCGTGGGAAGAAAGCAATTTTATTCGTCATAAAAATTGTTATGGTTCACATTAAAAAAAAAACAAGTTTGTATTATAAATTTGAGTGTCAGGTTAAAAATATCACTGATTTTTATCATTGCTGAATAATTCCCTATTTTGATCGGATAGAAACTTATAAGCCATATGGTTGTGACATTATTTTTTACTGTACCTACCAGTCATTAATGCTGCAGAAAAGTCCATGTTATGCAAATGTTTATGAGATATAAAGTTAATATGCACAAAATTCAGTGATATATATTTTTGGCTTCATGATGTGATAATTATATCTGTATATTGTTTTCAATTCTCTATTTTCATAAATCATGATTGACGAAAATATGAATATTTTTCCGAAGATACCTAAAAACGTGTTTTTCAGGTTTTGGTTCTCCTCGCTACTTTGGCTTATGCCAATGCTGGTTACCTGAGTGGAATTGCTGCTCCACTTTCATATGCTGCTCCAGCTCTCACCTACCCAGCCCCAACTTATACTGCTCCACTTTCATACGCTACTCCAGCTCTCTCATACGCAGCACCAGCTGTTGCCCATGCTCCTATCGTCACAAAGGCTCTTCCAGCTGCTACCTCATACGCCTATAACAACAAAATTTCGAAATCTGTATACTCTGTTGCCACACCCGCCATAGCTGCTCCAGCTATTTCTTACGCTGCACCAGCTTACAGCCACGCCATCGCTGCTTCTCCAATCTCCTACTCTGCTCCAGCTTACAACTACGGAATTCCCTCTCTCAGGACTTCCTTGACATACGGAACTCCAGCTTTGAGGGCTTACTCTGGAAGCTTGGCTGCTCCAGCCTTGTCCTACGCTGCTCCTGCCTTGTCTTATGCTGCTCCAGCCCTTTCCTATGGTGGACTCGCCTATGGAGCTGGATACAGTAAATACGTCCTTTAAATTTTCTTCGATTAGAGCGATGTTGATTTTAGAATGAAAATTGTTATGATTATTTTTTTCTGATTTTATTTTAATGTTGTAATGAACTGATAAAATATATTGAGATTAAGCAAATCCTATGTTATCTTTGTAGTTACAAGTATGTCCTCCCAAACTATGCAAACCGATTGGACAAAATCTGAAAATTAATTTTCAGAATGGGTTGAATATGATTCATCTGTGAGTTCTTCCGATTTCGGATATAACTCTTCAAACATAATAGAATCAAAGACCAGAAACTATGAAATGACTTCCAGAAAGATCTAAATATATTCACTAGAAACAATGTAGACATAGAGCAATATCATAAATCTGTCGTATTTTTTGAAAGGGAAGGCAAGACAAATGAATCATTGAAGTCTAATATTCACGTTGTTTCATTTCAAAAACATCAGACGGAAAATATTTAGTGACTAAAATGATACTACAAAAATGTTGAAAACTTTGCAGTCACAGTTCGCAAAACCAAAGCACTTTTGGGTCATCGTCAACCACCTTCTCGTCCGGCATTAGAGAAATTGGTGAAAAAATTTGAACTATTGAGGCAAGTTAGTAATGAGAAGTATTGAAACTGTGTGCATCGCTGAAGAACTAAGAATATTGCTGCTGTAGCTAGTAGGTATGACCAAAATCTAGGTTTGTCGATTTCTCGTTGATCTCGCAAATAAAACATTCCACAAACGAAATCACACCGTATTTTGAAAAAAACAATTAGGTCTTAAAACTTTGAAAGGCCAGTTACCTCAAGAACTCAAGCCGGTCGATCATCAGAAATGTCGTATCTTCGCTGATCGATTCCTTGAAATGCATAAAAATGATTCTCATCGATAAATTATCTTCAGTGTTGATTTCAGTGCTCATTTCCACCTCGGAGGATACATTAATAAGCAGAATTTTCTCATTTGTAGCTCGGAAAATCCAAGAATGATTGTTGAAAAGCCTCGCCATCCTCAACGTGTCACTGTTTGGTGTGGTTTTTGGGCTGGTGTGAATGGACCTTACGCATTCCAAAAGGAAGCTAGTGCAATTGTTACGTTGAATGGATTGCGCTACCGAGCTATGATTACTGATTTTTATGACCGGAATAGGCAAATAATGAAGTGGACGACGTTTATTTTCAAGAATACGTCTCTACGTGCCACACAAGCAACGAAACAATCGCAATTTTGCAAGAAAATGATATCACAATTGACCCGAGATCTTGTGATTTTTTCTTTGAGGTCACGTGAAAGATAAGGTCTAAGCCAATGCTCCTCAATCGATTCAAGAATTTGAAGAAAGTATTCCTGAATTTATCGAGAAAAACAGCCGCAAATGTGCGAATTGGTCAAAATTTGAAGAAAACTAATGGTGCTGTAAGCGTAACCGTGACGGCCATTTGGTTGATATCGTTTTGCATTGTTAATGGGATAGCTTTCTCTTCTTAATGAAATGAACATCCATTGATTTCTCTCAAAATATCCCCTTATTTTTTTTATCTTATAATAAAATCTATTGTTGAAAACCCTTTATAACCAGGGAATTAATTCATTTGGTTCCACAGAAAAAGGTAGAATAAATGTATTTTCTTCATGGCGGCAATTGTTAACTATGGATCTTTTAACCTGATGAGTTAGTGAAAATGATCATTCAAAACGCCGTATATAGAGGATCTCAATGAAAATCTCAATTAGATTTCTGAATTTCAAAAACGGTTTCAAACGCCATTTCATCATGCTAACTACCAATGACTAAATCAATTATTTGTATTTTTGAAGAAATTCTTTTCCTTAAGGATCGAATCTGAACTACTTAAATCAACAAAAATTGACTATAATTTTCAACTTCAATCAATCCTAAAGGGAACATCGGGTCGGGAATGAATTTCAAAAATTGCACCATTTATATTCCTATACAAATATTCAATATAGATTATATGAATGATAAGCATTAATTTTCAATATAATTGATTGCTAAACTATTTTTTTTATTTTTTATTGTATGTTGAATAATGTAATTGTATTTGAAATTTGAATTAAAATAATATGGAGTGAAGAGTTCGTAGATTTCTTTGAATGACCAAAAAATGAAATTTGTACTGATTTGACTATTATTCCTATGATATAATAATAATATATTATTATTGCAAATGTCGAATATTTCGACGAATTGAAATTCTTGATGTATCTAAAAAAACAAAATTTATTTAACTATCAGATAAACAACATTTTCACAGGGCGTTCCAATGAAAAAGGACCACCCCTGATATTTCTCATAATATATTAAATAGCGGAAAAAAGGAGTAGTAGATAGTAGTAATAATAGAAGTAAGTGTAGTCGATATTTTTAGAACAGTGGTTAAGATGAAAAAAAATATATATATATATATATATATATATATATATATACAGGGTGTTTCCTAAACATGCGGCAAAAATTCAGGGGGTTGTTCCTTGGACTATTCAAAGAATATTTTGTCCTTTGATGATAAAAATGCGTACCGCACTGTGTTTACTAAGTAGGTACAATTTATTTTTAAATTTGTTTAACAACATTCCAATTACTAAAAACGGCCAGTTTTATGACTAAAAATTGATAAGTGCAGATGGTAAAGGAATACAGATTGAACACGGTTTTCATTTGAATTCGTTTTGTGATGTATTAGCAATTAACATTTTATCTTTGACTATTATGAATCGCTATACAAACACCGAGATTACTGACATGCATTTCATTTATGGACTTGCTGATGGAAATTCATTAAATGCTAGGAGGTTGTACATTGAACGATTTCCTGGGCGTAATATTCCTGACAGAAAATTGTTTCAAAATATTCATCAACGTCTGCATGAAACAGGCGCATTGAAAAAAATGGGGGGACCAGGAAAACCAAACACAGTAAGAACGGTGGAACTGGAAGAGAATGTGCTGGACATGATCGAAGAAGACCCTAGTACTTCTACTCGAAAAATTTCCAATACTTTGAATGTGAGTAATAAGACTGTTTGGAAAATTCTTAAAGACAATTTGTTATACCCATACCATATGCAACGCGTTCAGGCACTTATTCCTACTGATTTTCCCCCACGTATTGCATTTTGTCAATGGCTTTTAACCACATTAGTTCAAATTCCTCAATTACTGACGCTGATTCTTTTTACCGATGAAGCGAATTTCTCAAGACGACGAAAATCCACATGAGGTAATTGAAGATCGTTTTCAACATCAGTTCTCATTGAATGTTTGGGTTGGTATTGTGGGTGACTGCCTAATAGGGCCGATATTTTTACCAGAAAGACTTACCGGGGACGTGTATCGCAACTTTTTAGAACAAACGTTACCTCTGTTTTTGGAGGATGTACCATTGGCAATAAGACATGCAATGTGGTTTATGCACGATGGTGCACCAGCGCATTTTAGTTTGGTTGCTCGTGAGTTTTTAACATTAACATACGGAGATCGCTGGATTGGAAGAGGTGGACCTCATTTATGGCCTGCTCGTTCCCCGGACTTAAACCCCTTAGATTATTTCCTATGGGGCCATCTAAAATCATTAGTTTATATCACTCCAGTAGAAAATGTGGAAGACTTGCGAAATCGGATCATTGCTGGGTGTAACTTAATAAGAAATGATCCTGGTGTTTTTGAAAGGGTTCGGCAGTCAATGAGGAGAAGATTGGATGCTTGTATGCTGGCTAGAGGTGGTCATTTTCAACAGTTTTTGTAGGTTGAGTTGAATTTTCATGTAATTTTTCATAATAAAATGTTATTATCTGAAATTTTGTTTTCCCTATATCTTCGAAACAAATAGGTTTTTCAAAAATCATCAAAGGACAAAATATTCTTAGAATAGTCCAAGGAACAACCCCCTGAATTTTTGCCGCATGTTTAGGAAACACCCTGTATATATATATATATATATATATATATATATATATATATATATATATATATATATATAAAATTATATTCCAATACTTTCCTCAAAAGACCCTCAGGGACGGACTGACCCTAGCACTTAATGACCAGAAAAAAATTTTTTTTTGGTTGAAGATATCGGAGAAAATCCTACGTTTATGTATTTTATCCAAAATTCTGCAAAGAAAGGGCAAACCGTTACAAAGAATCAGTTAATTCATTCGGAATTTATCAGAAAAAACTGAATTATTTATACGTTAGAGGAGATACATTATTCTTATTGCAGATACATATCTTCTCAGGGGAGCGTTGTAGGAACAAAAAATAAAGCATTCCTGACTCGTCTTTAGACATATAATTACAGAAACACAATCACGTAGTATCGGGACACCCTGTATAATGCAATTATTTTCCATACTCTTGGAGGTTTGCTCTGGGAAACCTATACTCAAAATCAGAAATCCTTCTAATTTTAATTATTTGAGAGTTTTCTGCATACTTTCGTCACATTTTCGAATTTTAAGTTCAGTATGGTCTGAAACTATAAGATTCGATTTGCTACTGATGAATAATAATAATAATAATAGTGCCTTCATTGAAAAAAAAAATAATATATGATATAGGGGCGAAGTCTAGCTTGAGCTACTCTACTCAACTCCAAAATAAAAAAACATAAAAAATTTAATGAAATACAAATATCCTGGAAAATACTGACAACAAAAAATTATATATTCAAACAAGAAATAATTACCCTGAAATAGCAACAGTGAACTCAGGATCAACAAAACATCTGTTCCCTCAACAACTTCTCCCTCCAAATATTCCTCAATGATCTCACAGAGACCACTCCACATGAAATTGAGTAAACATTATGTAATTTCACTGCATTATAAGTGAAGGAGCGCTGAAACATGGCTGATCCGAATCTTGGCAACATAAGCCATGCCTAATGGCAATTTCAAGAACATCGCGCCTGAAAATTAACTTTTCCCTCAAATAGGGAAGAATAGAGGAACTCAAAATTCTGTGTACCGTTATTGTCATGTGAAGCCAAAAAATATTTTCGACCTTGAGCCACGCGAGTTTATTTAATCCAGCACTTATTCCCCTGTCATATTTTTTCAAGCCAAAGATGAAACGGCAACACGATTTTTGTACCTTCTGTAATCTATACCTTGCAACAGAATCAAGACAAGGATAAAAATTATCAATCCGTAGTTCAATTTGGACAACACTGGTGAGTCGCAGAGATACTTTCTCGAGGAGAAGTCCAAAAAATGTCTTCGCCGATACAAATGACGCAGTGCAAAAAAGGATTTTTTCAACAGCAATGAGACATGTTCCCTAAATCTTAGCTGACAATCATATATGATGCCAAGTGCTGCAACAAGTAGAATAAGGAACCCGCTCACCACCCATAATCACCTCAACCACAACAGAAAACGTTCTGGGGAAGAATGATATGTGGAAACATTTATTTACATTTATTTTCAAATTATTTGACTGACAATAGAACATTATTGCTGACAAATCTTCTTTCAACTGATCAACAGCCCGAGAAACCAGAGAGCGATGAAACGATAGACAAACCTGGGTGTCATCACAATAAAAATAGGTGGAAACGAATTTGACTACTTTATACATATCCGAAATATATATCAAAAATAGTAATGGATTGAGAATTGAGCCCTGCGGAACTCCTGAGGTTATCGGACAAAAATCTGAAAAGCTGTTACGCAATCTAACACACTGATATCTTCCAAAAAGGTAGGATAGAAGAATACGTTCTCGATTCTGTCCATCCGTCATATTGACCATAATATTTGAACGGAAGTACCTAGGGTAGGTTATCATCACGAATAAAACCGTTAAATTGGTTAATGGGCAGAATCCGAACACTGGTGCAATGCATGGCGGTTCGAAAAATTTCTTCTAATAATTCCAAAACTGCATATTCTACCAAATATTTGCCTTTAGATATAGAATGAATTTATGTTCATCACCATAGACAATTCATGTAGGATATCGAAAAACTATTAACCAATATTTTCGTGGCTTCAAAACGAAGTTGATGAAAAAATTCCAAGTTATTCGAAGCTTATTTCAGCTATAAGGACTATAGAAGAATAATAATATTATAAATATTATAATATTAGGAATATTGGGTAACAAAAATCCGATATTAATCAGTTTTTTGAGTAATTTTTTTTGACTGGATTATGTTTTTGAATTTTCTCCTGGAATATTTCCTGTCCTTTTTTTATATTTCTTACTGTTTGGAAGCTTATCCTGATTTGGTTTTACAAATACATCGAAGCTGAGTTCAAGAAAGCATACACAACTCATCGAACCATACCCTCTTTTCTGATTGGAAGGTCAATAGCCTAGATAAATTACTTGTGATCAATAGAGCAAGTTCCAAAAAACATCAACATTATATGATGAAAGATGTCCAAATAAAACTAAAATCATATTATTATAAAATGAAGCAATTCATTCAATTTGCATTACTTCATATTATATGTTATTTTTTCTGCATGATTTTCATGAAAAATCAAAGTGAACCTCTAAAAGTCTCTAGACGATTCAAAAACTATTCTCACAGATAGTCAGTATATTCATGAAATGGAATACAGGTTTTTCAGAATAATTCTAATCAAAGTGTACAATATGAGTGTATAACATTATTTCAGATGGGAAATGAATAAAATTCGGTAATATGGAATAATCGTCAGAATATCGGTAATATATAATTATATGAATTATATGTTTCTCAAAAACATTAACGAGTTTAAATGTCAATGGAAACTATTTAAATGCTTTGCCGGAGACATTGATCATGAACTAAGCTTACGCAAATTTAGACGAGGAGTTCGAATTGGAATTAATGGAACCAGTTTATGATTAACAAATATCATGCAAGTTCAATCGAAGATCGACACGCCCATTCGAATTGGCTGTCTTATGTAGATTGAGTATAAATGTGTGAATAATTTTTAGCGAGGTATCACTTGAAGATCAGCAACCAAAGCAACAGTTAACAATGGCAGCTAAAGTGAGTATAGATAATATTCATTTTTCAATGAATTAAGAGTCAAAAAACCCTAACATGTGTGATCATTATATCGATGATTTCATTCAATAGAATATTATTTTATTTACAGTTCGTAGTTCTCTTCGCCGCTTTGGCTTACGCTAATGCTGGATACTTGGGAGTCCCAGCGGCAGTTTCAACTTACTCTGCTCCAGCACTATCTTACGCCGCCCCAGCAGTGGCTGCAGTTCATGCTGCTCCAGTAGCTTCTTCATACTCGTACACAAATAAAATCCAATCTGCACCTGTTGCATATGCTGCCCCTGCTATCTCATACGCCGCCCCAGCTGTAGCTGCCGTTCATGCCGCTCCAGTAGCCATCGCTAAGACCCTTCCAGCAGCCACTTCTTACTCTTACACCAACAGAATTTCCCAATCTGCATATGCTGCCCCAGTTGCCACCTACGCTGCTGCTGCTCCAGTAATCAAATCTTATGCTACCTCCTATGCCGCTGCTCCAGCAATCTCATACTCTGCTCCAGTAACCAGCTATTCTGCTATCCAAGCTGCCCCAGTTGCCACCTACGCCGCCGCTGCTCCAGTTGTTAGGGCCCAAGGTGTATCAGTCCACCCATCTTCAGCTCTCTCCTATGCTGCTCCAGTAGCTGCTGTACATGCTGCCCCAGCACTCACCTCCTACGCTGCTCCAGCTATCACATCCTACGCTGCCCCAGCTATCACATCCTATGCTGCTCCAGCTATCACCTCCTACGCTGCCCCATCTTTCACCTCCTACGCTTCCCCAGCTATCACTTCCTATGCTGCTCCAGCTTTGGCTTACTCCCAGAAACTCCATCTTTAAATACCAGACTGGAGACAAATATGTGGTTCATCAAATTGATGACCGTGATACCTAATTATTTTCTTTATGTAAATAAATTAAAATAAATTAATAAACAGTATTTCATCTTTCATTATTTCGAATAGTCATTAAATTACTGACAAAGAAAAAATTCATAAAATCAAATATCTAAGTGAATCTGCAACACATAACACAATTTTATTTTGTACCTTGGCTTGTTCTTCCTGCTTAGGTAAAAGTTTGTAGTAGGTAGGTATTTTTTATGACATTAGTAGATTACAGTGAGCATTTCATTTCAATTAAAAAAATTAATGCCTTTTGGAGGCAAGCTCATAGTTTTTTGTATATTTCCAAGTATTAGTTGGTTCTTCGAGACTATCAAGAATCTTGTATAGAGTTCAGTATAAATACAGAAAGCAATAGCATATTTATGCAAGCTCTTCCTACTTTTCATGTAAGGGGTAGAAAAAATGGAGACATTATAGAATACCAGGTTGCGCAGAATTCTTCTGCAGAAAGCAGGTCCGAAGTAATTTAAAGGACAATGATTCTTCCAGGAATATTTCGAGGTAGAAGTCTGAGTTATCAACCCAATAGCACAAAAGTAAAGAAACATGTAAAGCAGGAGGGTCAAATAGAGAGTACCTAAGTAAGTTTTGCGACAATTGAATCTCGAAGTAAGTAGTGCTTATGAATCGAGCAATTCAATATCGATAGACTTAAATGTTTCACAAAAGCCTATATATGAAGAAAGAGAAATAAATCCATGGTTAGAAAATTATAGTTTCATCAGATATAATTCTACAATGTGTGTTGATTCAGTACGAATTCTAGTGGAAATACAAGGAATGAAAATATTCTTCAAAGAAATAAAGAAAATTTTAAAATTATAGTGGATGTGTTGATTAGCATTTGCCTAAATTTTCTGGAGATAAAAAAGAATAGATGAATTGCAATTTCCACCGCACACCACACCACTTATATATTGGGATTTAGTGATACAGGGAAAATTTGATATTTAAAGAAATGTTCGATATGATATGTTTGAAAAGAAGATTTGGCAATTATAAAAATCATCGACTTTTGAAGTTTTACAGTGAACGATTTCATTCAATGTGAACTTTCAAAGATAATAAACAATATATCTAGTTCCTCAGATTATGTGAAGAAATACCTTATGAAATTTGTGCAAGTCATCAATACGTTCGTATTTCTTTTTCAAACATTCATTTATTCTTTGAGCGGATTTAAATATATGCAAAGCATAGTTCTCATGATGTAACAAATTTCCACTGGTCTGAAGATGAATCTTGAAATTTTTTTCAAAAATTCTGCAGACTATGCTCACCTTTGCATTATTAAGATAATTTTTCAATTTTAATGCAGTAACTGATGCTGATTTAACTTAATTACTTCTCTCAGAGTAAGGTATCTTACTCTGAGAAAAGTAATAAAGTTATGCATTGGATTTTATTTTTGATGAATATATTAGGTTATGTTAGGTAATATTGAATTTAAATGTTTACATAGTTTTGACGCAGGTGCATTGGTATAAGAAGCAATGGGTTTCATTTGACAATTCGTGTATTTTCGAAAAAGCATATGAACAAGGTATTGTGGGGTTCATTACAGTTAAAGGCATATTCACCTGAGATAACATAGTAAGGCAATTATTGATAGTATTTTTGATTGCACTTTGAAATTTTGATATGGTCTCAGATTTTATTTGCGTACAGTCAATTGTCTTATATATTTTCGATTATTAATGGTTGTAGTACATTAGACGGTGAGTAATTGATTACAGATTACGGTTTTCACTATGTCTCGCTTAGGTTGCTTACTGCTAGGGGTAGTTTCATAAATGGTGCTTTCCCCAAGTGGTTTTCATGTGAATTGAAAGATTTTATTTCCCATAAGAAGTTGGA
This sequence comes from Harmonia axyridis, assembly GCF_914767665.1. Taxonomy (NCBI): domain Eukaryota; kingdom Metazoa; phylum Arthropoda; class Insecta; order Coleoptera; family Coccinellidae; genus Harmonia; species Harmonia axyridis. Next base: position 16,564,349 of record NC_059505.1, read on the forward strand.
ACACAAGAAAAATAAAATCTCTAATACATGGGACGATTATCTGAAATTTTATAGCCTCAAATCTCAGTGTAAGAAATTAACTGAAGAATATTATGATAATTTTGTGAAGCAGAGCGAAAAATCTATTCGTAGCAATCCTAAAAAATTTTGGAAATTTGTGAATGCTAGAAAATCTGACACTGGTTTACCAAATGTAATATTTTATGGTGACGATCATTTTTATGATAAAAAAGATATAACTACTTTTGAGAGATTCTTTCAGGCAGTATATAGGTCGAGTAATAAGTATTTCTAGCCACTGACAACTAATTTCACGATATTGAAGATATGATTTCTGCCCCGGTGATTCATGTTGAACATGTGTTAGATAGCATTGAATCTCTCAATGGTAACAAGGGACCTGGACCTGATAATATTCCCGTATTGTTCTTTGAAATATGTGAACAATCCATTACTCTTCCGCTTCAAATTTTATTCTACAAATCCTTGAATGATGGAATTTATGTATCGGGTGTCCCAAGGTGAGTGGCCCATTAGATTATTATGGAAACTATTGATGGTGAAGATTTCAAATTTTGTGGATAGATATTTGGCCATGTAAGGTACATTTTTGAAATAATTTCACATTTCTATTGTTGCCGGATGTACGACAATTTGGCAACTTTGTTATTTTAAATATGACATCCGGTATTTCTATTTTTTTTATGATACTTCATAAAATATTAAATCTATTCACTCTTACTTTTCCATCCCTATCTTCAATGGTTTTTGAGTTATTAATTATTTTTCGAAATTTCAGATCAAATTGGCGTATTACGAAAATGACTCTAGTTCGCTCAATATTTGAGATTTGAGTCAGAAATTTTGCATGTCGTTAGATATTGATCTGATCTGTGTCACTGCTTTTGAATTATGGTTGTCAATAATACAGGACGGACCAAAAAAAATCATCATTTACCAAGTTACAAAATTGTAAAAAAGTCTATTTTTTCAAATTAGACACCTAGTATATTTTTCAATTTTTGGAATCAGTACAACGCACTGTACCATTTTTCTATTCACGTCCCTATACCTATCTCAACTGGATTCCGAGTTATATGCGTTTATTAGATTTCACATTGATTCAATAAGCGTTAATTTCTTTTGTATTGTTATTATCTCTATGTCGTTTATAGATCGATATATCAATGAATCAGTTCAATCCATAAATATCAAAATAAACAATTATTGCCTAACAGGTGTTTTGTTCCGAGGTTTTTCTATAAATAATGGCTCAAGAAAGATATACACATGAAGCTTTAATGAATTCATTTGAAATTTTTGACGAATGTGACAAAGTTGTCGAGCTAAATAAATAAAACGACTATTGCAACTGCCGACCATTGGTTTCCAAACATTTCAGGATTCGGTTTCGCACCCCCCTCGTCGTAGCCTTTCGGATTTCATGTACCACACGATGCTGTAGCTCCTCTTTGGTGTTGACTGGAGTTGCATAAACGATATCTTTGATCCTAGGCCAAATATAAAAATCGAGGGGGGTGAGATCTGGTGATCTTGCTGGCCGATCCCAGAGGCCCATACGTCCAAACCATCGATCATTAAAAATTCCTCTCAATTCTGCGGAAACCTGGGCAGTTGAATGGGCACCTGCCCCATCTTGCTGATACCAGATTTGACTGTAATTTTGAAGAGGCAAACGATCAACAAACTCTTCTACAACACGTCTTATTATACTGATATATCTCTCAGAATTTAGATTAGAATGAAATATTCTAGTTTATTATCCATCAACAAAGCAAAAACACTAAACCCAAAATTAACTTGTTGCCCAGATTCTCGTTTAACATGTGGATTTTCTGACGCCCAAAAATGACGATTTCTTGTATTAAACATTCCCCCCCTAGTAAATTTTGACTCATCACTCCAGATGATTTTAGATAAAAAATTTGGATCTTCCAGGATGTGGGTATTAATTCTTTCGCAAAATACCATTCTCCTCTGAAAATCTTCTGGCCTTAATTCCTGAACCCTAACATATTGGAAATCATGCATTCTATGTTCTGATAAAATCCTTCGCACTGACGATTTACTTATTCCCAATTCTCTTGAGGCGTATCTTATAGATGCTTCAGAATAAACTTCGAAAAACGTTAAAACAATTATTTGGTTATCTTCAGTGTTAACTTCTCTGGGTAAAACTTTATTTTGTTCTCGTAATTTTGATCCAAATTGTAAGGAATTTCTTCTCAATCTTGAAAACTTTTTTCGATTCATTCGAGGTAATTGTGGATATCTTTTATTGAATTTTCGACATGTTCTGTCGTCAACTTTGTCACATTCGCCAATAATTTCAAATAAATTCATTAAAGCTTCATGTGTATATCTTTCTTGAGCCATTATTTATAGAAAAACCTCGGAACAAAACACCTATTAGGCAATACATAATTGTTTATTTTGACATTTATGGATTGAACTGATTCATTGATATATCGATCTATGAACGACATAGAGAAAATAACAATACAAAAGAAATTAACGCTTATTGAATCAATGTGAAATCTAATAAACGCATATAACTCGGAATCCAGTTGAGATAGGTATAGGGACATGAATAGAAAAATTGTAGAGTGTGTTGTACTGATTCCAAAAATTGAAAAATATACTAAGTGTCTAATTTGAAAAAATAGACTTTTTTACAATTTTGTAACTTGGCAAATGATGATTTTTTTTGGTCCGTCCTGTATTATTGACAACCATAATTCAAAAGCAGTGTCACAGATCAGATCAATATCTAACGATATGCAAAATTTCTGACTTAAATCTCAAATATTGAGCGAACTAGAGTCATTTTCGTAATACGTCAATTTGATCTAAAATTTCGAAAAATAATTAATAACTAAAAAACCGTTAAAGATAGGGATGGAAAAGTAGGAGTTAATAGATTTAATATTTAATGGAGTATCATAAAAAAAATAGAAATACCGGATGTCCCATTTAAAATAACAAAGTTGTTGCCAAATTGTCGTACGTCCGGCAACACTGGAAATGTGAAATTATTTTAAAAATGTACCTTACATGGCCAAATATCTATCCACAAAATTTGAAAACTTTACCATCAATAGTTTCCATAATAATCTAATAGGCCACTCACCTTGGGACACCCGATATAAGTATGTGTTTCTGAAGCCGGTTCACAAATCTGGATCTAAAGAGGATATTTTTAACTATAGGCCAATAGCCATACTCAGTGTCATCTGGTTATTCGAATCTATTGTTCATGAACAAATAAAATCTAGGATATGATACAACCATTCCTGAACAGCACGTGTTCTTTCAGGGTAGAAGTGTTGAGACCAATATTCTTGTCTTCGTTCAGTTTGTTCTTCAGGCCTTGGGGAATCATAATCAGGTTGAGGTGGTATTTTGCAAAGGCATTCGATGGTATGTCGCATTCGATTATAGGGAGGAAACTTGAGACACTTCGTTTTCACGGAAGATTTTATTTGTGGTTCGTGGTTGAATTGATATCTCTCGAGTAGAAGAAGTTCGTGAAGATAGGTAAAGGTAAGACGCTTTCGTTTTCAGTTTCCATGACTTCAGGCGTTCCGCAGAGAAGTCAGCTGGGGTCATTATTGTTCTTGATTTTCATTAATGATATAAGACTCGTCATCCGCTTCGTTCGATTTTTACTATTTGCGGATGATCTGAAGCTGCTCTCTTCAGTTCCTTGGCTGACGTTGCGGGGCTGGAATCGGATCTGCAGGCTTTTGAAGAGTGGTGTGCAATCAATTGTATAACAATTAAAATCAATACATGTCAGTTGACATGACTTCTTCTAGCTGGATTTCTCATCCGTCGTTTGGTCAAGGCAAAAAAGTGGGGTCTGGTGGAAAAAATTCCGAATTTAATGAAACTTCTACAGGTTGTTTGGAGGTGCTGTGGGATGATTCTGTCAAGTTATCCAACCCGAGGACGCTGTGCTAACTTGTGGAGCGGCTGAAGAACCTCAACATTTTCAGATGTTTTTCGGTTTTTTGCTTAAAACTTTCAACTCAATTAGTTTTCGACCAAAACGTTTATTTTCAAAGTTGTAGATAATTGAATTCCTTATAATTTTGTTTCTCAAAACTTTTTTCTAAACCTTATATCAACCGAGATACAGCCAATCAAAATTATAGGAATTTTCTCAAAATGTCAAAAATTGGCAAAGAACGGAGGTTTTGATCCTCTAACTAACAATTACCAGCCGTTCTATGGTAATTATAGTATTTACTCATCAAAATTGACATATTGAACATAGGGAGGTGAAGGGGGAGTAAGCTTTGATTAAAGGCCTATGTTTATGTGAAGAGTAGACATTTCAATGTTATCTTTGCATGTTATCACCTTACTGTAAATTCCTATCAACTCACAATTATTCTGAACCTTAATAATCAGATCAACTGAGTAAAATCAATAAATAATAATCAAGAATTTATTGAATATAATGAATGTATATAACCCGAAAAAGTCCAAAAATGTTGGGGTTCTTGGGCCCTCCTCAAATTAGCACATGGTTCTCATGTTGGATAACTCGACAGAGTCTTCCCACAACACCCCCGAACAATCAGTAGAAGTTTCATCAAGTTCGGATATTTTTCCAGCAGACTCACCTTTTTTGTATTTACCCACTAGACTATTCTCCTGAACTGTTATTTCAGTTCAATCTATCTGTTTCCCCAAGATTTGTCATGAGATTCGATCTGTTCAGGCCGGCTTTATCGAGAACGAATTACTAATGATGCGGATTACCAATGTCGTTGGTTCCTTGAGTGTCGACATATTTCATCGCTTTGTCCCATAGTTGAGAGGTGATATGAGGCGTGTGATACCACTGTAATTTTTTTTGTATAATTGTATGATTTTTGTATGGCAGAAGATAATATTGTATGATTGATAATATAATGATAATTTTTTATGAAAAGGTTTCATTGAATAAATAAAACATAAAAATCGTGTTTTATGTTGCAGATTCACTTAGATATTTGATTTTATGAATTCAGTATATGTCACTATAATAATTCATTAAATGACTGTTCGGAATAATGCAAGATGAAATATTGTTTCTTAATTTATTATAATTTATTTACATAAAGAAAATAATTAGGTATCACGGTCATCAATTTGATGAACCACATATTTTTCTCCAGTCTGGTATTTAAAGATGAAGTTTCTGGGAGTAAGCCAAAGCTGGAGCAGCGTAGGAACTGATAGCTGGGGAAGCGTAGGAGGTGAAAGATGGGGCAGCGTAGGAGGTGATAGCTGGAGCAGCATAGGAATGGATAGCTGGGGCAGCGTAGGATGTGATAGCTGGAGCAGCGTAGGAGGTGAGTGCTGGGGCAGCATGTACAGCAGCTACTGGAGCAGAATAGGAAAGAGCTGAAGATGGGTGGACTGATACACCTTGGGCCCTGATAACTGGAGCAGCGGCGGCGTAGGTGGCAACTGGGGCAGCATGGATAGCGGAATAGCTGGCTACTGGAGCAGAGTATGAGATTGCTGGAGCAGCGGCATAGGAGGCAGCATAAGATTTGATTACTGGAGCAGCAGCAGCGTAGGTGGCAACTGGGGCAGCATATGCAGATTGGGAAATTCTGTTGGTGTAAGAGTAAGAAGTGGCTGCTGGAGCGGCATGAACGGCGGCTACAGCTGGGGCGGCGTATGAGATAGCAGGGGCAGCATATGCAACAGGTGCAGATTGGATTTTATTTGTGTATGAGTATGAAGAAGCTACTGGAGCAGCATGAACTGCAGTCACTGCTGGGGCGGCATAAGATAGGGCTGGAGCAGAGTAGGTTGAAACTGCCGCTGGGACTCCCAAGTATCCAGCATTAGCGTAAGCCAAAGCGGCGAAGAGAACTACGAACTGTAAATAAAAGAATATTTTATTTTAATAAAATCAACGATATAATGGTCACATATTAGGGTTTTTTTAACTCTTAATTCATCGAAACATGAATAATATCTACATATACTCACTTTAGCTGCCATTGTTAACTGTTGCTTTGATTGCTGAACTTGAAGTGATACCTTGCTAAAAATTATTCACACTTTTATACTCAATCTACATGAGACAGCTGATTCGTATGGGCGTGTCGATCTTCGAGTGAACTTGCATGATATTTGTTAATCATAAACTGGTTCCATTCATTTCAATTCGTACTCTTCGTCTTCATTTGCGTTAGCTGTATTTCATGAACAATATCTCCGATGAAGCATTTCAATTGTTTTCATTGACATTTCAACTCATTAATTTTTGTCAGTGTCATATAATCATAGGTTACCGATATTTTGATGAAGAGTAGGTCTTTCATATTACCAAATTTTATTTGTTTTCGATCTGTATTCCATTTCGTCATACAATGCACTTCATCACCTTATATGAGAATAGTTATTCGATCGTCGGGAGACTTTCAGAGTTTCATTGGATGAAGGATTCATCATTTTCCTCAAATTTCGACGTAAACATTTGAGTTCTAATGATTTGAAGATACAAATTTTATAATGATGTTTATTCAAGAAAATCTCAGCTACTATTTCCTGTATTGGAAAAATGAATTGAAGAAATGACCTGCAGTCAAGAGCTCTTGAGAGCTCATTCATTATGTGGTTCGTATGTATATGTCGTCTCCAAGAGGGCAATTGGCTCATGAATGAATAAGACCTCAAATTCTCCTGACTCCACCTCGGTGCTCTCTCTTTCTTGTCGATTGCTTGAATTTTCTTTATTTCTGAAACCGAATTCATCAATTAATCTTATTAAATTCTCGATTTATGAATTTCTAAAAAAAAATGAAAATCTAATTTCTATCAAATTATAATTACATATAAATTTGACGACGTTTTTTGTATTGAGAAATAAATTTCAAAAACAAAACATACAGAAAGCACCTGAAACTACATCGTTGAAGACCTAATATACATGTGCAATTAGCGCATGAATGAACGAACAATCAAGAGCTCCAAACGTCACGTCAATGATTTTGTAATTTTTTTCGAATTTTCGATGACGCTATCATTAGGAAATTTTGCAAAAAGCTTGATGTTATTATTCTTTAGATATATGCAACTAAGGGCGATCAGTTGTCACTGATGGAGTATTGGTTTTTTTCAATATTCTGCTTGAATTTGTTATTTAGACGAATTTCAATTCATCTTGATAGTCCTTAGGTACAGATTCATATACAAAAGATACTTGGTCTGAATAAGATCCTTGGAATGAATATAATATTCCAAAAAAAAAAAAAATGTTTCATCTTGATGCAAATTCTGGAACTATACAAGCAATAAAGGAAACATGAACACCTCCCAATTTGTGAACTCCTGCTTGGGTTCCTAAAATGCTGCCAATTTCAGAATCATCGTGATATAAATATAAGTAAAGTATTGTTTTCTCTCATAAGAAACAGCAAAATATGCTACTTATGAATTTCGTGAGTAAGGTACTCTTCGTTTCTGATATAATATTACATGTACTATTGAGTAGGTACCAGGAATTTCTAAATATTTTTTAACAATTTGTTACAGAGAAATTTACGTTGGTTGGTTTTCAGTTGTGTTGTACGGGTAATAGATGAATTTTTACTTCCAAGGTGAAATAGGTATAGCTCCTGCTTCTCAATCCAATGAATTTATAGAATAAACTTTAAATTCTGGGCACTGATTGATGATTTTTCTCGTAAATTTGAATAAAACCTTTTGATTTATTAATGTCTGCAATGAACTCAGGAATTTGAAAGAGGCACACTAATGAGTAATATTTTCGCATCTATTTGAGTTAAAAATCAGTCCTGAAAATTTGCATTAATATTACTCCAATTATCGAAGATAAATATCGTGTTCGAATATCTTCGAATTTCCTCCTAAATGCCAAATTGACGACATCATTAAATATTCTCAAATTAGGTACGCAAATTCTGAACTCCGAGCTGACATTTTATTCGGAAGCAGAGAAACTAGTTCAACGCTCAACAAATTTCATACAAGTCTATTCGGAAAGGTTTCACATCCATACTAATCAAGTTCATTGAATATAAAAGTTTAATTATGACTCCCCATATTATCACTTCTCCAAATGGCAGCTTAAGTATATGGGATTATAATTTATACGTCAAATCATTAAGATGTGTAGTATATAATTTATTCTTGAATCGATCTTGTAATTTTTTCTTACAGGTCATTGTAATATTTGCCGACTTGGCTTATGCTAATGCTGGGTATTTGGAAGTTCCTACCGCAGTATTACATCAATAGGTTCCAATCAGTACTTGCATATGCTGTCCCTGTTATGTCATACGCCACCCCAGCTGTAGCAGCCGTCCATGCAACTCCAATAGCCACCTCTAAGATTCTCCCAGCTGCCAATTCTTAATTTTACATCCATAAATTTGCCAATCTTAATATGCTGCTGCATTACGAATCGTATCGAATACAATCGTAAAACGAGGAATCGTACAGTTTTTGTGATAAAGTGACATTGCTCGACCCCATGTTGCGAAACTGGTCAAGACTTGGAAACGTTGGAATGGGAAGTCCTACTCCACCCGCCGTATTCTTCAGTCGTTGCTCCAGACTATCACTTGTTTCGATCAATGGCACATGGCCTAGCTGACCAGCACTTCCGGAATTATGAAGAAGTGAAAAATTGGATCGATTCGTCGATCGCTTCAAAAGATGGCCAGTTTTTTCGACGCTGGATTCGTATGCTGCCCAAAAGATGGGAGAAAGAAGTGCCCAGCGATGGACAATTTTTTGAATCATAAAGGTATAACCAGTTTTTTACAACAAAGCCTCATATTTCGGAAAAAAAGGGCGGAAGCAAAGTTGTACGCCTATATATTTAAATGAAATCAGATCTTTACATTTTTCTTCAATACATATTTAGTACTAGGGTTATAATATAACAGAAGAATTTTTATCAAAATCCATTCACTAACCGATTTCCATTTTTATTGAATAACTGTCCGCCTGTCCCCATACCCTTAATAGTCATAAGTTATGTAAGTCTCAGCTGATTCCAATGAAATTTGTTACAGGTATCCTGCATGGGTTGTATATAGTTTCATTCGAATTTCAGCTTTCCGAAAAATCGAAAACTCTTGAAATTCATTAAATAATTTAGGCTTTCATGACGACACCTAAAAATTTAAAATATTTTTCACCAGATTCTTTACAAAATAGTTTCAATTATAATTATTTCAAATTGAACACCCTGAACCCCGCTGGGATTTTTGTTGAATTTTTGAACATATTCAGATAATTCGATCGACTAAATTGATAGATCTTATGCGTGTGAATACTTTCGGGATAGAAATAATGGCAAATTTTACAATACAGAAGAGTGATTCGAAACTAGAGGCGATAAATTAAGGAAATACAGGCTGATGAAATTCTTGATCATTGTTCATGAACCGTCCATCAAAGAATTCTTTTCTAAAAGAAATTACTCTATGAATATTATTTTGAGGTACTCTCTACTCGGATTTTCTTTTTTTTTTCAATTTACTTGAAGATTCCAGTTTTGCATCTGAATCGCATTCAAATACAGAAAGCGAATCGAGGTATTCCAACATTTTAACACAAGAACGCAAGTAAACAAATTTAATTCCCCCAAATGTGAGACCTGCTTTAGGTCTTAAACCCGAAATGACTGATTTACAACCTCTGGGCCTCAATATAAAGAATATTGAAACCATTAATCCTCAATATGCGAACACATTATACGAGTTATAAACTACTCAAGTACAGTACATAGCATTGGGCTGAGTGCTAAAATGAGTTTGAGCTTACTCGACCCTTGTAGCTGCTGTCCACGCTGCCCATTGTGGCAAAGTTGCCAAATTAGGGTGTTTCCTCCCTAAATTTGGGGGATTTTCAGACACTTCAGACACAATATTTTAAAGGTTAATTTTTGGTTTTTCAGTTTTTCCACTTAGGATTTTCAAGGGAAAAATTTTCAAATGTTATAATATTGATATGACAAATTGTTGGCCAAACTTCATTACTGTTTATTAATAGAAATAAAAAACTCTGAAATAAAATTATGATATGACAACAAATTAAGCTGTAGGCCGACGAGTCCGTGGACCATGGTCCATGGCTCGCACTCTCAAATCGGACATCTTTCCTCTTCCTCCCTCTTTTATCTCAACTTTTGCCTTAGTTATAATGCACACGGGGATTTTCGCAAACTTTTCATTTCATTCGGAGTGTGGAAGGCCCTCCATCATATCGATTGGAATATGACTTGAAGAATTTTGGATTGATATTTCTCAAAACAAAAACACTCTAGAAGAGCTACGGTTTGGACAAGTAACCAATCTTACCTTAGATCTTCTATCCCTACATTTTTCAAATGCAACTGTAGAAAGAGCATTTTCTTCAGTCATCATTATTAAAGATAAGTTGAGAAAAAGATTGTCCATATCAAGCATAGAAGAAATTCTGAGATTGAATTTGATGAAAATCGGGTGTCTCGTCTTTAAGCCCACCCAAACAATGATAAATAATAATAATAATAATAATTTATTGATCCTCCAGGACACTCAACAATGTGTATAGAATAAGTCAGGGAAATTACAATTTAATTAATACTATTCTATTATTAACAATAATTACTATTCTATTGAGTGATCAACGAATCAGAGAGAAATTTCTTAATTGAAGCAATAATTGCAGCAATAACTCCTCAATTATATTTTGAATGATTGTTTGTTCAAAGATTTCGAATGGAAAGGCAAATGGTTAAACAATCCAATGCCCTGATGAAGTGGGGAATGTTCGAAACTGTGAGTCCGATGTTTAGGAACCAGAAGCACCTGTAAGTTACGTGTCCTATGATCGTGCGAACTAGCTAGTTTTTTCCAATTAGCCTCATTATACTTAGCGTTTATGAGACATTTGAGTATGTATAAACATGGGAGCGACAGTAATTTATTTGCGACAAATATAGGCTGACAGGGTGCGAGATGGTTCAAACTAAAAATGAGACGTATCATTCTTTTCTTTGCCACACAAACTCTGGACAAGAAACTACAGTCTCCCCAGAGCAAAATATTGTAAGAGATATGACAGTAAACATGGTGTAATAAACTTCAATAAGAGAACTAGGTGGTATAGAAGTTTTGAGTCTACTTATTGCAAAATGAGCCTTATTGATTTTTTTAAATAGGACAACAACGTGGGTTGACCAATTAAGACTTCGATCCATGTGGATCCCAAGCAATTTAGTACAATCTGTTGGAATTATAGTAGTGCCCAGACAATCTATTTTCAACAGACCTCTTTCATATAATAATTTCAATGTCAACATGTATCAAACTAGTGGAAAAAATAGTTGCCCAAGATATATTTTGTAATAGTTTTCATGTACGTACATCTTTTGTATTAAGACTAATAGGACAATTTTTTTATTATATAATCGGTATTCATGCATTGAGACTTTCAACTTCTTTTTAATTCTATCAAATATGACCATAAATATTAATTTTGAAGAAATGAGAAATTTTTCTTTCAATCAATTCAATCAAAAATTCAATAATTATTACAATTATTGACTTTCAGTTATGTCACAAAGCAAAATATGAAAATTTGGGGGATTTTTCAAGAAATATAATAATAATAAAATAATGATGATAAAGGACTTTCATTGAATGAAAAGTGTTTCAAATCATGATTTTGGGAGAATCTTCGACATTATCTGGAGTATTTTCTATGAAGCCATATGGCAACCCTGCCTTGTGTAGCCACTTACTTCGCTGCCCCGGTTGCCACCTACGCTGGTGCTGTTCCAGTTGTTAGAGCCCAAGTGTAGGTATCAGACTACCCATCGCCTGCTCTCTCCTATGCTGCTTCAGCAATCACCACCTACACTGCTCCAGCTTTGACCTACTTGCAAATGATTCACCTTTGAAATATTTACTGGAAGAAGTATATCTTCATCGAAATGATGAATGAAACTCCTAGTTATAATTCATTTTCTTTTTATTATTAATGGATTATAATAAAATAAGGAGAAAAATATCGTCTTTCATTTTGAAATGCAATGCAATCAGTATTGAAACTTTGAAATCTAATTTAGCTCAACTAGTGAGGCCGCAGATCTTTCTTATAGGCAGTTATACATATACTTTATCTTTATGAAATAAAATTACGTTCTAGTTTGAAACTTTTTTCTTTGGGAAACAGAGATTTGAAGGTTCTAGTTTACCCTTTGTATCAAATTATATTTCTTATATATTTGATACCATATACAAAGGGAGAAAATCGAACTTACTATCCATTTTGTATGATGGAATATATTTGAGATGGAAACGATCTTTTCAATATAATTTATACAATTCTTCAAAATGAATAATAATAATTTATTCATTTCAGATATTAAACCACATATACATATGATTATGACTGTGAGACATGTCCGAACCTTAATAAACTAGGAAAATTTTACAAAAAAATATTAAGAGCGAAGTAATATAACATAAAAATACAGAGAAATAAAATTTCATTCGAAACTAAGAAAATTTTACAAAAAAATATTCAGAGCAGAGTAATATAACATGAAAATACAGAGAAATAAAATTTCATTCAAAAACATGATCATAGTACTCTGATAAACAGTATGGCTCTAGTTCTAAAAGAAGAGTTCGAACTTGTAAGTTTTGAGGTAATTTATTGAAAGCCGATATACTGGAGTCAACGCATCCTTTCTCAAATTGAGACAGCCTATGATGGGGGAATATGTAGTATAGGTTTCTTTCACTACGTGTTTTCAGTCTTCCAAAAGTACTTTTATTTTTATATAAGTAAACCATCAACTCGTATAAATATAGGCCTGTCAGAGTGAGGATATTATTAATTCTAAAATGATTTCTACATGTTTCATTGTATTTCAAACTCAACGTGATACGGAGAGCGCGCTTCTGGATGATGAAGAAGTCGTTAGCTTCCTTACTTTTTCCCCAAAATATAAGTCCTAAATTTTAATATGGATTGAAAATTCGAGAAATATATAGTTTTCAATGTAGTTAAATTTAAGTAAGACTTCAACATTTGCAATGAATACACGTTAGAGTTGAGCTTTTTTGCCAAGTTTTGAGCATGCAAATTCCAGTTTAGGTTTTCATCCAATGTAAGACCTAGAAATTTGCGTCTTTTGCCATCAACAACCATACCGAAAAACTTGATCACATACCTCAATGTTTATTGTTTGTAAATCTAATGTAATGTTGTTTATATACATATATGTTTTATTTGTATATTAGATCGCATATTGCCTTTTTATATGTATTATAATAGTGATAGTTTATATGGAAGATTTGACACCCCATGTAATTTTTGATGGGTTATAAAATTTGTTCGAATTGAAATAAATAAACCCATGTGAATTCCTTCTTTCTTTAGTTTTCGTGCGACTTGGCATTCCTTCGAGCATCTCAGCAAATAACCGAAAAAATTCTATTAACACCAATATTCAATAATGCAGAGAATGAATCCAGATTATAAATAATATAAAATAATTTCAGTATGAATAAAATATATAAAAATATATATAAGTATTAGGTAGCTCTTTTCCGTTCGGGATTTATCGTGTTTACGAACAGTCAGTCGGACGAACATAATCCAATTGAAGAACGAGTCATCAGTGAGTTAAATATTATCGTTTGAGACCACTCCAGGCTGAAAATTAATCATTGTTTGGAAATGATCTACAGATCTGTTCATAGACGAAGCGTTCAAAAGATTTTTATGAATGACCTAGGCATTCGAAGAAGTTAAGACGTGGTTGAAGTTGAAGGTTCGTTAGGCAACCAACGTCTTCAATTAATACAATGAGTTATTCAAAGGAAATTAGCACTGAACTATGATGTTCACATCAACGTTCAAGTCTGATAAGGATAATAGTTCAAATTTTATATAATTCGTAATATTTCAAACGATTTCTTGAACATGAAATGTTGACGCTCAGTTTTTTCCGAACAGTGAATCATTTCGAATCCCACATTTTTGAAACGCATTTCAACTTTTGATGTAACATGGGTTTACGAATTTTTCATGGAATTCAGCCATATTTCCTGAGCAGAAACTGAAAAAAAGAGGCAAATTGAAATGAAGGTGATCCTGATTTACCAACATGCGCGGCTTTTGCACTACTATAGCCAAAAATTTACAAATTACTTAAAAAAAGTTCAACCATTTTATCTTCGTGACATCGCTCCGGCAGTTTTTTCAATTACTACTTAATGACATTTAGTCGATTAGTGAATTCCAAAAGATGTTTCAAAAATATTTGTAGTTGGTATTGGATTATTCATTTCGTGTGGTATATTACTTTGGGAAAGGTATACTTTGATGAAAATACTACAAACTTGGATGATTTATACATAAATATTTTAAGTTTAATTATTGAATATTTTTCAAAAGGATGAGATGAAGAACCAAACTCGACTCAATTTATAAGTAATTTCATTTTACCTTTCCAAATTCAGCTATGATGACAGCTCACACACAGGACCGGCGCGAGCAATTTTGGCGCCTGAAGCAAAGACTTTTTTGGCGCCCCTGCTGAAAAAGTATCACTGAACACAACCCCCACTCCCTACAAAAAACATCACCTACCCCGATGATAATTCGCCATTTTTGATTCATTTTTTTGAACATTTTTGAACGATTTTTGCAAATCGTTTCTTTCTAAAGTCGTTTCCACTGGGTTTCTTTTTTTTTCGGACATTTTTACCTACAATAAATTCTTGAATTCCTTTGACGCCGAAGAACAATCCCTAAATAATATATCTGATTCTCACATTCACAAGACACTCGATGAAAGATTACCTATCAAACCACAAGAAACATAGGGCGGTAAGGCATGCAAAGCTTCGAAAACTAAATGGGATTAAAAATATATGTTCCGTTGAAAACATTTAGCGTCAGTAACTAGTTTCGAATTCAGAATCGTAGGAATTTCGTAGCAAAGCGGACTAACCTCATGTTGTTTTTAAGAATCAGGACTATATTTTTTGAGAAATATGAAAGGGCGGCCACAAACTGGGCTAAATTGCCGCCCCTCGAAAAGAGACGCTTGAAACAGTCGCTTCACTGTTTTACCCCTAACGCCAGCCGTGCTCACAAACTAATCGTTTCATTGGAAACCAAATATAAATAAATTTTTTCCGGTAACAGGAAAACAAAACATACAGTATTTACAATTTATTCTCAACAATTGATCTACATATAAATAAATAAACGAAAAAAGTATAATGAGCCCATTTCACACAGAAAATATTCACAAAAACTTTTTTCACTCTTTGCGTTTAATGATTTAATAGTGGTATTTTTGGAGGGCCAAAGGTGCGGCATAGGAGAGAGCTGGAGCAGCGTGGACAGCAGTCAAGGCTGGGGCAGAGTAAGAGATAGCTGGAGCTGCGGCATAGGTGGTGGCGTAAGATTTAACGATTGGGGCAGCAGCTGCATAGGTGGCAACTGGGGCAGCAGCATAGGTGGCTACTGGGGCAGCATGAACAGCAGCTACAGACTGGGAGATTTGGTTGTTGTAAGCGTATGAAGTGGCAGCGGGAAGCGCTTTAGCTACAGCGATTGGAGCAGCGTGGACAGCAGCAACAGCAGGGGCGGCGTAAGAGATAGCTGGGGCAGCATGGACAGCAGTGATGGCAGGGGCGGCATAAGCTACAGGGGCGGATTGGATTCTGTTAGTGTAGGAATAGGAAGAAGCCACTGGAGCAGCATGGACGGCAGCCACAGCTGGAGCGGCGTAGGATACAGCTGGGGCACTGTAGGAAAGAGCAGCTGGAGCTCCCAAGAAACCAGCGTTGGCGTAAGCCAAGGCGGCGAAGAGGACTACAAGCTGTAACAATTATTTATTATAAGAAGAACTGTTTTGTACTCGATGTTTGAAATTTAACTACACAAGTTTCAGAATCATATTTTTTCATTTCTGCTGTTTGATTTTTTCTTTCCACATTATTCAATATTATCGGTCTCTCGGTGTCTTCTTTTTGTACATCGTTCCTTGCCGTACCACCTAAAATACTTATTTTTCCCTTATTCTATATTCCCATATTTTCTCTAATTAACAAAATAAAACGGCTGTTATTTGGATATAATTGATGAAATCAATTATCATCATATTTTTTCTCTAATTGTTTCAATAAGGATTCTGTTTCTTACTGTAGGTACTACTGTACTTATTTGTTTTCGAGATACCCTAGATCTAAATTATGTCGTGCATACATTTTTTGATTTTTTGTCAATTAAGTCCACTATTAACCAATACATTTTCCACATTTCCCGTCTTCTTGATCGTATAGGGGTCACAGAAATTTATATCCCGATATTCTTTGAATTTTTTTTTAAATCGAAGCTATTTTTGATTTTCCTAAAAGGACCAATTCCAGAAAACAAACAGAATCCAACAAAGAATTTAAATTTTTCATTCTTACCCTCAATAATTATTCGAATTAGATTGAAAAATAATTGTATTGTCAATCGGTACTTACTTTGAATGACATTTTTAATGAGTTGTTGCTGTAGAAGTTACACTTCAATTGATACTTTTTGAAAGAACGAATCGCTCTTATATAGCTGAAAGGCCAGTACACAAGAAGTTATCTTGAAGTGGGCGTGTTTCTGAAGTACAGCGTACTTGCTCCAAATTGCAAATCCGAAAACCAGTTTCTCATATTAGATTCTGAACAAATATTATTTTGGTAGTATTTCATGTGCAATATGAATTATCGCGAGATCATTTTACTACTTGACATTTAGGCTATCAGTTTCAACGTGAGTGCATGAAAAGATTGTTTATCATGGTCGAATTCTTGTTTTCGGTTTTTAAAGTTTAAGGTTTTTTCATGTTCAAATCGAGTGCTTGTTCTCGGACAATTACAACCTAGATCAGTTTCACCTTTATTCAGGGAATTCAAAAAAATCTATAAGAAAACTCAGAAAGTAAAAGGCTAATATAATTTTATTTTACGAGTTCTATAAGCTCGTTTGTACCATCAGTTTGATGTTTCAGAACGAGGAAGCTGTCAGTGTCAATGTGTCATTCAATAAATCTTTATTCATTCCAATCAATCATGAATCCAAACTTCATCTTTCAAATCGTTATTTTTGTTACTTAACAAGTATTACTTATTTATAAATTGTTGGTGCCCGAAAGTTTTTTCTTGCGAAGAAAATTAAATTTCAATGCAACGAAACCTTTAGTTAGACTAAGTGCTGCTTATTTATTCGATCAACGCATTTCCCAAAAAGTAAGAACATTTTCAATTTATGCTTTATTATCGGTTGATTACAAAAAAATGTTCTGCAGTCATCTCGTTGTAGCGTCATCAGTTTTTATATTTTCAAAAAAGGAAAAAAAATTTCAAATCGATCGCACATTGCGATAACTTAAATATCTATATTGTTAGGTAGAGGGTGTAGATGCTCACTGATCGCATCATGAGAAATATGAGGCTTGAAAAAAATCTTCAAAGACCCCGATATTTTATCTCAAATAATGAGAAGTTGAAATAAAACAGTAGGATTAGGATGGGGGTACCTCGAGGATCTATTTTGGGTACAATTTTATTTTCTATGTGAATGATTTGCTCAATTATTTACAAAAAATGTTTCTAAATGTTCTCGTAATTGATTATGTTGACGATATGAATTGACTTATTAAAGTTTAAAATTGTGTTGAATTGGCTGAGATGACCAGAGAGTTTTACTTATTTATTATTCATTGGTCAAAAAGAAATTGCTAACCTTGAATACTGGAAAGACCAAAATAGCTAATATCAATATCAGGCGTAATAATGGAACATTTCCAAAAATAAGAGAAATATCTATAGTTTATATTTCAACTGTAAACACCAAAGGGCAGATAACAAAATTGTTATTGGAAAAATCATATGACAATGTAGCTATATTATATAAAGTGGACTATTTTCCTCGTATTCATTTCCGCCAATCACAAACATGCAATTTTGAATAACAAATGGTTTCTAGATGGAAAAACTATATTAAAGGGCCTATCAGCAGTTTTGTCAGCAAAAATTACAATAACTTTGATTAGAATTCCCCCATTGTTAGAATGCTTGGTCGTTGTAATGTTTTCAAAGATCTGGTGGATGCAATTGGTCAGAGCCACAAATACTCATATGTCAAAAGGTATTTGGGTAACCACTTCATCAGGGGTATCTCTACTTGATCATAGGTTTTTTTCATTTCGCTAGATCTTTTCTCTCTTTTGCAAGAATAAATTATAAATGAAAATTGTTGAATTTTAAAATCAAAATTTAGTTCTTTTTTTCTCAAACTATGTACATTGCACTTCTGTGCTTTTTATACTCTACTTATGGGCATTTTTTTGGGTAAAAGTTTACCTGTTTATGTCCTTGTTATGAATAAATAAATAAATAACAAGTTATTATGGTCTCATGAAAGAATCTTGTCAATTACCATTCAGGCATTCAATTTTTGTGGCAAAAAATCGAAAAACGCAATCCAAAAAAATATTTTTTCAACCAAAAGCATTCGTGCAGGTGCAAAAATTTTCGTCTTCTACTCGGATTTATATTGCCATCAGCACTTAAGGTTCTTGTTAAAATATTACTCAGCAATCTGTAAACATTAGATGACAATATGATATTACTTATAAGAATACAACAATGAAAGGAATATATGATTTGTTAAGATACAGAAGATTGTTCGGAAAAAATTGATAGTGCAAAATGAAATAGTGAGCGGTTCCTGTGATTCAAGGATAATATGGAATATAACTATTTTCGGAGAATATATCATTGGTCTATTCCGAAATTATAGCCTGAAGGTTAGGTCGATTCTTTGTTTTCACGATGCATACCTATCAATAACGAGTTATTCGATTACATTTCAAGATCACGCAGTGCTTTCTAATCAAAATACGAATATTATCCATATATGTAATTATTAAATACGGATATGTTCTTAATATTACGAAACTTATTCGGAGATCATGAAGGAAGTATTGACCGATGTGAATTTGAAGGTCCCTCATGGCTTCAACCTTTTTTATTATACCGTTTTCTCCATGTGATATTCAAAAATTATAAGGCTGCAAATGAAGGATTGAATCCGCAGGTAAATAACAAATTATCCACTGTTGTACCGGGTGTCCCAAATTTGTTGCTATAAAAATCTCAGAATCCTTTTGAGCTAGAAAAAATTGAATGTTACATTTTCGGACTCGATTTTTGAGAAAATCAATTTGGTGAAAACAGTAATCTTACCAGTTCAACTGTTTTCAAACTATAAGAGAAAATTGTAAAATGGCGTGAAATGAAAAGTTTTCATAACTACCTTATTACTGATGCTATGAACAGAAAACAGCAATATTCTACAGGCACTCATTACTCACTAGAATCCATTGGTGTCATAATTTCTTTTTTATTGCAATTAGTTTTGAAGTTATGATACAAATTTGTGTTTTCTTCTAATATAAAAATAAAAATTTCTTCAATAAACAAAATCGGCTTTATTCCTTTTTCAAAAATATGTAACATGATATACATATTTTTTATCAAACTGGAAAATTTCAGTATCACATTGCAAGTCAACTATCGAAAATAATTTGTGAAATTCATAAATCAATTCGCGAAGATCTACAAAGAAATAAATCAGCAGAGCTTTATTTAAAAAAAGTCTTCTGAATTTTTTTCATAGATTTTACTATTTTCGAGATAATCGAGTACAAAGCAAATACCTACTACCCACAAGAATCTTCAAAAAATAATTTATCAAATTTTCCCATTAGTAGTGAATGAAAGTACAAAATTTGGTGTAGAGTATTATAACGCTTTCATATGGCATTTAATTGAACGTTTCAAAACGAAAATTTATCAGACATTCAAACAATAAAAAATATTCCCAAAAATTTTTTATTGGGTGAGTGTCTTTCAGAAATGTTAATAACAATCAATTAAATGACATCTGCAGAAAGCGTTATAAAACACTATGTCAATTTTTATACATTTGAAGAACCAATATTTGTGAATAGTTTTTGCTCGATTATATCGAAAATGGTACATTCTATGAAAATGATTCAAGAGACCTTTCTTTTAATCAAGCGCTTTTGATTTCAGAAAAAAAACAATTTTTTCGAAAAAAAGACAGTTGTGTAAATTTTCAATAAGGAAAGTATCATCGCACCTCTCTGGATAATCTCGGCAGGAGACACTTACCCAATTCGAATCATTACATTATCAAGACTTGAACACCACATAATTAAAACAATGAATGTAATAATACTAGAGTGAGTTATAAGTGAAAAACTGATTTTTTTTCAATCTTTAACATACTGTTTCTCGAAAACGAATATGTTTAAAGAAATTTTTTTCAATCATTCTATCTGATGCCAAAGTTATCACACTAAAATCTGGACCACTTGTAGGTATATAGACGCAATATCAGAACCCGATCGGGTCATTGTCATATTCTTCTTGAATTTTATACATATATTTCTTGTAATGCTATTATCACGAATCTCACGAATTCATTTAAAAAATAGTAATAGTACCTGATCAGAGTTTCTATTTACGTTTTTCTAAACTACCAGTGGTTCACAAAAAAATAGTTCTGGAGGAAAGAAGCTGGTACCCTCCCAGAAAAAATATCACCCTGTAGATTTACATACAAAATTAGCATATCACAAGATGAACTTTGAATTGGAATATCTATGCCAATTCAAGTTGAATATCTTGTAAAGGGAAAGTGCTATGAAAAGAAAGACTTTATTCTTAGAATGATCCGAGAAATCTGTCATTTTCATTTGTACCTCCAATTTAGGAACACTGTTTAAATATAATCTATTCAAAACTGATATCTGCACAAAAAAAATTATAATTTGAATGAAACACAATAAATTGTATAACACAGCCCAGACAACTTTTCGATGCGAATTATGCAGTTCAGTTCTTTCATAACTACAGTATCGAAATTTTGTAACGGTTGTTCTGTTGATGCAGAATCGTAAATACTGCGCTGAGATTGCCCATGGTGTATCTTCAAAAAAGAGGAAAGACATTGTAAAAAGGGCTCAACAACTTTCTATCAGACTTACAAATGGAAATGCTACACTTCGTAGTCAAGAAAATGAATAATTTAGCATGTTTGTTAATATATAAAAGTTTGAAAGCAATAATAAACTCATGAACCGTGAAAGGGCCCGATTTTTTAGTGCCTTGTCGATTTCAAAGGAAAGTAAAATTATTATTGATTCATTTCATGGAGATATTTCCGTTTTTCGTCTTTGCTAGAATTCTGAAATTTAAAATTTTGGAAATCTTGGGGAGGGGGAGAATTACCCCCAGTACCCCAGCATTCCTGGCTCCAATTTCAATTACAAAACTTTATGACAGAATGATAGAGCGATCTGTGAATGGATGCTCAAAAATGTAGTTTTGATACCGCTTTGGTCCCACAGCACGATAACACTATTCAGAAAGAAAAAATCAAATTCTGTTTCCAATACACAATACATATCCATTCAATTTTATGAGTATAGAACTTTTTGTTGTGATTGTGATAATCAAATCATTTCTGTCTTCAGATTCAATTTATTTTAAGATCAACAATATAATTCCAATTCATGCAATTAATGACTCGACCATCAATTATAATGTTGTGAATCCCACAGCTGACAAAAACTCTTGCAACATACCGAACAGAACCGGTAAAACATTAGCGGATCAATATGGAAGTAAATATGATGATCCGGACAGTCACTATTATTCTCTAATTGACCATATTCACCGTCGCCATATTGTTATGCGACAATACCAACTACCCAGTGTTCCCAACGAAGAAATATTGAGTTTACTAGAAAAATTCCACAATATAAAGTTTATAAGTGAAGTTTATGTGTACCTTTTCTGGCTGCTACGCCAGATAGGCTTGTTTGGGACAACATTGTGCAAAAATTTCACCTTTTGGAAATAAAAAGATTAGTGAAAGGTGGTTTTCTGAACAAATTAATTGTGGCCGAGTGTATAAATGAATGCTTCGCTCCATTTTTGGAAATAGTCAGTGGAAGAATAGTCTTTATGGCTGATAGTATTTTTGATATTAGCGGTATTTTTGTAGTAAACTCAATATTTCTCCTTTGGGAACACTGGGTAGTTGGTATTGTCGCATAACAATATGGCGACAGTGAATATGGTCAATTCTGTGGAAAATTCGTTCATTCCGCCATACCGTGTACCCAGAACTAAATCGTGCGGAAATATCTTAATTCCGCACAGATTTCATGGTTATATTTCATTATAGGTATTCGGAAACTCTCCTAACAAATTTTTTATACAGAAAACAGTTTGCCAACCAATACTATTCAATTCAAAAATTACTAAACGATATTTAAGAGAATATTCCATTAATTTCTAAAAAAATTCAATAAATCAGAGAAAATAATGTATGATACTCGTAGAGAATGCTCATTCTAACAGTCGTTCATCCAAAAACTGGCCACTTAATAAGTATTAGGGAAAATGCGGACAAAACGACATATGTGGACAAAATGAACTTTTAGATTTTTTCAAAACATATAAATCGGGATTTTACAGTGATTCGGGACCCGTTGTGATGATGACAATCCTGCGAAGAAATTGACATCTTACAGTCTATTTCACTGGTGCAATAACGATAAATGTGTTTTGGTCGGTTGAATTTTTTTTTTTTACTTGGTTTCTAAAGTGCTTCTGGAAAATGTCATGACAATATTCATTGTATGTATATTGAATGTTTTCTTGTTATTACGCTTAAACGTAATGATATGTATAAGTTTTAAGATGAATTCTGGTTTTGTTTTGAAATTGTGCTTCAATATTAACAAAAGTATGTATTGGACAAAATGACATACTAACCTGATGAATAAAACGACATAGAATGTCAAAATGACATACTATCCTGATGGATAAAACGACAAAGTAAATCATTTTGTCATACTATCCTGATGGACAAAAAGACATGTCATTTTGTCCGATACATGAGAAGAAAATATATTTTTGGAAATAATATAGAATTTTCTAGATTGATTTTCACTTGGAACTAATGAGCTCATTTTCATGTTATTTTGTACCTAGTTTCCATTCACTATACGTGATAGAACGTGAAATTTCTGGTATGCATCTTTTAAAAACGTGAATTTATTGATAGGTAAATTACCTATCGATTCCTGATGATTACAATAGACCAGGCACTTCTGAAGGATCTTTTTACTTTCGTAATGAAATCATTTTACCCCTCCCTCAGGGACACGGCCTTATTCAGAACAAATCAAGGCTAAATCTGCTGCGAACAATCCACCCAAGAAAAAGAAACAAGAAGTTACTAAAACATTATTCAATGATAAAAAAAACCGGTGGTAAAGAAAACAAGACTGTTAAGAAATAAAAAGTCGATAACGTCGAATAATCCGACACTAAACCATTTAAAACTACGAAAACAAAATAAGGATTACGATTAATTGAAGTGACGTTTTTTTCGTTTCAAACCTGGTGAACAAAGGCTACGTTGCATTCAGTGTTTTCACTGGGCTCATACATCGTTTGCTACTGTCTAGAAAAGAACCAAAACATTTATTTGCGAACTTTGCATTTAAATATTATGTAAGTCATTATGTCCATTACTAATGTGTCATTTTGTCTTTAGTATACGGACAAAACGGATTTTGTTAGAAGTCAAAATAATTTCTTCTATCTTTTATTTTTGTTGTTCAATTCAATTTTCAGCTTATAATACTTGAAAACAATTAACCAAAGTTAGTATTTAGTACCAAAATGGGAGTAAAAATATATGATTGAAAAACTAAACAGTAAGTCATTTTGTCCGCATTTCCCCTAAGAGATAAAATCGAACAACTTCAGCCTAAGTAGGTACTCAATTCGTCAATTGTGTCCAGTCTAGACTTTCCATAAGTGGCTGCATTTCTCAATTCTCAATTGCATAATATCGACCAATAAATCGACAAGGGATATTGGATCTTTAATTATCATCCGATTCACAAGATCTTCGAACCGATTTAGAACGGAAAACGGGAACCAGTATTCGGACAATACTCCTGCACGATCTCGTTATTTTAAAACCGCATTCTGTAGAAAAACGTGTTTAATGGATGCAGAACTCGGTCAGTGTATCAACGTATCAAGATAGTGACATAACTACACAGCTTGATCTTGGCACCTGAATGTCTGGAACGACTTATTGCTTCAAGATGTGTTGTATAAATAGATTGCGTTCATTCTGTATTATTCAACCCATATGCTTGCAATCGTTCTAATTTCATTTCTGTTGTCAGAAATAATGGACATTACCTATTTACATATACGTATAGCATTTTAGTCATAGTGACCACGTAAAAAAGAGTTGATATATTTCATGAGTTACTCAAACAACCTTGACTTGGTTCAATGGAAATTATCTTTCAGGAAATTTTGAAAAAATTACTGAACTGAAAATGAGTTTTTGGTTTCTATAAGTTCTTCTAAGATACTGAAATGTCAAATAGTACTAAAATTCAGAGCTATTGCTAGGGGGTTAGCAGCGTAGGCGGTCGACTATTGCGCCGAAATTCAGAGGTAGAATGTTGGTATCAGCATGATTATGTAATTAATAGGACTGACTCATCAAACAGGATATAGGTTTCTACAAAAATTAAGTGATGGTTCCACATAACAACTGAACGAATTAGAAAGTTATTTGACAATTCTGAATTCAAATTTGCGTAGCTAGATTCGATATTTTTGTAGAGTGTGATAGATTACACAGGCCAACACACATTTTGGTGCCTGCGATTTTTTAACTGTTCCTGAGTAATTTTTGGATGCAGAATGTAATAAAGTTCTCAGATTTTGTCTATCAGATCTAGTTTTTGAGATTTTTTAAAAAATTGTGTATATAATTTACGTTATAACTGTTATAATATATAATATTACTATTGACAGTTAAAAAAAACAAAGACACATGGATTTAAGTATTTATTGCAAAAACTTAATTTACATAATTACATTAGTCACTAATCACATAAAATTTTTTTTTTTATACGATTTTCTAGAATGGAGTTTACTTGGGCAGTCTCGCTGAAGGCTCTAGCAGTAGTCCGCCATCATGTGGCTATCCCATCGTCCTTGATAACGATCTTCCATAGTTTTAATATCCTGGTGGAATCTTTCCCCCTGTTCTTCACTACAATCACCTAAGTTTTCTGGAAAACGATCTAGGTGGCTGTGGAGGTAGTGAACTTTTATACTCATGTTACAGCCGAGAATATTAAAATTTGAAAGCATAGTTTCCACTAATTCTACGTAATTCTCTGCTTTATGATTGCCAAGAAAATTTTGTACTACTTGAACAAATGAACTCCAAGCGTTAGATTCAGTCTCGTTCATTGATGTGGTGAATTGTGGATCTTTAACAAGTTGCCTTATTTGAGGACCATCAAATATACCAGATTTTAGTTTTTCCGTGCTAATGCCAGGAAATTTACGTGACAAATACCCAAAACAATTTCCATCTCGATTTAAGGCCTTCACAAATTGCTTCATTAGGCCTAGCTTGATATGCAGGGCGGAAGTAAGATTTTTTCTCTTGAAACCAAACGTTCGTTGATCACGTTTTGTATTCCTTGAATCATGACATCTCTTGAAGGCCAATTTTTGTTAACCCAGTGCTCATTTTTAGCTCTGCTGTCCCAAAGGCACAAAAAACAAGGATATTTTGTATAACCACTCTGCTGTCCAAGGAGGAAGTTAACCATTTTTAAATCAACACAAAATGACCACTGATGTTCTTCGTGTTTATTTATTTATTTATTTATTTTTTTTTTTTTTTTGGTTCCTAGTATAGGAACATTGGGTCAGGGACAATTCCAGGTATCCATTTGGCTAATTAGATTTTGGGAAATTTTTATTTTGACGATTAAGTACATATTTATCTCTTTATTTGTTGTCCTTTATCAGAAAAAAATATATCATTTAACCTGTAACGTGTATCTCAAAAACTAGAGCTGATAGAAAAAATCTGGTGGCATTTTTGGAATCAGCACATTAAAAACATCTAAAATCAGATGTTAGATTTCTGGCACCAAATTTTTTTTTTCATTTTGTTGTCCTGTGTTATTGAATTCGTTATTTTTTTCTTCATCGCCTCACAAGGAGAACCAATATGGCGTCCATAAAAAAAGAGTATAGCATATCTGAAACAATGGACAACAGAAAAAATCTGACGCCATTAGAATCTCTATACAAGGTTATGAATGCAAACCGAATTTCGTGGAGTTATTTCCAGAAACAAATGAGTTATACAGAAAAAAAGAAAATCTCCATTTTTAGTTTTTTCTAGATATCTAGAGAACCATTGTAGATATTTTGGATCTGTTAACACCAACACATTAATCCCTAAATAACGCAACTTTTTTGTAATTCAAGCCAGCCTGTATTTCTAACGGTTTTCGATATCCCTATAGTGCCTCTCTAAATAGTTCTAACCCTGTATACAGGGTGAAGTTTCGACTTCACTTCACTTCATATGTACTTTTCGTACATATAGTTCAACCGAAGATTCCTGACTTCGAAAAACGCACTCTTTTCCTTTACTTTTTTTTTCAATTCGATTTTTTTTTCACTTAGTATAGCGGGCATTCGATCCCATTCCATTTGCGAGACATAACTAAAAATTACATTTCTTTATGAAATTGTAACAGCCTGTATCTTCTCAACCGAACCGACTCGGAAAAATGTTTTCCTTTAACCTCAGAAATATTCATTCGAATTATATGTACAAGTCAAAGACTCACCCTGTATACACATGACTTCACAACATTGCTTTCCTCATTTTCGAGCTTACTTGATCAGATCGCCGAATCATTTCGTCAAGATATTAGAATTCTGTGCCCAGAATGGTATGGACAATATAATTTTGTTAATTTTTTTAAATCACTCGAAGAGTCATTAGGTACTCCGATCAATCAAGCACGCGAATGATGATAACACAGATTGATGTTTGAGAAATCTGTTACTAAATGGAAATTTTGAAGCCATATATTTTTACTGCTGCGGAACATTTCGAAGTAGCATAATTCCATATTCATTATGGCCGAGCAATCCCAGCATCCATTTGCAAATTCGTCGACTTTAGAGGAAGTATTTTTGCAGGAAGTGTTGAACTATGAATTAATAATATATCTTTGTATCTGTTGTAATAACAATGAAAACATTTGTATTGGATTTTTAGGTAAATAGGTCTCGTATGCAATGAGAGATATAAGTGTTGAAGTATTCTGTGTTCTATAAGTCATCTGAATATCATATTGAATCATGTAGAGACAAGAGGTTAATCTATGTGCATTAACGAAGTTGGAAATAAAGCAGTATATTTTTATGCATTATTTTATTCTTAAGAACAAATCTCCACCTGAATACAAAATATCAGTATCAATGTGTTTAAATATTGAACTGCTACCTGGAGGCAATTACCTATGTCAATTCAAAGTATCATCAAAATCTTGATAATAGTGCTGAGTATGTAGGTATATTAACCTCTGAAAAATAAATGCTCTTCAATTTTTCTAATGATGTGATCTTCCCGATATTTTGTACAATTTGACATTCTGTTTCTCAAATCTACCATTCATTCCAAAATAATTTTTGGAATATTTTGAGATCTCCAAAACCTATTAGAACAATCTGCCTGATAACATACATAATTCTTTTTTGCTAAAGAATGCACTTTTGGGATATGATATATCTCTGCTTCCAATGGAAACGCTCAAAAACGGCGAAAATATTCCTTCTACCAAATATTCAATGTGCGTACATCAACCTCATTGATAATATGGGTGGAGGGCTGTCAAAACGATCGATTCAGAAAGAATTCGCTGTATGCGAAAGCCCGAAGCCAGCAATCCATTATGCATTAGACCGTTCCATTCTCCGGCAATTGTATCCTATCAGGAGTGAAAATTTCACAAGTGAAATGATGAATCAATCAGTTTCAATATCGGTCAGTTCAAATAAAATTTTATGTACCAATTTACCATTTTCTCCCTCAAAACCCGTTGTGCGTTCGTTGTACGAGGGAAATTTTAACACTTTTAGATATTTGTGCATGATGTGCGAAAGAGTGAAACAATCTAGTTAAAAAACCAAGGAAGGCAAGCTGATATAAAGTCAGTAGCTTTGGAGCGCTCGTTTATTTATGTGACAATTGCGCTCTTGACGGCCACAGACCTGTTAATAAGTTTATAAATGCTAAGATGATGATTTTACTCTAGGTAAAAGAGTCCTCTTCTCTTCACAATTTTTATTGGGTAACCACAACTGACAACTAGATTCGAGATTATTCCATTGAATAATTTTAGTTGTCTCAATCCAAATCTAACCGGTTACTTAAATTTTGCCAAATAACTCTTCGCTTCGACCTACACTATAACATCTAAATAAAGGCAAATAAAGGTCTCTTATTAAAAATGTTAAAAAATGTGGAGATTCTGATGTCATTAAAATATAAATGTAGTATTTTAAACAAACAAATTGGCTATTACTACACACCGGATAATAATAATAATAATAATAATCTTTATTGGTCCCTCAAGACACCTTAGTGTATGGGACAAGTCAAATACAAATATATATATACATTTCAATTTACATCAACTATATGGGGACAATCCTGGTGAAATTCCTGTACAGAGTAATAACACTTAGATAACAATGTAATTCTCACCTTTCTCTTAAACGCTAAGAAGTTGAGAGATTTCAGAAATTTAGGAAGAGAATTATACATTTTTATGCACTGATACATTGGGGATTTTTCAAACTTTTGAGTTCTGTGTTTAGGCACAAGTAAAATATCTTGGTTCCTAGTTCCATATTCATGGTTATTTGACAATCTGGTCCACCTTTTTTCATTTTCTTTGGCATACAGCAAACATTTAAATATGTAGATACATGGCAGAGATAAAATATTATTTGCGATCAAAGTTGGCCTACAGGATGTACGAGAACATAAGTTGAAAATTCTACGAATGATGCGTTTCTGAGCGATGAAAGCTCTATTGATATCGGCACAGTTACCCCAGAGTAATATGTTGTAGGAAAGTAAACTATAAACAGTGCTATAATAGACCTGAATCAATGAGCTGAGTGGTAGCATATCCCTTACTCTACAGATGGCAAAAAATGAGCTATTGAGTTTTTTACAGAGCATATCAATATGCGTGGACCAGCTAAGTGTCCTATCAATATATACACCCAAGAATTTACAGCTTACAGCCGATTTTATCAAGAAGTTCGAATGATAAATTTCCAAAGTGTCAACAGGATTATTTTTGATACCGAAGTGAATACAAACTGTTTTATTAACATTCACTATCACTCTATTCGACCGGCACCAAGCAACGAACTGGCGTATAATCGCCTCGCACGCGTAACGAAGCTCTTCAGCAGTCTCCGCTGAGACCACAACGGAGGTGTCATCGGCAAAGAGAACCAGCATAAATTGAGCCAAGTGAATGGGCAAGTCGTTTATGAACAGCAAGAACAATAGTGGTCCCAGCACGGAGCCCTGAGGAACTCCACAATCAATTCTAAATTTGATCGAATAAGTGGAACCAACCTTAACACGCATAGTTCTCTGATGGAGATAGCTACGTAACCAATCAAGAAATATCCCCCTGAATCCCAAGCTGTAACATTTATTCAAAATGAATTCAAAAGAAAGCGTGTCGAAGGCACAAGACAAATCAAAAAACAATCCAGCAACATGTAAATTGCGATCCAAACACCCATACACGGACTCGATGAAATCAAGTGCAGCCGTTTGAGTTGACCGTCCACTAGTGAAGCCGTGCTGAGCTGGATTTAGTATTTTGTATTTATTTAAAAATTTAAACATTCTTGTAAATACGATTCTTTCGAAAACTTTTGACAAAACACTTATGATCGAAATGGGACGATAGTTGGTGATCTCATCCAGGTTGCCGCCCTTGTGTATCGGGATTACTATGGACTCCTTGAGAGTACTAGGAAATTTACCTGTTGATATTGAAAGGTTAACGACATGGGCAAAGTGCTCGCTTATGGTTTCGGAGATGCTTTTTACTATTTTAGTTGAGATGGAATGTAAACCTACGCTATTTTTGTTTTTTAGATTCTTAATTGCATCAAGAACCTCTAACTTAGTTACCGGATAAAAGTAAAAAGTATTATCAACCAAAGATGCTGTGGTACAAGAAATGGACAAATGGTCGCCATAACAAGTCTTCAACTTAGATTTAGCCATTGAGGTGAAGTGGCTACCAAATATGTTAACAAGCACCGAAGGACTATCGTATTTCACACCATCTAAAATGATACTAACTGGGTGATGTGCCCTCGTATTCCCACATGTAAACCTATTAACAATATTCCACAGAGTTTTATTCTTGTTATCAGATTTATCAATTTTTGAACTATAATAATTAATTTTAGTCTCCTTTATTAGTAAATTATGCTGTAGTTTTGCATTTTTATAATTGACTAAAGTGGACGGTGAACGTACGACTGAATGGAGCCAATATAAATTGGTCAAATTCTGTTTACTCTGCCTGATCTCAGATGTTATCCAATTTTTCCGAGAATTAGTTGCAAAAATATGTTTGACAGGACAACATACTTCCAAAAAGTACAAGATTTCATTGCTGAATGACTCGAAGCATAGGTCAACATCACTTTCCGAGTAAAGATCTACAAAATTACTATCGGATATGCAGGCTTTCAGCTTGTTAAGGTTGTTCTGATTAACATTTCTTATGGAAATTTTGGTCTTTGGAGCAGATATAGGCTTTAACGACATTTTTAACAACATTGCCTTATGGTCACTTATATGAGGCTCAAAGGATAATTCCTGATATCCACAATTCATTACCAGGACTAGGGTTTCACGCAGGTAGCTATAGCTTCCCACGTGGTGATGTTGGTTGTTGCCCGAAAACCCATTGGGTCTTCCTGCGGAAACCACAAATGGACAGCTGGCTTATGTTGTGGACTCCGTTAATTTGTTGTTTTTCTTCAAGTGTTGCTCATCTAACACGTTTTCACCTGATAAGGGCCGAAATCCGAAACACGTATCTACGGTTAGCACTTCTCCTGAGAGCTTGTCCAATATTCTTTTTCCTTGCTTTATAATAATACCCTCGATAACTTTTTCACATATTCCTGATTACTCAATATGAGTCTTAATCTGTTAGAAGTCAAATAGTTAATGTTTGTAAGGTACCTTCATATGTTTAATTGTAATTATGTTTCTACTCTTATGATTTCACAGATAACAATGGGCAGAGTCTATTCTTGTCGAATTTTGCTTCACTGTATTTTTATTTGAATGTCGCTTCAATGTGAAAGATTCAATGATGACCGGTACTTAATGAATGATATCAAGTCATTTTGTATTTTGATTGGCACCTTGAGAACTGTCTAGATTTCGAGAAAATTTGAAAACTGTTATACAGCAGGTTATACATTTCAATATTGCGTGAATTCTCAATATTGTAGCTAATATATGAATATTGTATTTGTCCTTAATTTATATCCCTCTGGCACAATGTAGTAATTCTTAATGGTGAAAATGAGACTATCAATTATAGTAACCTAACAATTAAAATGGAAAAACAAAGGTCTTCCCCACTTCATTCTAGATAACCATTCCATTCACATTTATCAATCTTTCAATTTTGTATATGCGATTATGTAGCCCTTATTTTTCAAAAGCTGCAAAATATCTTTGTCCAACTAATTTCTTCTCTACAAGTCGACCATTCGTCCGGTCATGGCTAACGAATTCCCAGCATGGGTATACGCCGTTAAGTTCTTATCTCTACTGTATAAACTTCATGCAGAATGCAATCCTGAGACGAGCTGTAAATGCAGCATGGTTTCTCAGCAACGGGTACATGAAAACTTGCAAGACCATTCCTAGATGAAGATTTCGTAGACCTGAGTGTGAAAACCTTCAACAAAGAGAAAATCACGCAAACCTTCTTATGAGGAAGGCTTGCGATTACGACGAAAAAGCCCAGAAGAAACATAAGAGATCGAAGATAGCACTTCCCTAGGAATTGCGTCAAATATCGTCTGGCACAGAGACTGTAATTATTAGTTATACAAACATTTTATTGGTATAAGGTGTGTGAATAAGTCTTTCCCATTTTTTTTCAAATTTTGAGCCTTTATTGTGAAAAAATGGTTACAAATGAATTATTGAAAGTATTGGCCATCGCTAGCTACAACTTTTCCCCATCTTTCTGGCAACATACGAATCACGTTGCGAAAAAATTCGACCGGTTTGGCCTCTATCCAGTCATCCACCCATTTTTTGGCTTCCTCGTAGGAATGGAAGTGCTGGTCAGCCAGGCCATGCGTCATCGATCTGAAGAGATGGTAATCAGACGGAGCAATGTCTGGACTATACGGCGGGTGGGGTAGGACTTCCCATTTGAGCGTTTCTAAGTATGTTTTCACCGGCTGTGCAACATGTGGGCGAGCATTGTCATGTCGCAAAATAACTTTGTCGTGCCTGTCGGAGTATTGTGGCCGTTTTTCTCGCAGTGCGCGGCTCAAACGCATCAATTGTCGTCGATAGACCTCGCCTGTGATCCTTTCATTCGGTTTCAGAAGCTCATAGTAAACCACACCTAGCTGGTCCCACCATATACAGAGCATGAGCTTGGCGCCATGAATATTTAGCTTGGCCGTCGATGATGATGTATGGCCGGGTAGTCCCCATGATTTTCTTCGCTTCTGATTATCGTAACGGATCCACTTTTCATCGCCAGTCACGATACGATGCAGAAAACCCTTTCTTTTATGTCGCTGAAGCAGCTGTTCGCAAGTGAAAAAACGCCGTTCGACGTCTCTCAGCTTCAGTTCGTACGGCACCCAATTTCCTTGCTTTTGGATCATTCCCATGGCTTTCAAACGCTTGGAAATGGTTGTTCGGTCAACTCCCAATGCTTCAGCAAGTTCTTCTTGCGTTTGACACGAATCTTCATCAAGCAAAGTCGCCAATTCTTGATCTTCAAAGATTTGCGGCCGCCCGGAACGCTCCTTGTCTTCCACGTCGAAATCGCCACTTTTGAAGCGTCGAAACCATCCGCGAACACTTGAATCATCGACACAACCTTCTCCATAAGCTTCCTGAAGCAACGGATGCGCCTCGGCAGCAGATTTCTTCAAATTGAACCAATAAAGTGAAACTTCCCGCAAATGACGTCGACTCGGCTCAAATTTCGACATTTTCACGATTTCAAAAATTTATGATGCGAAAAAATTTCAACTAATGTGTTAGTGTGGAATTGTTGACAGATGAATAAGCTTTGATTATGACATATGTAACCATTAAATACTCGCACAGTATTGGTGGCGCCATCTCTTACAAAAAACGGGAAAGACTTATTCACACACCTGATATATTGCCACCTGTTAGACCAGAACTCATTACTTCACCAGAAGTGAATTACACTGAGATGAAGCAGTTTGAGTCTGATGGCCGAACCGCAAAAAATATAGAAGTTCAAAGTATAGCCGACAAATGCCCAATTGGCGCATATATGAATAGGCACTCAAACGCTCCTGAATTCACGTTAGCGCTTTCGTCATTTACTCGAAATTCTGATGAATTATCTATATGTTTCTGACGACGCCGACGCTATCATACGAACATGCGATTTCAACCTGATGGGATCAATTGTCACGGAAATATTGGTTATTTCTTTTTCAATATTCTTCTTGAATTTACTGCGGATTTGATGTTTTGATGAGCTTGAAATTCTGCACTTAGTTCAAAAGTTTTATAGCTTCACTCAAAAAATCCATCATCCTTGTAATGTGGTTATGAATATTTTCTGGTTGTGGTGACGCGATCATCTTGTATTGAACTTCTAATTGTCATTTCACATCCTACAATTAATTTAGATCAAAAGGTTAGTTTACAAATTATCAGGAAAACTGACATCTTTATGGAACTCCTAATCGGATTTTGTCTATTTCTCAATCCATCCGATCTTCGAGAACCAATCATACCCTGAAAACCTACCCTGAAAGTTTTTAGGCCTTTCCGTTTTAGAGTAATCGTGTTTACCGATGACAGGACGGATTGACAGAATCAAATTTGAGAACGGATTCCTCATTAGTGAGTGGATCCTTATCGTGTGAGATCATTTCCTGCACAAAATTGGAAAATTACAGACATGTCTATTTGTTCAGAGGACGAGCGCTTAATAAAACTATTTACCATAATTGGGAAATGATGATTCCGAAAAATATACAACATAAAATCACTCGACTTGAGAACATGTAGGTAATCATCTAATGGTTTTACCTCAACCTCAACCGAAATAAGCTTTACTGTTGTTAAAAGCTCCCGTTCTTTATCCATTCTTTCGAGTATTTACCATTACAAAATGAAAACAAGTCAAAAATTCTTTACAAATGAACTACTATACCTATGCTATATGTACATGACAAAAGTCTATAAATTCAAGTATTGAATATGGTTCACATTTTATTAACATTGCGAATAATTTTCTTTTGAAGAGTTTCAATTCCTTAATGGCTCTCATTTTTCTAGGTAGATGATTGAAGAGTTTCATACTCATATAGAAATTATTACGCTCCGTACTCGTTAGTTTGTGATTAGGTAATAGATAATCAATCATTCTCCTGGTATTATTCACATTTCTACAATTCTGAAAATAGGAATTGTTCTTGAACAAAAATAATAAAGGCGCAGTTAGTATATTATATCTTCTGAATATACCCCGACATGATTCCCTGTATTTCATGTGAAACATTATCCTCATAGCCATCTTCTGAGCGATGAACACGCATTCAGCCTGAGTGCTCCCACCCCAGAAAATGATTCCATACGACATAATTGATTGAAAATTTGCAAAATAAACAATCCTCAAGGTGTCTATATCTATTCTATTTCTAATGGCTCTTAGTGTATATATGATCGTATGCAGTTTCTTCGTCACTGATTCACAATGCAACCCCCAACCAAGATTGCTCTCAATAAATACACCTAATAATTTAGTACAAGATCTTATTTGAACTATTCCATCCTTTATTCAAAGGATTTAATTGTACCGATTCAATTTTGTCAGAAATTTCGAATGACCATTTTCACATGATCATGCACGAAGAGCTGAAAGACGACATATTCAAAAATTCAAATTTCACGTAAAGAGAAAATGAAGTTCATATAATCAGTAACTCAGGTGGAGATTCAGAGCATAGTTGAGTGATAACTCTGTGGAAACTGAGCAGGTTATTGTTTGAGTTATAAAAGGCGAAGTTTGAGCTCCCGTCATCAAATTAATTTTGTTTTTTCTTCATTGTTGAAGTATAATATGGAAGAGAGAAAATAACTGGAGTTTGGGACGTTTCATGTTTTGAATTTATTCTTGTTGCCAATCAGCTACTGAATTTTCAGAGCCCTTATTGATTTTCTTTAATTCTGTGAAAATGCGTCATTCTGCCATTCCTTGTAGAAAAAATCGTGCGGGAATATCTCAGTTTCTCACCTATTTCATGATTGTATATTCATTATTGAGAAGTTTTAAGATCAAAGTGAAACAATTTTTATTAGCGCACCAGAGCTTTTTTAATGAACTTTTCTGGAAAAAAAAAATAATTTTATATGGTTTCATTCTGGACTTTTCCTCCGATCCGTTCGTGCCGCCGGGCTGTTGCCTTCATCTCAAAGCCTATGAATTCAAAGGTAAATTTTTTGGGAAGAAAAAATTGGCACACAAGATACATTTGATTATGTAGCTTAGGTCGATTTTTCTCCCTCAATATATGCTCATAAAATTTTGTTTTATTTTAAAATTTATAAGAGTTTGTAATCGTTGTTACCTACTTCTGAATAAACTTTTTCTGAATTATTTGAGGTTGCTACTTCACAAATTCATCTAATACCTATAAAAACAGTTCTGCAAACAAATAATTTTCAATTCAAATAACTAAACGATATTTATGGCAATATTACATTAATTTCAATAAACATCATCGAATTAGGGAAAAAATGTATAATACTCATACAGAAGGCTAATTCTGCACTTGTATTATATCCTAGTGTCGAACCAATAGGGCATACCTATATCGTTTCTACTATTGCACCTTTCCATGTATAGTCAAAAACCAGAACCTGAAACAAGACTATACAGACAGATAATTACCGACCGCTATAATTTCACAATAATTTTTATTACACGATTTTTTCGCTCTGTTCTCTCGGCGTTTCGGATTACGTCGTAATATAACTTGTTGTTTCAATTGCCCAAATGAGTACAGAGGCAGGGCGATTCTTTTCCTCAACCTATCTATACCCACGCATTTTAGATATGACATTCACTGTGGCTGTGTCGATTATTTCGCATGAAGATTAATTTGATGTCACTGATTATGCATACATTTCGATACTTATCTAGTTGTGGTAATAGATATCTGGTTCTTGTTGGACCACCATCAACAATTGAATTTGTTAACTATAATTATTCGCAGTTTAATCTATCTTCTTTGAACTATCAAAAATTTCCTTCAGATTTTGTATGTTTGTACAAAATCTCGTTAAGATTTACAAATGCAGGTTTAATTATTATACTAACAAATCTCTGAAATGTCGCAGGACTGTAACATAAGACGAATGGTATAGGACCAAAATAGTCTTTCTAGTTTTTTAGTTCAGAGGTTATGAGCAAAAAACCGAAAAAAGTCCGAAAATGTTGAGGTTTTTCGGCCCTCTTCAAGTTAGCACAGGGTCTTCGTGTTGGATAACTTGACAGTCATCCCACAGCACCTTCAAACAACCTCTAGAAGTTTCATTGAATTTTTTCCAGATGAAATGTACATATCTACTGGACTATTGAGCAAGAGAGATAAAAACCTTTATCCGAATATTTACATATTGCTATTTCTTCTGCAGCACAACGAGTGAAAACAGACTGAACGGATTGTATGTCATACATATTCACTGGAATTGATATTAAGAGGGAATACCACCACGTAAATGATTAGTTCAAAACGGAATTATAGATTTTTCCTCCTATAATCACCGATTTTTATGGGGTATTTCCTTCAAACAATAATCTACATTGCAGAATTACAATATTTTTGATTTGCCAAAAAAAAAGAAAAAATGTTGATCCCTTTCCGTTTTTCGCGAAAGAATTGATGATATGTTCAATGTACGAAGCACTGATATATTTTTAAGATATTCGTGAAAAAACCTACAAAAAAGCATCACAAAAGTGATAAAACTATAATTTTGTGATAAAAATAATCGACCGTCGTACAGTGCTGCCCTCTACTTATATTCTTCGTAAAGAGAAAGAAGATAAAGAGAATGTACAACTTCGTACACCGTACAAAATTTAGTCATCGCAGATCCGCCAGAGGGGAAATGAATGGCTACCTAATATTTGACTGAAACGCGGAGAGCCGCGTGGTGTTAATCCCTCTTAAGAATTTTTTATGATATCCTCTGTGGACACCCCTTCCCCGAACAGAAACCTGGCTACGCCCGGGCTTTCAGAGACCTAGGGGTTACACTGGACTTCAAATTGTCGATGTTCACGTTTATAACGTTATCACGCCCTACTTCGAAATACTGGACTTCAAAGTGCTCAGACGGGAAATGATTATTCGACGTCCAAGTGGTTTTGGAGTTTAGGCTTATGAGGAACTCTAGTAGATTATGTACAAGAAAATGAGCTGCCGTATAGTGTCATATAAAAAGAGAATATTCTCACTTTGTCGATCAATTTGAAACACAAAATTAATGATGAGTACGCTCTACTTGGAAGATGTAGCAAATTTTGTTTATTTCGCCATGGGAAATTCGAAGCAAGCTGAAAAAATTCATTAACATCCGGGCGGGGACAAGTCACAAGGGAGTGTATAATTTCCCTTCATTTCTGAGAGAAACTTTGAATAATTAGAGAGGCCTCCCGAGTTTTCAGACTCGGAAATGTAAACTGTGTGGATTTCGTTATCGTCATTTAACGAGAAGGGTCCACGTTCCATAACCTTGTGAGGAAGACCGGGGAAATATATCGTAAAGTCCATAGAGGAGAGTTTTTATTGATTATGACTAGACATTTCTTCCGATATTCCATCGAATATACTTCCCTCGATGTTTAATGCCTTTCTCTGATGAACAACATGATTCATTGATAAATAAGGGTTTATTGCGAAAGAGTTTTTTAAACATCAATATTCGTTAGAATGTAAATCATAGTCGTGTTGGACAACAGCTAGTTTTATGTCCCGATAAAATACCAAAATGGAAGTCTACAATTCCCTTACGAATGGACATTCATCATCCTACCAAATCGGTTATCTTTTTAATGGTCAATAATCCTTGTGCATTCCTGTTGTGCGAGTATGTTGTTTCGTTCATTTCTTTAGGTAATGTACTATTAAATAATCACAACAAACCCCCTGGCGTAATTTGTTTCATAATATTTTGATATTCTACTCAATTGTTTTTAATTAATTCATATTTCTTCTGATTTATGTAGCCTTGAAATCACTTACCACCTTTCTTTTTCTACCCCTTTTAGAAAATTGATGTTTAATATTTTTTTGTACGAGTGGCTGTCTTCTATACCCTCATTGTTTTATCGTCGATATATACCTACTGCTCTTCTGAAGTTAGAATATATATTTACTCTTTTGAAATAATTGTTTTAAGTAGCATAGTTAAGTAAAAAAAAACACAAAACCTGCTTATGTGTTTTTATGTACTTAGTTAAGAAGACATATTTCAGAACATTATATACGTGTGTTCGAAAAATTCAGAGTTCCTAACTTTTGGAGAGCAGTTTATTTTTCAAACGCATAGTATCCTTTACTACAGTAAATTTGTGAGAATGCCTTTGAAAAATGTACTGGACATATATACAGGCACTTAAATTAATTAAAAATGATTACCGGTTCCGATTTTGACCTGAAACTAAGACTAAGATTCCTAAAGTGCTACGTTTGGTCGGTGCTTCTTTATGGTATGGTGGGTTGGGCATTGAAGGCGAGCACAGTAAACAAATTGGAGGCTTTCGAGATGTGGCTATACCGCAGAATACTTGAAAGGTGCCGTGGACGGCTAGGATGACAAATGAGAAAGTTCTTAGACGTGTTAACCAACAACGTGAACTGTTTGAGGTGATCAAAGAGAGGAAAACATCATATCTAGGGCATATAATTCGAAACACGAAATATCAGTTCTTACATTTGTTAATTGAAGGCAAGATCGAAGGTCGGAGAGGAATCGGACGGAAGAAAATGTCTTGTGCGAAACATCAGGCAATGGACAGGACTACACGATGTACAGTCATTGATACACACCGCCAGAAATAAAGAACAAATGGAAAATGTTATCGCAAACATCCATTAATGGATATGCATTGGAAGAAGAAGAATATTACCGGTTAATTTCAAATGCTAGTATTGTTTTTTGTAGACCATTATGCACTTAAGAAGAAAAGATTATCAGAAGACTGATCAAATTTTCATGCAAATTATATAGGGTGTTCAACATTAGAGATGTATTCAAGTCATACTAGTTTAATTTCACTCACAAACTTGACTTGAAAATCAAACTTTATATATGTAAAAAAGGTTTAACTTGACTTGATTACTGTATCTTTAGGTTTGGCTTGAAATATAACTTCATCAAACAGTTTAAAGTTGGATATCACATTGCGCATTGTGCCTGAACCTGTACTCTACCATTCCGCAAATTAGTTATAGTTCATATTTCATGTGTTGTGCTTTGTGCCTGAACTCGAAATGTCTCAACCTGAACTTTTTTCATGTAGCTCATGCAGTTCGGAATACGTACTAAAACAAAGTAAGTTTGAGTTTGAAGATTACCTCCCCCTGCAAAAACTATGAGAAAAAATCAATCTGTAGACGATTCCACAACAATAGAAAATGCAAAGTGCAAATTAAGTAAAAATAAAGAACAACGGTATAAAATGCCAATAGTGGAACTAGTTATTTAACAACATTTGATGAAGAACCACGAAAAAATGTATGAAGAAGAATTTCAGCAGGAAGCAACACTTTCTGGATCAAGTAGTATTTGTGGTAGTAGCAACATAAAACGTTGGATCCAAAATAGTCGAAATAGTTTTTGGACGGCAGCTCCTTTATTCTAAGAGTTAAAAATATGCGGTTTCTTTGTACTATAGTAATTTTTATTAGCAGGGCGCTCTAGTGTCAGATTTCTTGTTCACAGCATTCACTAAAGAATTTCCGAAGTAAGAACTTTACTTTTCACGAAGAATTTAGAGGTGACAAGTTGGAGTTGATTAGAAAAAAGTTTGGAATAATGTATATTCTTGTTGTTTTAAATGAATGTAGTAATTTGTTGCACCTACTAACTATATTAAGAATGAATATTTTACGCATATAAGGCTTATTTACTAAATGAATTATTTTTCAAACTAATTTGACAAACAGTTTGAATTTTCGAACCTGTAACCATTTTCCAGTTTGACTTGACTTGAATTATTTTTAAGAAATAAGTTATATTATCTAATATATAAATATTATAAGTTAATCATTGTCACTTTGACAATCTACATCAATTAGCTTCCATCACCGTGACAAAGACTTTTATTATATTTCTACACAGCATTGACAATAAAGCCACGAATCAGTATTTCAATTTTTCGGATAAAAATTCTTTAGTTTGAGTGAAAAATGTGTCTATCGTGCAAAAAAGCTTCGTTAGGGGCTACCGATCTCAGACAAATATTGAAGCTATTGTCTTCGATTGGTAAAATGTCGTTACCATTCTCGATACTTGAATACAATTATTATTCCACTATTTTTATTGGAATATTAAGGGAGGAAGAATATAATAACAGCATTCTTGAATGGCACACTATCCAGCAAGTTTCTCTACTCTGAAGCGGAATTCTTCCAATATCGCCGGCTACAAAGTTGATATGAAAAACTTTGTTCCTTTTTGGTCATTTATTATTGCCATCAACTTAAAGGTCTTTTAATGTGTCTCGTGAGACGGCACCTTGAACATTTTCCACCATAGCTTTGCTGGGGTATTCTGTGTTCAGTTGATGATATGTTTTTCTAATATTTAGGTGTCTAGTGGTTTAATGTATCCTTTATAGTTCGGAAATAATTTCTGGAACAATATAAACAATAAATTTGGATAAATAGATATTTCATATTTTGTATATGCCATTGAACAATCTCCTGTTCTTGCTTAATGTATCATCATATTATTCGATTCAATAAATCGAATTCTTTGGGTTGAATCCGTCGAAAATCTCGAAAAGGAAACATATAACGGAAAAATGATTCGAATAAACGATTGATGGTTCTGAAGGGGAAGCCTACATATGATAAAACCCCTTCCCTTTATTTCGCCCTTGTGAGGGAGGGCGGAACTCAACTTTGGAATTTCCAGTGGGAATCCCTGTTTTTTATTGCAGATTCGACGCCAAAAATACAACATTTTTCACAATTTGTCACAGATCATTCTGCGATCGAATTTGAATTTTCCGTCTGAAAGAGTTTAACGTATCCATTCCATTTATCATTCATATGGAATTCTGGCCTTTCCTGCTAAACTTTTTATTTCCAATACATGTACTGCCATAATTTGAAAATTAATTGAAAGGATGAATGGATTGAAAGAAAAAAAAATCGGAATGGATCTCTTTTATTTTGAATGTAGTAAAAATCTTCGTCAAGCTTTAAATATTTATACGCAGAACGTTTTCCTATCGTTTCAATGAAGGGCTGGACAATGTTGTTAGAAATTGATTTTGATTTGTGGAATTATTTGAATACCGGCTACTGTATTATATTTTGTTTAATTAGAAGTCACGTACAGGCTCACGCCTCTGTGATTATATGTTTATAACCTGTAGCTTACAGAATAAACCATATTATTATTATTATTTACAAGTAAAATTTCATTTGAATAATGATTAAAGGGAACGAAAAATTCAAATTCATTTACAGAGCGATCTGTGTCGAACCTTGAAAAATCTATCGTACAAAACTTCTGTATTTTTTCTGTAGAATACGCATCTGTTATAAAAATCGAGGTTCCTATTTGTGTATTCAATGGACTTTGATTACAAAGCAAGAATATTCTTCTTCTCCTCCTTTCACGTGTTTTAGGATTTCCAACTCTCAGTTCTCCTGAGATATTAAATACCACGAATCTTTGCATCTCTTTGAAGGTCTTCCTAAGAGGCACCGTGTCCTTGGTACACAATTTCCTCTAGTCATCCTGCCCACGTGCAGCAAGAATATTGACAAACCGAAATACTCCTCGAATTTCACAACATGGATTCTTCCTGGAACTAATTTTGTTTATTGTAGAAAAAAATGGGTTAATAACCGGAGCTTTCACTGATATGTTAACGAAATAAGTTTTTTTGGAGGTCACATAATTTGGTTTTATTTCTTACCACACTTTATTCTGCTAATGGAAGTTCACAGGGTCTGCCAATCCATAATAATTTATGTGTGGTCAAGATTTCAGGTTCACCAGTTGTTATGAATAAATAAAAGGACTGTTGCCATTTCGGTTCTCGATTTAATTCGGATAAATTATTCATAAGAATTGGAAATAACACCGCGCTATACCCACAATCAGTGAATAACTTCGAATATGTGTTCCAATTGTTGTTTAAAAATCATTTAAATTTATGTCATGATCAATTGAATACATGAGTCACCTCGGAATAATTTATAATCCTGAAATATAGCAATACAATCATATTTGAAGGGAGTTATTTCAGAAATAAATGAGTTTATCATACAGGGTAAGTGTTTAAACGGTCATAATCAAATCATCAATATATTCTACATAAGTACACAATGCCAAATATTTATTAATGTATTAAGCGCATAAAACGAGCGTTTTTGTAATGGCCTATGAGAGTAGCCGAGATCGCAGGTCGAGGCCAAAAATTCTCTCGAATTTGCCATGAAATCACGAATTTATACACGAAATACAAACAACATTTTTCGTACAACTGGTGGATGTGAATTCACATCGTCTGAAATAAATTAAAAATAAATACTTGCAATACATCTTGACGTGGTTTTTGTCCCGATAAGTTATCGATCTCAAACAACTGTTGTCTTGAAATAATAAGTCCACAATAGCTAAATAATATTTCTTTTTTCCATACATGTTATCCTAAATGTTATCAATACTTGTAAGATTTTAAAACTATAGAAACGGTTTGATGACACTGCATAGATGCATAGAAACACAGGTGTGTCTTATACTTATACGTGTAAAACTTTCAGACGAGAGATTTTTCAGATTTATGCCTACTTGATTTTGAGAGATCATATGGCAGTATATATTTTACATTTCTTGCGATTCTTGACTCTCCTGACCTTTGAGTTTAGAATAATAAAATTTTATATTATATGCTCATGATAATCTTTTATACTCTGAATAGACCAATAGCCGTCTGTCATTATATTCTATTCATTTCACTAAAAATTCGATATGAACTGAACTGTAATATCTAGTGAAAGTTTACAGTGTTTCAAATCATTATTTCATTTTTAAATGCCGTCAGACAGATAGCGGGAATTCGAACAATTCTGAAGAGCACTACTTTACAGAACTCCGGTAAGTCTCGAAAAGTCTGAAACAAATCGAATCGGTGCACACACCAGGGTTTCGATGCATCTTAGGCCGCACCTACATTAGGTCCGCATTTCTCCCGATCCGATCCGATCCGACGTTGGCAGTATACAGTGTCGTGAGTCGTCGGGAATCGAGAATTCGGAAGCTTCGTTTCAATTGTAGGCACTAACATTAAGGTTGTAGACTACTTTGCGCTGAAACTGCAATTCCGCTAGATGGAGCTACCCGAAAATTTTTGG
Organism: Harmonia axyridis; assembly: GCF_914767665.1. NCBI lineage: Eukaryota > Metazoa > Arthropoda > Insecta > Coleoptera > Coccinellidae > Harmonia > Harmonia axyridis. Next base: position 16,608,352 of record NC_059505.1, read on the forward strand.
TAGATTTGTACCTGGCACACCCATTCAAGTTGAAGAACCGCCTGTTTGGTATTTATTGCCCCTAATAAAATCTCAACTCTCGATGAAGCCCAGCAAAGAGTAAATTTGTGTTTCTGTAAACTTTAGAAATTCAGTTCAGTTAAGATACAGTGGCGTATCCTAGGGGGGGGGGGATAAGGGGGATATATACCCCCCAGAAGGAATATCCATTATATGTAACAACCTTATATATCACAATCTTATTATGAGTAAGCAAAATTCTTTGGAAAACTTCTTCAAAAGAAGGAAAATTTGTTATATTTGTTTAGTTATATATTACTAAATAAGATAATTACTGTAAATATTGTGAATACAGAAATGACAATGAACCACTGTCATGGACGTATATCGAATATGGATAATAGAAAAAAATATATGATTATCTCTGAGTGTATGATTTCACAGAGAAAATCATAAATAGTGCATATTGAGATTTCTAGAATGAAAAACTCGAGAAGCTTTTGAGTTCTCATTTTATGCGCCTTTGGAGACCACAAAAGTGGGTATAGGAATATAAGACATGTGATTCATTAGGTTATTGTTGTCGGTTTGTTTATTTGGATGAGAATTTCTGATATTCTACTGAAATTCAAAATGATTATTTGACATTTGACACGTAAAAAAATTAGTGAAGGCAATAAGAAAAGAGTAACAGAATAGAAAAAAAAGATTGTATTTTGTTCTGTCTATCGGAACACTTGGGGTTTTTACAGATATATTCAGCTCATCTAAGTTCAATATTTAATAATTTTTTCAAATCGGATAAACTCGCTCGGCCATGTATAAGTATTGATCTTTTAATTTTTTTTGTAGTGATAAATTGAAATGAAATTTCATACAAATTGCAATTGTTCGTATGGTTGGTTGTCATGGAAATGTATATGTCCATAATAATTGTAGTTTGAAATTTTTTTTTCCCATTAATCATTTCTGATGATGCTGCGTAGGCAGGAAAAGTAATACTTTACTGATTGATATGTGTCTGCAAAATTGAAATTTGTTGTCAATCGGAGAAAAAATATTTTATAAGTGTATTTAAATTTCAAGAACTTTTTTTGGTAAGCGAGGGAAAGCCCTACGCGTTGAAGCATAAGTTCAAGATTCTGGCTCGCGAACTTGCATTCCTCTTGGAATTCTCCCATCTATTATCTCCGGGAGAATACAATTTTCATAGAATTCTCTCAATTTTGGTACCATAATATTCTTCCAGATATTCTCATCTCTTTTAATGGTTTCTACGTGAAAATCGTTGTCGCAGTATAGAATAAAATCACAATATTCTCTTCTGCATATGTTCAATTGGCCCTGAATCTGGAAATAGTAGTTGTGATTCCTCTTCAACCTGTAAAAATTTTTTTCAATGATGGAATAAAATATGGCATATATTTGGATGAACTTCTACCATGTGAATCAGGAAAATTGAGAAATTTTAGACCATACTTCTTTCTGACATTGTGGGGACAGAACAGGATTTAATGTAACAATGAGTTGGACTCGTTAATATCTCAAGGAAATATAATATACATATAAATAATTGCTTATAGGAATCAGCAATACTCTTATTGGCTATAGGTGAAGATAAGTAATATTCGATTCAATCATCTTTTGAATTGGTAATATTTCTTTTACTTCAGGTAGAAAAATTCTCAATATTTTTCACAATTCTTTGCTTTAAATTCAAATTTGGAATAACGATTTAACGTTCAACTCTTCGAGTTGAAAGAGATGTATATTGTTCTCTTTCTCTAGGGCAATAAATCAAGAGAGTTGAGTTAACGAAAAAGATTATTTAAAAAAAATATTGCAATTTCTTAAACTTTTATGACATGAAATTTTCAAGGAGGTATGTATACAAGAATGGCTTCACGAAGCGAAAAATTTTCACTATAAATTTTTTCAAGTTAATATTAATGAAGGAAAAACGAGAAAATTTTCTTAATCAAGAATTGCCTATTTTCAGGGTTAAATTTAAATGGTAAATATTGTAGATAGAGTTTCGGGAATAGGGAGTTTTTCAAAAGAAATTTTTTTTTTTGAGAATTTTTTGTCAGATTTCTGAAATATTAATAATTTTCCATATTTCGGCAAAAATCCAGATACCTTTTTTTCATCTTAATTTCTTTATGACTTTTGAAATTTTCTTTATGATACTAAGCGCTCAAAATGTACTTCTCCAGACATCATTACGAATAAAATCAGCTAGCATATATATTTTAGGAACAGTATCGTTTCTAATTCTAACAATGATTTCATAACAAGTTTTCTACCTTTCCCTATTCTTCAGTGCAATATTGTCATAAACTAGTAATGTACACAATTTTAGCCAATCAGAGAAACCCTACCCTCGTAAATCATAAAAGTGTCATTCATCTCGAGCCATAAAATACAGTCCAAGATTCTATTGGCGTTCATGTTGCAAAAAGGCGTAAACCTTTGGGAGGCGTTCCAAAAAGCATAATTCCATATGAAAAACATCTACAATTAGAGCAAATCAAGCAATTTTAAAAAAATTTTTGCACCAATTCAAAACACATAATATCAATGAACATTTGTGGATGAGTTACTTGAAATGAGAAGTCTCTCTGAAGCTGAATAGTCATTTAAAGAAAGTGTTCAATTTCAAAGTTCGATTTGCGGAATACTATCGATTTTTTTTTGGAAATCGAGACGGGATCTTCAAGTTCACTATATCACGTCATTGTTCACTCAAAAAATGAAATGAATCCGACCTGTACTTTGGAATTGGAATGCACTGAAATTAGCACTGAAATAGCAGTGGTATGAACAAGGTATTGAACACCCTTAAGATAAAGGTGTTTGTTTTTCTTCCGACGTCGTCCGACCATCGGACAACGCCGGATCGGATCGGATCGGGAGAAATGCGGACCTAATGTAGGTGCGGCCTTAGATATATTTGCTCGTAGTTGCTTCAATTTCAAGTTATTTTCAAGAAGATGGATGCAGATTATACTAGTAGTAATAAAACCCCATCAGATATATATGAAAAAGCAAATGCATCTCTTAAATCATACCAACTGAATCCAAGTTAGTATAAATGAGAAAACATAAGACCAATTTCGTGAATGGTGTGACAAGAAACATGTAAAAAATGTTTCCGAAAATGTACTTATATTTACTTTGAGTAAAAATCGAAAATTATAAAATCTCCTATGTTATGGAGTGTCTACTCAATGTTGAAATCACATTGGATGTTAAGGAAATTATTAATATAAAAAGGTTTTTCAAAATTAAGAACACAAGTGTCTGATACCGAAGAAAGAAATCTGAAGTTTTATCAAGGGATTATATCAATGAATTTATTCAAGATGCTGACAACGCAACATATATACTTTATGAGGTACAGACATAACCATAATTTTGTAAGATTAGTAGTAATTTGTAATATTTTTTATTTGTAGGTTGTCCTTATTTTGGGTGTCAGCAGTGCTTGTCGCCGTGAAGAATTATTATATATAACTATTGATGCCATTGAAGATGCTGTATCAAATTCTGATTATGTTGAGATATAGAGCACCACAGCGGCCTCATACAAAAAGTAACAGATTATTTTTGAAATATTCGAGGGGAAATGTATTAAACAATATAATAAAGTAAAACATAAATAAAATAGGATAAATTCCACACTTGATTGCAAGATGGCTTGGAAAAGACATGTATGAGAGATACACAGGTCACTGTTTCAGGAGAAGCTCTGTAACTGTTCTGGCCAATGCAGGAAGCAACATTATAATCATAAAACGCCCCGACGGATGGAAATATGCCTCTGTAGCAGAAGCATATAATATAAGAGATATTTTGAATGAATAAAATTGAAATTTCTAACAAAATATTGAATTCTCCATCTCCTTCCAAACAAATTAAAGTGTCTGATAAAATGTGGTATCAACTTTTCAAAAAATATCCTTTTTTTTACACATTCAACATATGGAAAATTGCTACGATTCTGAATTCGAAACTAGTTACTGATGAATGCTAAATGTTTTCAGCGGAACATATGTTTTTAATCCCATTTAGTTTTCGAAGCTTTCCATGTCTTACCGCCCTTTGCATCATGTGGTATGATAGGTAATCTTTCATCGATCGTACGCAGTGTTTTGTGAATGTGAAAATCAGATATATTACTTACGCATTGTTCATCGGCGTCGAAGAAATCCAGGAATTTATTGTAGGTAAAAATGTCCGAAAAAAACCAGTGGAAACGACTTCAGAAAGGAAAGGTTTAGCAAAATCTCTAGAGAAATAAACAATGACGAATTATCATCGAGACAGGTGATGTTTTTTGTTGGGGGGGAAGGGGTGTTTATTGATACTTTTTCAGCACGTCCAACGTTTAAAAATTCATCGGCCCAATGACTGAGTTTCGTTGCCCGAATGAAATTTGTTCATTGTATTAACCAACGTTGTATGTTAATTCAACGTACGTATTCGTTGAAGCAATGTACGATTATCATTATAAGAATGAACATGTTCGTTGCCCAATACAGGCATTTTGTTGTCCCAATGAAATTCGTTCATTGAATTAACGAACGTTATACGTTAATTCAACATACGTATTCTTTGAATTAATTGCTGGCTTGGTGAATATTTACACACTAATAGAGATGCAAAAATGTAAAGTTTTTTTGAGAGTAAAATAAATATAATATTTGGTTCAATAGATATTGCTTATTTTGTATGTCATTGAAAAATGTAATTATGTGTTCGCAAGTATGATTTTATCCCGAAAATGTTGATACAGATCCAATTTAATTTATATGGGATATCTTGAATGCAAATTCTCTTGTGTAGAGTGGAGGTAAGCCCCTTAAAGCGGACAGGCAATCGCTTGAATGGCAAATGGGGTCAAGTGATAACAATTCTAGGTATAATATTATGCTAAACAATTTCAGTTTGGCATTCGAATCGGTGTAAAAAACTCGTTGGAGCTTGGCTGTCGAGAAGGGGTGAGACGGGTGTGATTTTCTCCGGGCTTGTGATTTTTGGGGCCCTAATTTTCAGAATGCCGTAATATTTTAGTATATTCATACAAAAAAAGTCCTGAGTGATTTTTTTAGTAACCTCATGAAACATATAATAAGACGTCGATTATACCGGGTGTTAGAAAACAAAGTTTTATTATTTCGAGAACTGATTATAGACCTCAAAATAAGTAAAAATTTCATGTAAACATGGGTCCGCAATTGAGCCCTTTTGGAAATATATGCGATTTTTGGTACCGAATTAATTAATTAATTTTGGTATTCGAATTAACTATGAGCGCAACTAAATAGGATATAAGATTCATTTTGATCTGTCTTGTTCATTGAACTTACAATCAAAATGTTTTTCAGTCGGTTCAGGAGTATTTTCCATCCAATTCGAGTTATTTACCTTCTTTCACTTTGTTGTTAAAAAAAAGTTATTACTCCTGATTCTGAAATGCCTTATTCTCATATTGAAATAAGTTATATGGTTTTCATGTATGGCCGTGCAAACGGAAGTGGACCTGAAGCACCTCGGCTTTATGCAGAGGCTTATCTCTATCCGAACATAACCAAGTCTTTTCGAAACAGTACGTAATTCCCTTATGCTGATACGACCATGTTCTTCCTCCATTGAAATGGACGGTGGTCTCATGGAATATCTTCTGAAATTTATCGTATTCAGTTGCGCTAGTAGTTTGAAAACCGAAAATCGCTCATACCTCCAAAACGGCTCGTTTTCGGTCTGATTATATGAATCTTTTTATTATCTAATTTTGTGGTCAAGAATTAGTTCCCAAAATAATGAAACGATTTTAACAGGCATTAGGACCGAAAGGCAATTAAATAAACAATTATGAAATATTAACAACAAGTGCGTGCGAAATATTTATTCTGTATCGGTAGTTTTGAAGTAAGAATCTGAAATATAATGCTAGTTCGAATAAAATTAGGCCTGCTTGTCAATAAGGCACGTTTGCAAATATTTCCAATTTTTACCGTTTGAATTGTTTTTTTTTTGTAGAAGAATCATAGGAATAAAACGACTGTTTATCTTTTATATCTTTTGAATTGAAATGACAGTTCTTTCAGTTTTAATACCCATGTTCTTGTTCCTATTCTTTCATTTTTCAACCCATGTTCCTACATAATACCGGACTTGCAGTTCTATCTAATCAATTTAGTTTTTTATGCTGAGTGAACCTAATGTCATTTTGAAGAAGAAGGTGTTCGAATGCGAAGTGAAAATATATGTAAAGTGGTTTCGAAAAGAGTAGCAAACGAAAGAATCCATAATTAATGCACCTTTTCTTTTAAATTACGGCCCTGTTTTCATATTTTTCTTGATGATATTTGATGGGACATTTATTGTATGCATATCCATTATGAACGTGTCTTCGTTAGATATAAAGTTGTGTCTGTTTCGCAGAAGAATACTACTTAATTAATATTAAAGCATATCAAAAATTTACAACAGACTTAAGACATAACACGCTATTTAGAGGATGAAGAAATTCAAATTGCGATGTATTCGTAATTTGGGAATAAGGCGCTTTCACCATTTTAAGTGGGACTATTTCAAAATGGCGAAAGCGTCTGGAGGCCAGCATTTTCATATCCCCCTCGAGCCCGTAATGCCCTTCGATAGACCTGGGTGGGAGTGAAAAGTAGTTTTCTAATTTCTAAGCAGTTAGTAGAACTAAAAATTTGCCAAGGGTAGAAAGGGAATGGTCAATTACAACAACATTAAAACTCTTCCTCAATTTATCTTTTTCATTGCTTCGTATGTTGAATCATTTCACTTAGTGTATGGCATACGAAGAAATATAAAGTTCTTCGAACTGTCGAATAATTCTCTATGTCCTATGATATGTCTTTTTGAACAAGTTATGCTCAAAATGATACAACAATGTGATCCGAGTACATTTCACTTTTCTTCTAATTGATGATTGCACCGCGACCTTGAAGTCTATTTTTCCCCATCATAGTTTACCAATGACTCCGAGTTCTTCAGGGTCCAAATACAAAATGGTAATAAAACTTTGATGATATAGCAAATAAGAATATTAGCATCGATAACTACCGAATATTTAAATAAGGATCAATCAGCCAAAGTAGTCCAAAGTGAAAAGTGAATATGGCCTGATATTTACTCATAAGGAACCGAATGAAACGTTCTTAATACAGCAAATATTAATTGAACTTGGTACATGAAAAGTTTGAACTTTACATTATCATGCAGCAAATATTAATTGATTAATATTTGCTGTCTTTGATGGATGCCAACGGCATTTTATGAATAGTTAGAAGCTGATAAAAAAGTACATGTTTTCACGCTCACGGAATTGTTCAGAAAAAGGGTTTCATGTCTTATAGATTACGCCGTTTTACTCTCGGTTTTACTATACAACCAATTGAAGAAAAAAACACATTCGACAAAATCCCATATCATGGTGACATATCAGGGTTTGTGCGATCCTGAAAAATATATAGGTCACCATCTGCGTTGAAGATCAGCAACTCATCTGGCAGAAACTTGAGCCATTATCACTATGCTCAAACATCATGGTGCTTGGAAGAATTCGTCTATTCCTAGACAATATGCAGGGTGTTTCCAAATTAGAAGTGAACCTTGAAGGACGTGATTCTATGACTCATTTGATGTCGTTTGGGCCATATTTAGTGATAACCAAAAATCAACAGTTCACAGTTCTGGTAAATGAATGATTTCTCACCTCTACTTGGCCAAATTTCATTATAATTTTTGATTATTTCCGTGAAGCGAGAAGGCTGGATATAACTCCATCAGAATACACGAAGTAGTGAGAAGATTGGGAGTAAATTCCAAGCGGAAAGTAACAACTGATCAAATAAGTAAGAGTGGACGTGCTTCTTGTAAAAGGAATGATGGAGGTTATTTCAAAAATAATTTATGAATAGATTTATTACTGAAATTTTGAGTTTATTTGCAATAAAAATATTTTATTCAATACTTCCCATTCTTTGCTTCTTTCCCCTTCCAAATCAAAATCTGCTGAAACAATACTAGTGCATGCATTCTAACGAAAACTTTTTTAGGAAAGATAGAAGGAATTTGGCAAGTTTCTTGAATAATATTGTCATACATAAATTGTTCAATTCGAAAGTTGCAGGCAAATTTATATCAGAAATTTACTATTTAGTTAATCATATACCAACTTTCAAATCATAATAATTCTTATCAAACATCTAATACAGCATGGTTTCGTTTTTTTCATATATATCATATCCTTTTCTGATGAAAATAATCCAAAATTCAAATCAAAATTCGTAAACGTAGACAAAATTGACGAAAAAGGAAGTGAGCTGAGAAATTCAAAAAAAAACACAAGAAATAAAATATCTCGAAAACTTTCCGGTTATCAATAAATATGGCTCAATCTACACGAAATGAGTGATACGATACTAATACCTCCTTTTAGGTTCACGTCTCATTTGAAAAGGTTAGTAAATCTTCAAAAATAAAGGCTTTCAAAATAGCGTTCTGCGTATGCGTATGATTTTTCTTCACAAAAAGTTGATAACCAGAAATGAAACATAAATCGATGTTTGCTGCAGTCAGTTTAAAACTCAGGGGATCGTTTCAGATTTTTCAAGCATTTAGGTTTAGGTTATCATCAAGGACATAATGAACTTAATAATGACATTGCCAACTAAGTAATAAAATCAAAATAATAATTACAAGTTTTATGTATATTACCTCTTGTGGAATTAACATATTGTGCAACTTCGCAGTTTCGGACAGTGCATTTTCAGTCACTGTCTGACAGTATCTGAAGATGAACTTGAAATAAGTTCGAAACTTCGCTTACACAATACTCAATCCTTTATAGGATAGAATATTCTAAATAATTCAAAAACTGAATAATAAACAGTTTTCTGTAGTGACGGAAAAGAAAGCATTTATTCCATTTTGCTGAAGCACACTATATGAACATTTTTGAGAATATAATAATAATAACTAATAATATAAATATTGAGATATTATGAATTGAAACATTATTTTAATTTGGTATTATGGTAGTATCCAGTAATGATCACTTGAAAAGTCATGATATGACGAAACAATTATCGTAGAAATAAAAAGTGAAATATTGTTTTGATTCATAATTTTAAAATGAACTTTCGTCAAATAAAGACCGGAACAATTAAATAATAAGAGTATCACTCAGAGTCAATAGTCAATGATAGAAAACATTAGTTCGATAATCCATGTGGAGCAGATACATCTGTGGTCAAGTTAGATATGATAGATAGATCCACAAGCTTCCCATCAGGTTTTCCTGTGAATGTTATCGTGTTTACGGACGGACGAGCATAATTGAATTTGACCATGGATTGTAATCAGAGGGTCTAACCTTATCATTTGAGATCAATCTAGGCTTATAATCTCAAAAATACAGACATCGTGATTAAATAATATAGCGTTAAGTTTGGCGGAACGAGCGCAATAAACGCTTGTCTTCACGGGTGGTACACCTTGGGCGGCTTGTTGCTGGTTGTCTTTGACATTCACCGGTCCCACTATATTCGACCATTTCTTTGGATACGGTGTACTAATTTGTGCAACAAATTGGCAACGTACCTCACTCCTCAGAATTCGATCATTTTAGATTGAAGTAACGATCCTAATTATTTCATCTTGGGTTCAATTCATTGTGCTGTTAGTTTCTAGAAACGTTCGTTTGAGGAAATGAGCATCGTAAATGATTTTTCTCTATTTCATTATAGTAATGAGTTCCTTACAGTATCGAAAACAGTGCAGTAATGAACTCATTAGAGCATTGTTTTCAGTTATATTCTTCGTTTTGTGGTTGTAAATTATTTCAAAAGTGGAAACGTACGATTCCTTCGTCGCTCGATTTCAAATTAATTATTCGTGTTGGAATAGAAGCCCATTCTGCAACTTGTCTTAAAATATTTTCCCATTTCGTCGACCTCTGAGGAAAGTGACATTTAGCGTCCTAATTTCCAGTGACGGCTCGTCAGGGTCGGCAGGGTCGGCCGGGCCGACCCAAAAATTATCAGGAAATAGAAAATAGTTCTAGATATTCAATTCATTCAAACTCAATCGGAGTTATCGATTTCGATATCCAAATTCCCTCGGTAATGAATATTTCCACTCAGAACAGGAAAATATAACTTATACCGGCCAATATTTTCTTTCGGACCCACCTAATATTCGATTTCCAAAGCATCCAGCGTTGTTATTCCCTTTCATAAATTGTAACAAACCACAATCGTAAATGGTTACTTTTCGTAACATCACCCCAAACAAGTTATTCCAGAATTGTACGTAACACCGTAACATTAGGTCTGAAATGTAACACAAATGTTACAATTATACAATTGCAACTCCTGGAATATCACTGAAAGCATCTCATCACGTTAGGTCGGCCGAGAGCCGATGGCGGAACCAGCGCTACCGAGAGCGCTACGTAAAGGAAAAGATACTACGACATACGCCCAGAATACGACCACTCAGTAGAACGACACAACAACTCGATGTAAGGTCGCTTCCCAATACACAGGGTCGGCTGGCCGGTTATCCTATTGCAGAGCGTCAAGCAGCAACTTTTTACAGTTTATTTCAAATATTTGATAATTAAATGAATGGTTAATTATGAGACATTATGTCCTAATCAGAAAAGAACTTATTTATGCCGTTCGATAGTAGTTAGGTATTGATTTTCTGATCATGTACTGGGACAATGCTATCTTCGGCAATTCAAATATGCTGAATGGTATTACGGAATTAATTTTCTCAAATAATATTGTTTCCGATGTTCCTGAATTATATAAGTTATTTTGTATGATTTTGTCCCTGCCACCAACATCCGCGTCAGTAGAAAGAAGTTTTTCAGCGCTCAAAAGAATAAAATCTTTCAGTAGGAACATGATGTCTCAAGACCGTTTAAACAACCTGGCACTGATATCAATCGAAAGAGGTTTAGTTAAAGAACTAGCCAGAGGAAACATTTTTTTCGAGAAAATAATTGATGACTTCGCGACAAAGAAAGATCGTCGAATTGATTTGATCTATAAAAATGAATAAAGGGTAAGCAAGCTCATACATTTTCGACCAGAATACATGCGGTCATTTCCACAATATTTTTTGTGGTCTTTATAAGATTTTTTTATATTTTATACATTTATTTATATGTTTTCGTGAGAGGTTTTCTCTATGTTTATTCAAATATATATTTTATGTTGATAATTGAATATTTTATTATTTCTGTTTTTTCAAGAGTTTCATTTTATTTCAGTTTTCATTGATTTGAGAACTACATTTTTATATTGGGTTATAATAGGGCTATTCTAGGTGAGGTTTCCCATTAAAAACAAAAAACCAACCCGTCCTCTTGGGTGACGTGGAAATCTATTTGTTTATATATATTTATTTATATAGTTATAAGTATGATAAGGGGTGTGGGAAAATTTATATATATTTATATATATAACCACGCTAGTGTGAATTTAAAAAAAAATATATATATATATATATGTGTGTGTGTGTGGCCGACCCAAATCTCGAGGGCACGAGCCGTCACTGCTAATTTCCGACTGAAATATCGACTATTATTGAAAGCAAGTATTTTTCGTCTGCAAACAATTTTCGTCCACAGCGGTTACTATGATACGGCACCACCATATCACATAGTAAGCACAGCGAATTGGTTCGTCATTTGCTGTTGTTAAATTAATTATCCACGAAACCCACCAAATTTTACGTTTGAATGAGACTGAGTCTAAAAAGTAGATTAGTGTTTATAATAACCAAGAATGGATAGTGATAGCGATATGGATATTAATAAAAATTCTCTGAAGCTGCGGGAATAGGCAACTACGGCCAAGTATCAAAATTTCCGAAACTTATTGAAAAAACCAAGAGTACAGTCCAAAAAAATCCATTCAGTCGAGATGAAATAAACAAATTTCTTAGTGATGACCCAGACAACTTATTTTTTGCACAAAAAAAATGTTTCATGTTATTTTGCTCCTCATGCGTCTTCTTCAACAGCAGAAATTAATATCAATAATTGCACAAACTGAACGTTTAATATATGTATATGTTTGAGATTGAATTAATTTTGTACTTCAATTAAAAAATTGAGTTTATAGGAAATATTCCAGTGAAGGCGATCATTAGTGGTTGGTCATCACGTTGATGGTGGTGCGTTGAAGATAAATGGTTCCTTGATTAAATCAATTTCAATAAAGCCGATAATAGTTTGATCAGAAAGGAGAATAGAGGAGCATAATCCTGCAACATTCGTAACGTTTAGCTCTAAAATAGTTACAGATTTAGTTACGTTTGATGAAAGTTCATGCAATAGTCGAGATAAATAAATAAATAGCGTCTATACTCAGAAAGGAAAGCAAAACAATATGACTGGCAAACGTAACATCCAGAGCGAAGTTTAGCAAAGCTATTAAACTAAACCCACAATGATTTTCAATGAACTAATGACTAATGAACCATAAGTCCAGTATAAAAAAAGGAAGATGACCGAGATAAAAAAATTACTTTGTCTATAATGTGCGTACTCATAAGCGTCAGTAACAAATCAGCATACCCTTTCACGACAAGAGAGGTAAAATGGAAATAAATGATCAAACACATCAACCGTTCACATAATAGAAATGTTTTGAGTTTACTCGTATATTTGAACTTATTGTTAATAATTTTAATTCAGAAGGAAATGTTATTAGTTCAGAGGGTTAATTATTAGGAGAAATAAGTGAAAGTAAGTAAGTGAAACATCTCAAGAATAAAGCTATTTCACGATGTGGTATAATGAATTTATCATCAAATCTCTTATTTTTGAAATGTACATTTCTATGTCGAACAAACTTTCGACTGGAAATCTGGACTGCTGTGATTAGAGACAATCCAATGAATTAAAAATCCCAATTGAAACAATCGCCTCGACTCCATAACGAAGCATTTATAATATCCCTAATTTTGTTCTACTCCAACTTAGTAGAGCAGGCGTCATAAATTAAACCACAATATCTGAACTGTTGAAACACGAAAAATTCAAACAAAGTCAAGGTTGTAGATCTTTTTTTTTTCTTGGGGGGGTAATCAAAAACAAATTATTTGACGTCATTGTTTACTCTAATAATAAACTATAATGTGAGAAAAAGATGTTTAATAACGAAGTTTGGACCAAATTACTCGAAATAATTTTTTTTATTACCAATTCGATTGTTATTATACTGAGTGTTCCTGAATTGGAGTTACGAAGGATAATGAGAGATTTCTCGGCTTATTTTAAAAATAAAATTGCACATAAATGAGCTCGCAAATGCTTTGTTTTCGAGATACAGGGTGTTTCTTGTAGTCCCATTATTTTTTGATGCATATAACAGTTTATCGAATATTTATAAATCTTCGATATAGAGTTGGTAAATAAGGACCAAAACTAATAATTAATTTATTTATCACAGCTACCTAACTGGATCTTTATAATAATTTGGATTTTCTTGAGAATTACTTTAGAGATCTGTTTGAATTTTTTTCTCGAAATCGATTGCAGATACGACAAAACTTCAACAAACCATAAAGTGTAGTACTGAACCAGAGAGAACTACCAGTGGTTCACAAAAATGGAAAGTTCTGAGGAAAAAGGCGAACACTCTTCCAGAAAAAATTCACCCTGTAGATTTGGATTTAAAATTAGGATATCACATGATGAGAACTTTGAAATGGAATATCTTCTATGGCAGTTCAAGTTGAATATCTCGTAAGGGAAGGTGCTCTGAAAAAAAAAACTTGAACTTAAACACCTGTACCTGAAAAACAAAGCGTTTGCAGACTCATGTTATACGACTTTTTTTCTTGAAATGATCATTTTTATTTGTACCTCCAATTTAGGAACATCTGTAGATATAGTCAATTCAAAATTGATGTCACAAATAAATTTCAATTTGAATGAAACACAATAAATTGTACAATACAGCCCAGACAAATTTTCTCGATGCGAATTACTCAGTTCAGTTCTTCGGTAACTACATGTTGAAATTTTGTGACGAGAAGATACAAAAAACCGAAAACAACGGGTAAGTGTATGCTGATGAGTGGACGAATGCAAAAATCACAGATGGTATATAAAAAGCGAAGCCGAGAAAGATTGTTGATACAAAGAACAACTCATCGAAAAGTGAACCAAACATTGAAATAATGAACATTTCATTAGTGAGTTGTACCTTGATACTATGAAAAAAATTCATCATTATGATGAACGGCTTCTGATTGTTAGGTTTCTGTTCATCGCTTGAAGAATTGATGAATGCAATGAACTTTTTCATTAAATGTAGTTAAACTTTTGGTTCAGTGTGGGGTTGAAAATGGATAATGAGATGAATTTTTATACGGGAAACAATTGGGTCGGCGTTTTTCAGATAGAGGCTTATTTGTGCTTCCAGGCGGTTCTCAACTTCCCACCAGAGGAAAGTTCATGTTGAATGTTTTGTGCTGTCCCAGTTCAATTACTGCGACATCATTTACTATCTGTTTTCATTTATTTCTCAGAAAACGTAGGTATACAGTTGTCGTTTTGTTTTCGATTCGAGAAAATACAATCATTCATCTCACAAAACAATTTAATTGTGTTGGCTGCGCATGAATCAACTTGTTTTTTTTACCATTAATAGGGTTTAGTTTTTAAGTTATTCCTTTTCCAACCTAAATCGGATATGTCGACATAGGATCAACGATAGGTATCTAGACATCGGCCTTTGAAATTCGGCGCCTGGCCAAAGAATGAAGTTTGAGAAATAATAATGTTGAAATCATGAATATACCTGAAAGAGAACCTTAAATGTGAATGTCCTGGATAAGCGATCTAAATTATGAGAGAGATCCAGAAAAGCAGTATCTTAATCCGAAAAGATGATATAAGCAGAATGACATGAGGAGCGAGGCAGATCAGCTGAAACATAAATAATCAATTTTATAGCTGTAAACCTCTCATTTAAACTTCGTAGGTTTACGAACAAAACTGGCAGATTTCAGAAATAATTTGCTGGCTATTAACCACTTGGTTGATTATTGATTTATTTAATTTATAGAGTAGACAGGAAGGATGGAGGGGATGGCATCTTGGCGATAAATAAGGATCTTGGATCTACCGCACGGTTCCAGAGTGATGCTGAGGATGTGGATGTGGATTTTGGTCTCATGCGGGGCTATTCGGGTGTATATGTGCTGTTTATTTACCTCCTGGGGTATGGTTTTGCGGTTACCTATTTACTCACAGTTGGAGTCGAGCTTTCGCATAATTAATGATTTTGATATTTTGCTGATATGTAGTGATTTCCACTATCCGGGTATTGAATGAATGGCATTTGCTTCAGGACATATGTATACGCAGTTAGTGGATTTGATATTCTTCATTGAGTAGCTTCAATTTAATTGTAGGAAAAATAATCATAACTAAATTTTGAACCTTATATTATGAAATGATTGAAAATAATGTCAATACTAATATCCGAAATAATCAATACTACAAATTGATGATATAATCCCTGAATTTATTCTGCTCAATGTCGTTAATCTTAAATTTCCTGATATTTTTCTGTAAATACTATCATTACTGATCAAACAAAATAACAAATATATCAAATTCAAGTTATACTCTAAGCCAGAATATCTTACAAGTTCTGAGGACTGCGATCATTGTCAGAAGAATTAATTTCTGTTGTCTATTAGAGATCGCTGATTATAGAAAACCAAACTTGTATTTGATTTTCAAATTTTAAACAGAAAGCTTCGAAAATATCAGTAGAAGTTTCAACTCTATTATTATTTTTCGGATTATCCATTGGTATTTTTACTATTCCCTACATTTTTTGTAACTGAAATGTCATGGTCTACTTATTGAAACTTCATCACCTGATTACGAATTAATTCCTAGTTTTACATAAGTATCAGTTCAGATATGGAGGTCGATTAAATCTTTTAAGCGACAGAATTAATAGATTCACTTTGCCAAGAAAGTATCATATCATCAATATGAAAAACACTCATTTCGCTAAATTATATAACCTTTTTTATATTTGCATCGAAAGAACTGACTGTCGGAATACAAAAACACATCATTTTTAGTTACTTATTTACACTGGAACAGAAACAGAACAATACTCTCATAAACAGCGCTAAATTACAAATGAAAACCTTAACTAATGCCCAACAAAAAATAATCGTACACATACTTCATAAATTAGAACTTCTATTTCAACTTTTCCTCAAAAGTGGTTGTGTCTTTAAAAGAAAACCATTTGAGGAAAAAATATAAACAAGTTTTCAGTACTCTATAAAGTGAGGAATTTATGGGGTAGTTTTTTCATAAAACATTTCAATACCTCCACCTGACTGGCTACTCGGTTCAAAATGAATTTATAGCTACACATTATAAATTTTGAAAATAATATATATTCATATAGGTCAATAGGTATGCACACAGTAACATTACTGTGTGCATACTGTCATATATGAATAATATGAAAAAAAATGTATACTTATCACATAATTTTTTTTTTGTATGAAACTTGCAAACCATTGATTAAGCATTGTGTATTTAAAATTTCCCATGCTCTTCAATGGGTAGGGACCAAAAACAGAACAACCTTCAATTCATTGAACTCTATCAAAATCTGCAAGTAAGCAAGTTGGTGATGCGTATAGAAATTATGGATCAATAATTATAATATTGTAGATGAATGAGTCGATGGATTGTTGATATCTCGTTAAAATTGGACCATTGAAGAATACTTATATCGTTACGACTGCCTTGTTCAACTGGCAATGCAGACCGTACCTTTCACCTACCATTTATTGAAGTTTGTGAAGTAATTCAACTTGTGTTTACTGGGATGTATTGAATACATCGAATATTATCAATCAATTGATTGTTTCTTAACAATTTCTAGCACAAATCTTTTTCTAATTCTGTGCTTCAATCTGCCACACCTTGTAGCACAAAATCGTATGAGAATATCTTAGATTATCCATGGTTATATTTTATTATTTTTATTATTATGTTAGTACTGGAAACTATTCTGCCATGGATTAATCCATCATCTGTCGAATTTTGTGATACAGAGAACTGTTTTGCCAAACCACTTTGCCTAATTCAAAAATCACTAAACGATATTTATGGAAATAATCCATTTCCATGAAAAGAATAAGAATATTCGTACGTAAGGGACTCATTCTAACACTAGCCACTTCGTGGCTCGTTTTTTAATTTTGAGCTCGTGGTGGAATAGCAGAATTTTTGCACTTGTATTATAAATAGGTAACTATTATTTGACTGAAGGTAGATGGATATGAGTTTTTTCAAATTTTTCAGAAGTTATGAATGTATTTTCCCAAATTGTTTGTCATATTGATACATACAGGATGTCCCGAAACTATGGTGCCAAATTGAAACAGAAGATTCGCCTAGAAAAATGAATAAGACTTTCCCAATATTTCGTTTCTTAAATGTTGTTCGTTGCAGAGATACAATGTGTTGAACATGAAAAATTAAAAGTAATATTTATTCGAAACTGTTCGATCACATTTGAAAGATGTTTCTGTTCAATAGGTGCTTTATTTAAAAGAAATCTCATTTTCTGATGCCACCAGTGGCGTACAAGAAGGGAATCATGAGCCATCTTCTCCCATATTTTTACGCCACTGGTAAAATCAGAAAAATTATGCATTTTTGCATTCCCCCCCCCCCCGGAAAAAGTAACCGCTTTCAAGATAATTCCGCTTAGTTATGAAAAATTTGTTCAGCAGAAATTAATTTTACAATCATAATCACTAGTCCAAATAGCAACTCCATATTCAACCATGCATTTTTCCTTCAATACTGTTTTCCTCCGAAGAACATGGTGTTGAAACCCTTCAATGTGTTATCAGTCTATTTTGAAAAATCTGCCATAACGTCTCTGAAAGATTTTCGTTTATTATTCATAACACAGCATCATTGATTGCTTCGGCCAGCAATTTGAATTTAGAAATAATTTCTTGGCGGTTGCTTTTTGAATATAACCATAAAATTCAAATTTTATTACTACAACCGAGTAGGTTGTAGTTCAGTAGTTGAACACTACAATTCAAAGATATATTATTATTTCTTTCTTGAGATAACATGTTTGAGCACATTCCTAAAGCCGACAAAGTTGCCAACAAATGCTGGTATACGCTCTATTAGTGTGAAGTCACACACCGCCATTTTTGGTTTTCCTGTCAGTGTTCGGAATCCAAACAAATAAATTGTCATTCAAATTAGTACGGTGTCGTTGAAGGAATTGGCTTATTTTCATAGATAAGAGTATTTGAGCAACGATTTCAGTATTAATTGATAGACAGAAGGAACGAGGTTAATACCAGTAAGTTTGAATCCTGTATCAATCCTCAGATTTTGTGGAAAGCCGTATTTATTAGTTGTACTTCAAGTTCGAACATACTGGCATTAATCTCGTTCCTTCTGTCTATCAATTAATAGTAAAATCGTTCCTTAAATAATCTTATTTATCAAAATAATTTTTTCAACGACAACGTACTAATTTGATTGACAATTTGTTTGTTTGGATTCCGCACACTGACAGGAGAATGAAATGGCGATGTGTGACGTCATCACTAATGGACCGTATTGCTCTGTCTTAGAAAAATATGCTATTAAGTAACTCGAAAAAGGTTCTGAAGTTTTATTTCCATAAAATAAACGTTTCATGACTGAAATATATGTTTTTAATTGTGTTTCATATACGTCCTAGTAAACAGCCATTTCTAGTTTCTGATAATAATATTTTTAGTTCTAATTCACGGACCTCCTCGAAGGAGGCAACCAGACATACCCATGATCTGTTATATCTTAGCAGACTCTCGATTTCCTACCGGTCAAAAAACCGCGCAAGAAGAAAAACACGCAGATTCAGAGAACAAAGCGACGAACCAACACTGGTCCGGAGAAAGAAATGCGCTGAAAGTGTTTAGAAATAAGCCATGGAATCAGAAGTTACAATCTCTCACGAGCGAGGATATTTCGATCTGGAACATTCTGGCGAAAATTCTGAAATCAGAACAGGACCGTCGAGAGGAATTACGGACGAGATTACGGATCCAGGGAGATATGAAATGTGGAGACCCGGCGCATCCGCCATTTTGAGCCAGACCCTTGAAAATGTAGAATTGCAAATTTATCGGCTTTGCATTCATTTCCCTTTTTGATAGCGGATTTTGTCTTTATTCCATGGTTATTTTCTGATATGCATTAAAATTTATTAGCTATTATTTATCTACATATCACACACAATTTCAAATTTTTCTCGTTTGCATCACATATGCATGGTATGTAGGTTTGAAATTAACCACATTAAGGAATTAGAACATTCTTTCAGGAAAATTTTTACTTTTTACACAGCACACAAGTGGCTATTATGTTTTTATTCCATGATAATTTTCTGATATGCATTAAAATTCATTAGGTATTATTTATCTACATATCACACACAATTTCAAATTTCTTCATTTGCATCCCATATGCATGGGATGTAGGTTTGAAATTGACCACATTAAAGAATTAGAACATTCTTTCAGCAAAATTTATACTTTTTACAAAACACACAAGTGGCTATTGAAATTGGGCTTTTCTGTGCAGCTCGATAATAGAGTCAAAATCAATTTCACGGAGTATATCTGATTCTAAGTCGAAGTCCAAAAACTTTTATATTGAGCTGAACAAGAACGGTGATGATTTTTCATTTTTGCTAAAACACTAGAATTTCGTTCGGCAGCTCTAGTAACCGATATCGCCAATGTACAAAATATTCGCAATGCAATAGAAATATTTGGAAAAATTGCATCTAAGCTCTTGATGAATACGTAATTCAACAGTTCTTCTGAAGACTAAATAGAGGGTTTTCTTATAAAATTTGCTTTATACACATTTTTCGAATTAATTATTTCATCGAAGGGTGCTTCAGACATAATATCTGCGGAGTATTCTTCGATGAAAACTTCTGCTATGAACCGGATATCTTCATTTTCATAACCGGAAATTCCACAAGAAGAACAAGAAATATTTATCTCCCGGATAACAGCAAACCTGGCTCTGATTCCAAAATCTGAAAAAAAATCGAAATTCTAAAATCATCTTCCTCTTCGATATTTTAATGGTCTAAGGAATTATCTAACGCTTTTCGATGTTTTATCTTCCGACCAGGTGAAAATGTCAGAAGGTTATTAACGTAACTTAGAAAAAACTTCAAAAGGAATAATAATTTTATATAAAAACCCGTATTTCCCGCCAATATTTAAACTTTTGTAAAAAATTGAGGGATCAAAATTGAATTTCAATTTATTTTCGATTTTTTGAAGCTTGTAGTTTCTTTAATCGTTTCGAGATCTGAGTGAAAACAAGACAATTCATTATTATTATTAGGTATTTAATGATGACATTTTTTCCAGTAGTTTATCATTTCATTTCAAGTCGTAGTGAAAAATTGCGCTAAAAACGTGTGGTACTTGTTGTTTACACTGTCATCGTCCGAATAAGTCGGAAATAGTACTTCGTCCGATCAAATATAGATAATAAGAAAAATAAAAATTTGACTATTCATCTAGTCACAAGAAAAAACAATAACCTCTATTTCGATTTTATTATTTTTTCAGAGTCACCAAGTCTATTCAAATCACAATTTAAATTTAAGGTGAAGGTTTAAATATGTTCACCTCACTATTTCGCCGATAATACAGTGATTAAATCAGACTAACATTTACACTTGAGAAATTATATCTAATGAAATTGAATCCATTCGAAAATGTCGAATGATTCAAAAATATGCTTTTCATATTTCTCAAGGTGATTGAAAAAAGATATACACAGATAAATAACAAAATCAATTAATATTGGGTTTTACGAAATGTGATATGAACAGTGATATGAATAGATTAAAACATAAAATAATAATGGAACAAAGTATTTTCCATTCATATGTTTGAAAATTTCTATCAAGCAAGGATCGAATTCATTAAATATTTATTAGAAGCTGATATAAGCTTCTTGGTCATGGATAATTTAAACTTCTACTCAAAAGCAGAAAAAATATACAAAACATTTTATTCCATTCAAAATATTTTCATTTCGATATATGTATATTTTCACTTCGAAATGGGCCACTTTTTTTTTCAAATTGACAATAGGTTCACTAACAATATATGAAAAGCAGAAAAAATATACAAAACATTTTATTCCATTCAAAATATTTGCATTTCGATATATGTATATTTTCACTTCGAAATGGGCCACAGAGCGGAATGTATTGAACAAAACTACCATCCTGGTAAAATGTAAAATAATTGTCATTTCAATTTATAACAGATCAGTCAACAATCATTTTATTCCTATGATTCTCCAACAAAGCGAAATGATTTTCATGAAAGCAAGCATCATAATGACGACAAAAGATCTGATAATTCCTAAAATAATGGAGGACTGTAAATCACATATAACAAATATTTTTCATGGCTGGTTAAAAATCTAAGTCCGAGGAGCTTCAGGTATAGATAAGTCATTTTTTCTCCGATTGACAGCCAATATTAATTTCGCAGACATATATCAATCAGCAAAGTACTACTTTTTCCTGCCTAGGCACCAAAATGATAATTCTCAATTGCAATAAAACTATTCATAAGTTGTCAAACTATATAATTAATATAGACATATACATTTCCATACCAACCAACCATTTCAACATTTGCGATTTCTATCAAATTTTGTTTTAATTTATCACTACAGGAAAAATAAAGGGATTGTGAAAGTTGAAATAAATTGCAAATACAATATCCTACATATAATATTATAAACAATAGGAGAAAACATTATATGTTCAACTCGGTAGCAAAGTAGATTGACTGCCTTTGCTGAATTATCAGTCGTGAAAGTCAATCTACTACTTTGCTGCCCAGTAAAACAAATAACTATTTCAGATTAAGTTAATAGGTAATTGATTAATTCGTTGATTTAATTATTTCATATCGTTCATTATTACAGAAAAAATAAATTATTAACTTCAATTCAAACTGGAAAATAACTGAGAAAAGCAATTTATATTTTGTATAATAAGTTATTATGGGCCTGCCCGATCCTGGGTGGTTTGAGTAGCTCAGGGAAATGCTGCCGGTCCCAAGCCCCGAAAAAGGAGGAGGATTCCCAGGTCAGGTTAGCAGCCTGCCTGGGGTGAAATAACTTTCAGCTCACAGAACCGATAGTTTTCCTCTGATTAGGACGGATTTCACGATGACGACCCATACTCGAGAAGGGAAAACTCAGGAAACTCAGGAAAAAGAGAAATATACTACGTATTGAGTGTTGGATAATGAAAACATTCAATAACAAAGAACAAGGAACTCAAAATTGATATCAACGCACGACAACAATCTGAGAAAAAGTGGTCATGACAAAAATTATACAGGGTGTTCCTCTATTGAAAATAAAAACGAAAATAACAGATTCCTCCGACCATTTGAAGAAAAAAGTCCTTTCTACAAAGGTTTGCTAACGCTTTGATTTCAGGATGAAGATTGTGAAAATTTAATTTTTTTCAAGTTTTTTTCTCATCCTTTCACACGATATTCAACTCAAATTTGGCATAGATATTACAATTTGAAGATTTATGTTATATGCTAATTTTCAATGGAAATCTACAGGGTGATTTTTTTTCTGAAATAGTGTCCGCTTCTTTCGTTCATTACTTTTTGGTGGACAACTGGTCGTTCAAAATATCTGAAGAAACTTTGATAAAGTACTACAGTTTTTGGTTTCTTGTAGTTTTGTCGTATCTGCTACCGAATTCGAGAAAAAAATTCCGAACAATTCTCTAGTAATCCTCAGGAGAATCCAATTATTATAAAGAACCAGTTAGTAAGCTTTGATGAATGAATTTATTATGAGTTACTGATTCACCCAATCTGTAACGAAGATTGATAAAGATTCGGTAAACCGTAATAACAATCACGAAAAAGTAGAATACCCTGTTTCTCAAAAACAAAATGTTTATAGTTCTTAAAATTATCCAAGTTATCTCATTTTCCTTTGTGCATCCAATTTAGGAACACTCGGTATGATGACATATACCTAGTACTATACAGTGGTCTATATAAAAAGGAGAGAGTACCAATAGCAATAAAAAAAACCATGACAGTATGAAGCAATGTAGCTAAACATTTTCACGTATATTGATTGTGAAAATGCAAACTGGAATTGAAAATTTAAATATGATATCACTTATCAGTATATGCACCTCATCAGATTTTAAATCTTAAAAAGAGCGTGAAGACTTTCATGCTCAACTGCAAAATGCCATTGGCATAAAACAACGCTTCAACGAAGAAATATTGAACGACAATTAATGATTAATATTTACAACGGCGTTCTCAGTCAATTCAAAAGGTCTACTTTATCTCAGAGTTCCCTTTCATATACACCTTCCATCTCTATAGCGGTGCATGGTTCCTTCGACGTAAACAGGTCAGAATTATATCCCAACACATTTTTCGATCACAAAACAGTTCAGTTCATTCACTTTCAGAAATAACCATGGTCCCACAATTGACTACATCTTACAATATACTAACAAATACACTGCAAATATTAGATCTGAAGAACCTAATTCTTCCAACGTCAGAAAGATGAGAATAACACTAAAATACAGAAAGCGCAGCAAACCAAGAAAACAGAACAAAAGATTAACGTTGAGTTGTTTTGGGATACATTTGTCAGGGAACTATACCGAAATGGACTACTATATAAAATATACAAAAACCCAATTGAAAGGAAATAAAACGTTATCGCCAGCTGGAAGAAACTAAAATAGAATATTGAAAGAGCAGCAACAGAGGCTTTCGGAATCAGGAAGGGGACTCAACAAAAAATACGTCCAAATCAAAAACCATCGTTCTGTGAAAATATTTAGGAACAGAACAATGCCTTAAAAAGTATATCATTTGAACAACCAACATAACAAGCACAACAACATAACAAGCATAATAAGCAGCAACTTATTAGAAATAGAAAAGAGTAAAAAACGAAAATTCAGATAAAAAAAAACTTCGAGAATTTAAAAAAAATGCAACACGATTTTTAAACTTGTCAAAAACCGATATGGCGATTGATCCGAAACTAAACGAAAGGAAATCATTGCGAGTATATATATTCACATTGAAAAAAGTGCTTGGATGAAATACCTGAAGGACCTATACAAGTCCGAAAAGATCGAAAGAAAACAAAATTCAAGTTAAAGACACCATCTGCATAGAGGAAAAGGAACAACAGCTTTACAAAAAACTAAAAATAAAAAACTCCTGGTGTTAAAAATGAGCTTATCAAGTTCCAAGTATGGGAGCAAGCAACTAACAACACTAATCAACAAGATTCATTCTGAATTATAACAAATAAAATGAATGAAATGATAACCAAATCATACCATATTCGTTATCACTCATCAGAAAAATAACTGAAAAATCTTTTGAATACAATAGGTCAGCAATCATGTAATTTGTCGGACTTGAAGAAGCGTTCGACATTATACAACTAAAATACGTAATACACCTACTTTATGATAAGCCAATAACTCAAACTATCGAAAATATACTTTGCCAACAATATTCAATCCAATATCAATGGGGAACACACCGAAATTTAATTATCTCGTAATGGGAATATCTGGCTATGGTGATATTGATTCTGAAGTAAGAAACCACGCTGTAAAGGCAACTAGAATAGCGTCATGCCTTAATAACTTTGTATGGAAGAATATAAAGACATTGATATTGTAGCGAAATCCCGGATATATAAGACCGCAGTGAGACCAATAATACTTTCAAAACCCGTCCTGAAACAGCGGAGACGAAAAGAGTAATAGAAACAACGGAAATGAAAATATTATGGAGAATAGCCGGAAAAACTTTAATGGGAATATCACGAGTACGAAGTCGAGAATATCAATGAATAGGTGTTTACAGAAATATAGAATGGAACAATCATATCGATCACAAGGGTGCAGACAGAGCAGTATCTAGGTACTATTGCGCCTGTTGCAATATATTGGACAGCGCCCCCCATTTTCGAAGTTTTTTTTTTTTAACTCGTTATATTTTCTTTATTTCTTGTTCATAATTCAAGTCATATATTTTTGTTAAAGTTTAAAATACTACACAATAATATGAATATCTCTCACCAGAAAATAATATTCGATAATCACAATTATGTAGGTACCGGGTTTTTCACCATAATTAGACCCCCCCCTTTACATTTGTTACTAGAAGAGGTACAAAAAAATGTTTTCTACAAAAGTTTACGAAATCGACTAGTGTTTTTTAAAATAAAAAACGAAATATATACAGAGTGGTCAACATATTGATTGCAACTTCATTTTTTCAAATGGAACACCCTGTATATTTTTCTATATTTGACTAGCTCTTTTTCCCCTGATTTCGAATATATAACATTTGTTTGGCCTATCTCCCTTATTCTGAGTACCACAGAGTTTCAAATTTTAAGAACCACCTGGCATGCTCAGTAATCAGTTTTCAAGTGATAGGCTGCGATAACTCAAAATGCCCTTTTTTGAGTTATCTCGTTAGCAATTTGACTATATGTCATATCGTTGCCTACGAGATAACTCAAAAAAGGGCATTTTGAGTTATCGCAGCCTACCACTTGAAAACTGATTACTGAGCATGCCAGGTTATTCTTAAAATGCCCTTTTTTGAGTTATCTCGTTGGCAATTTGACTATATGTCATATCGTTGCCAACAAGATAACTCAAAAAAGGGCATTTTGAGTTATCGCAGCCTACCACTTGAAAACTGATTACTGAGCATGTCAGGTGGTTCTTAAAATTTGAAACTCTGTGGTACTCAGAATAAGAGAGATAGGCCAAACATATGTTATATATTCGAAATCAGGGGAATAAGAGCTAATCAAATATAGAAAAATATACAGGGTGTTCCATTTGAAAAAATGAAGTTGCAATCCATATGTGGCCCACTCTGTATATATTTCGTTTTGTGAAATCATTTTAAAAAACACTAGTCGATTTCGTGAAACTTTTGAAGAAAACATTTTTTTGTACCTCTTTTAGTAACAAAGTTAAAGAGGGGGTCAAATTATGGTAAAAAACCCGGTACATATAATATGTTCAAAATCTCACTTTTCTTGATTTTACTTCGGCAAATAAAGCCACTAATTCAGAGTAATCTAAGGTATAGTATATCCAAAGTCACTTGAAGGAAGCTGAATATTTCGATTATACAAGGGTTGTCCAAGTTTCCAGAAATTATACAAAAAGTGGTTGAAGATCTGGTTGAGAGGTATGTCCGCGGATGAGATTGACAGGATTGCCGTGAATTCTGGTTAATGGCACTCTTAGGACATTGAGAGCGATCTGTTTTTTAATTTTCACTATTTCATGCGATCCCGATTTGGATTGTTTATTATTTTTTTTTCTTCTTGCATTTTTTTGTGAATTACCTACAAATGTGATTTTTCATAACTGATTGTATATGTATTAATTTCTGGGAAATAAATCTTATTATTATTATTATTATCAATTCCTTTGGGGCCACTGAATTTATTGCCTAACAATACTTTCAAATGAACCCCGGTATTTTGCGGATCGCGGTATCCGCTTCAAAGGGATATCTATAGCCAAGCGTTTTTATGGACTAGTTCAAGTGACTTTGGATATACTATATATGTTTATTCCCTTTCGATGGCCAGGCTTGACATATTTGATAATCGCTCTTGTCCCAAAGAGGAACGAAGATACGACTTTATGAGTTTTAGCTAAAGGAACGTTCACAAATAGCAGTCGTCACTGGCAAACTCAGAAATATTCTCAAAGCCCTTTGTAGATTTGGATGAATATTTTCAAGTCAGTTCATATACCTATATACCAATCGATATTTGTAATGCTCCCATTTCAATGAAGTTGTCTAGAATTAGGTTCCTTCGAAATTTTAAACTTTCAATTCCCATTGAAAATTCATGTGCATTATAAAAAGGATTTTTTTCTTCAAATCGTCAATAGTCATAGTTTGAATAACACTTCCGTTAAAAAAACTGAAGTTGTCTGCCACTTCCTCCAAAGCAACAAATCGTTTTCCAATTTCCATTATTATTTTATCAAGCACTTGTGACAGTCTCATTCTTAGTTTTGCATTTGAATCAAAAAGATGAGCTTCATCACAAGCTAGTTCTCCTGATATTTTGGGTTTCTTTCGTTTCCTTAACTAATGTAATTTTGTTTAAATTCCGATTTTATCTGCTTCAGTTTTTGAAAATTCCATCAATGTTGTGAAAAAGTTTTCTCTATACGCTTTTAATTCGTTCAATAATCCAAGTATCATTCGTGATCTCTTAGAAACATCAACTTGCTTTTCTTGCAAAGATTGATTAATTCTATTTATCTTACCTTATAGAATATCCCAGAAGTTAAGATATATGATAAATTAATAATTTGATCTGAAATTTAGTGAGGACGATTCTTTGAGCTCGCGAAGAATTTCAATAATTTTACCTAATTGTGACTTCAAGGAATGTACAGCGTTTGCTTTTGAGCACCAGCGAGTATCGCAAAAACCCTTCAGAGTGAGTTCGACTTCTGTTTTGAGAAATTCCCACCTTGAAGAAGATTAAAAAAAATATATATATTTGCTGAATAGTTGTAAAGAACGTTTTCATATGTAGGTTTACTTCAGCAGCATGAACGCTCACTAAATTCAGATTGTGGGCATTAAAATATTGGACCCTTTTACGTTTTATGAGTTTATTATCGCTTTCAAGATGAGTACTTTTATTGCACGACGAGCACGTCTATGTCCGAGGTTTATTAATTTCCTTTATCTATCCGCTTTATCAGCGTCGCTCTTATCTGCCATCTGCGATTTTTGCATTCGTCATCGGTATACACTTACCCGTTGTTTTCGTTTTTTGCATCGCCTGGTGCTCCAATATTTTTTTACTTTTATATTTTTGGGAGCCCCTACGAACCTTGCGCCTGTGGCAAGTGTCACGTTTGCCACGCCCTAAATACGGCACTGGATGCAGATAGAATCCTTAAAATTATAAGGAACGAGTCGCCAGTGTGATTAAAAAGCGCAGGAAGACTTCTAAAGCCAGGGCCGTCGCTAGCCAAACTGCCGCCCTAAGCAGAGACCCCTATTACCGCCCTAACAGAAGCCAACGATGCAGAATGCAAAATGCTCAAAATTAATAAATCATAATTGGGTTCCAGGGCCCGCTCTAGCTTTTCTGTCGCTCCGGTAAAAATATGAGTCAGTACCCTTGCAGGTTTGGGGTTTTGTATTAAGCAAAAGAGCGGAGGAAGGGGACAGATTGGTGACTTTGTATTCAGAGATTTAGTGTGGAAAACAGCACTAAACTTCTTTCATGAAAGGTATTTTCGGAAAAAAGATATTTTCACTGTGATTATTTTTTATGCATTCAAATTTAAATCGAATAGATGATTTAGGAAACGTGGAATGTAATAAGCAATAAAGTGCTCAACCGAATAAATGTGAAATATATGAATTAAATTGAATTCAGGTTTCAGATCCTTCTGCTGCCTTCAAACTTCATAAAACTGTCGAATAATTCATATTTTTATTCAATATGATTGGATGAAACAACAGGATGAACCATTATTTTCAATTCGTATAGATGTTGCAGACATTCTCGATGCAAAGATGTTTAAGATTAGTGAAATTGATAGAAAAATAATTTCTGAAATTCGTTGAAATGAAAAAAATATTTAATCATTCTTCCAAGAATCCAGATTCCTCTGAAGAATCCGCCCACCATTATTTGCAAGCGGACCCTACGGTTTCAGGTTCTCTTGCTCAGTTTCGAATTTATAAAAAGCTTGAACATTTTGTTTTGTTTTCTTTCAGATTATCGAATAAAATAATCAGATGATGCGGATGAACCATTAATTTGAATTTGAATGCACCCACGCCCAACACTAGTTAATTGATATCAAAATGAAAATATTATAATATGTGCAGGTATGAAATAAAAAATCCTATATTTCTTGAGAAGGATGAGTTGTTAATGAAGAAATGAAATCGTTTGTCGTATATTTTGAATTGCATTCTGAGGAATAAACATTCTGGTTGGAAATTGAAAATAAAAATAATCCAGAAGCAGCCATAAGTGTCAATAAAATTCGGCAACGTTAAATAAAGCGGAAGCCGACAAGCCTGATGAGTGCATGTGTTTTTTGTCAGTGTCAATAACTCGTAAACAGCACTATGAGGGGATCACAGGACATCTGACTATTTATGAGTATAATGTATAATGCGGCAACTCTGATAGTTTTTTATGTTAAATTTGTCGGTATTCCTTCTTGTTGTTGCTGACCCAATTATATATCATTCGGTGCTTTGAATTTCTACACATGTGATTTGTGTTGATCAAGCTTGAAATGCTGCCTATGAATTCTGGTGCCCTTAGAGACCGCCTACCCTGCCTCCACCCTAGCGAAAGCCCTGTCGAAAGCGCTGGTGCGACAATATTACAAACCAGTCACCTATAGCGAAATCGAACAGGCAATGCTGCAAGAAGGAATAAGAATAAGGGGTTATTGGATCAAATAATTTAAATGCATTCGATCGGTAAAATACGCTTACCGCTCTTAATACCCAATCAAACTGTTTCAGCGGACCGTTTTAACTGATGCAACTAACAGGGACCATATCAATAAAAACTTTGTATTCGATTGAATTTTTTTGATATGAAAAAATAGAACCCATTTAAAAATATTCAATATGGTTTTTGAAATAAATATAATAAACGTTATTTAAAAAAGGATTTTTTCATTGTCAGAAGAATGTTAAAAAAAAGCTGTAGGTATTCGTAAGGCTCTTAGTTGTATTAAATCTCAGAAATAGGTATTAAATTACCTCGAATAAATAATAGGTAATAATGATCAAAATTGGAATTTGAAATGCAAATACCAATTATTTAGGCGTTATAGTTACGGCAAAAAAATCAAAGCTTTTTTTATTATTTCAGACAATCTGCGAGCCTCAGCACTGAAAAACAGGAGGGTAGAAGAAAGTAAGTATTACAAATATGGCAAAAAACACTGAAAATTTCTCAGTACATTTTATCATTTCCTGTTTCAACACAATGTGATATATCGACACGTAAAAAATATGTGCAGAGTGTTGCACGAATGATTGTGATGATATGTATTTTATCAAAAACTTTCAATCGGCCTAACTTTCGAACGTCTGCATGGATCTTCATGAAAATTTGACGGAATGAGTACAGGCCAATGCCTAATATTTGCACCTGATGACTTGTCCATAGCGCAGGTCCGGACTGAGAAAATTATATTCTTTATTCCACATTTTGTAAAACAAATTTTGTGAAATTTTTCTGAGAATCTACAATAGATGCTCTTACAAACAAGCTCATTTGAAATAATGGCACACTTCGCATCAATATTTTATGAGCTATTGAATATCAGGAATTCTCGATTCATATAGTTAACGCGGACCTGTGTTTTTCCGAATAATGCGTTAATTCATATTGAATGAATTTAATTTCTGAGTAAATGACTTAAGGCAGCATTTCTAGCCTGTGGGGGAGCCTGCTAAGGGAATGCGAGTATAACGAAGGGAAAAATTTAAGAAATTTTTGTATGCGTGTGTCTGATTTCAGCCAGTTTATAATTGTATTGAATATCTGAAAATTTTTCCTTCGGTATGCTCGCGTCCCCTCAGGTGGCGCCCTCACAGGTTAGAAATGCTGCCTTAAGTCATGGTACTGAGAAATTAAATTCATTCAATATGAATTAATGCATTATTCGGAAAAACACAGGTCCGCGTTTACTATGAATCGAATATTCCAGGTATTCAATTGCTCATAAAATATTGATGCGAAGTGCCATTACTTCAAATGAGCTTGTTTAAAAGAGTATCTATTGTAGATTCTGAGGAAAATTTCACTTTTCGAAAATTCGATGTACAGGATGTTTTACAAGATGTGGAACAAAGGCTATAATTTTCTCAGTCTGGACCTGCGCTATCGACATGTCAGCAGGTACAAATATTAGGCATTGGCCTATACTCATTCCCTCTAATTTTTCATGCAGATCCATGAAGGCGTTCAAAAGTTATGCCGATTGAAAGTTTTTGATAAAATACATAAAACAGCCTAGCCTGTATCTCTTAAATTAATATAGTTCGGACATCTTTGGAGCACTGATTCAGACTCACCAAAATGTCCTGCATCTGCCCTGAAAGCCTGTACAATCATTCGTGAAACACCCTGTATAAAATTTGATGTAGTCGAAGCAATAATATTTCAATGATTATCCAGCTGCTGCATTAAAATCCGCTGTCATTCCGAAATCCAATTGAAAATTTCAGAAATTCATATCTCTGAAACTTTGAGGTAATAAATATTGAATTCCGTATAATCGTAGCAGAATTCATTTACAATGTTATGTTTATGTGCTGTGAATTGAGAATAGTTTATTCAGAGCCGTCTGCTTTAAATACGGCTATAGAATCCATCCCCAAATTCGATTCTGTCCGTCCTTCAGTAAACATGGATATTATTGAACGGAAGGACCTAGAAACTTGAAATTTGCAGGGTTGGTTCAGATCTCGAATGGCGGAGTTAAGTTGATTGAAGGGTAAAGCCGAATGTGGGTTTCGTAAATATTGCCATTTGAAATTTTGTGTTCATATTGATTCCTCATTAATTTTCATATGTATATACAGGGTGGGTCTTTGACTTGTCGGGTCTCCCAAATTCGTTGTCTAGTGAGGGGTCTGAGAACCCCTTTGAGCTAGAAAAAAATGAAAGGCATATTTTCGGGATATTTTTGAGAGAATTAATATGATGAAAATCGGAACCTCATATGTTCAACTTTTTTCAAGCTATGAGAGAAAATTGGAAAATGACGTGAAATAAAAAGTTCTCGGAACTTCTTTAGATATTACTGGTTCTATCAACATGAAATCTGTTTCGCCACACTGGCGAACACTGTTGCTAACAATTGAATAATCCAGTGGAGATTATTTAGTTTTATTTTATTGATAATGAATTTCCGCCAAGTGTGGACCGAATCCATTTTATATTTCACATTTTGCCATTGCAGAAGTCTGGAGGTTATTACTGGTTAATCTCCAATAATAACTCTCCAGAAATTTGAGGAAATAGTCATTGCTTTTTAAGGAATTTGATATACAGGGTGTTTCATAATAAACTGCACCAACAGATGTAGTCTAGTAGACGACACCGGGATAATCATTTTTACCTCATGACATACAACTTGTTTTCGAAGCATAAGCGAGATAATGTAATTTCTGAGCAATATTCTATTGAATCTTTGAAGTATTTTTGAGTGCTAAATTCGGTAAAGGTGAAAAATTCTGACCAAAAAATTGAAAATGGTAAAACCTGCAAAATTTAATGTCATTTTCTGAATGAACTCAATTTTCTTAGAATTTCTATGAAAAAATGTTTTCATAAATCGAACAAAAAATTATTGTCTTGGCACAGTGAAAAAAATTTCACCCGAAATTGTTGAAATGTTTCACAATTCTACTTTTTTCTATACCTACCTCACATGAAAATGAACACGACAGTCCTATTTCAAAATTTTGGCCCTCATAGCCCAACCAGTTGTTTTTTCAAATATGTTAGATGACCGAAGGAGAATTTGAGATGGTCAATATGAAGAATCTTTTAATATTTTTCGAATATTGTTTTGTTATTCATGTTAGGTATAAAAAAGGTATTACCATGAAAAATTTCATAAATTTCCGGTGGAATTGTTTTTCGCTGGAGACTTGTTAGAAAATGTTTTTGTTCGGTTTATGAAAAAAATTTTTCACAGAAATTCCAAGGCATCCGAGTTCATTCAGAAAATGTAACTCAATTTAGCAACCGAGAAAAAAATATCGAACGTTGCAAGTTTTTCAGAGTTCTTCACCATTTCTGAATAGACCACTCCAAAATACTCTGATATGACCAGAAATCGGAACTTCAAAGGTTATATTTATTATTTAGTGTATTTGCTTCCGCCATTTTGCAATCGATGGCTGTAGCGGTAAGTGGTAGTCGAAATGAATATATCGTAGATGTCATACAATAAGCTTAGGTAATTTTAACATAACACCATCGAAATATTAGTCGATTTGTGTCTGCATCATGAAGTTATTCTCGATTAAACATGTCAGCTTACGAGTCAAATTCTCGTAATTTGCGGGAGGTTTTAATTTTCTGCTTCTGCGGCTGAAGTTCATCGAATGTTCTCAAATATCTATGGTGAGGCCGCTATCAGTGAAAGAACGTGCCAAGAGTGGTTCAACGCCTCAAGAACGGGATTTTGGCGTAGAAGACCAACATGGCGGAGGAAGAGAGAAGGTTTTCTTAGATGCAGAATTCGAGGCTTTACTTGATCAAGAGTCGTGTCAAACGGAAAAATATTTGGTGGTGTCATTGGGAGTGACGCAACAAGTCATTTCAAAACTCTGAAAGATATGGGAATGATTCAGAAACAAGGAAATTGAGTGCCGTACGAGTTGAAGCTGAGAGATGTTGAACGACGTTTGTTTGCTTGTGAACAGCCGCTTACAAGGTAAAGATGAATGGAGAGATTTTTGCATCGCATTGTGATAGGAGACGAAAAATGGATTCATAACGATAATTCCAACCGCAAAAAGTCATGTGTATATCCCGGCCATGCTTCCACGTCGACGGCCAAACCGAATATTCACGGTTCCAAGGTCATGCTCCGTATATGGGAGACAATTAAAGTGATTTTACAGCATGACAATGTTCGACCCCATGTTGCGAAAATGGTCAAGACATACTTAAAAATGTGAAATAGGAAGTCCTACCCCACATGCCGAATTCTCCAGACGTTGCTCCCTCGGACATTTGTTTCGATCAATGGCACACGGCCTGGCTGACCAGCACTTCCGATCTTATGAAGAAGTAAAAAAATTGGATCGATTCGTGGATCGCTTCAAAAGATGATCAATTATTTCGTACGCTGTCCGAAATATGGGAGAAAGTAGTGGCCAGCGATGGACAATACTTTGAATGATAAATGTATAAGCCGTTTTTCACAATAAAGCCCCCGAATTTCGGAAAAAAAACGTCGGAAGCAAAAACTCAATAGTATATTACTCAGAAATGACATTGAACACCCTGTATCTCGCTTATGCTCCGAAAACGAGGTATATGTCATGAACCAAAAAAAATTGATTCTCCCGGTATCATCTACAGGACTATACATATATGTTTAACCAGCTTATAATGAAACACCCTGTATAGTTAAATTCTTTGTAGTGACTTAAGATGGACGCTCATAACTTCGTAAATCGTCTCACGAAGTTTCAATTATATGCTTTCTGAAATGGGTTTTTTCACGAATACCAATAATGACAATTAATTTTTTTTTAGATTTATGATCATTCCGTGGAGTCTCAAACTCCGAATAAATCATCTGATTGGGTAAAAACCATTAACCTTCGAAGTAGGATGAACCATGTGCTAAGACGAATGAAGGAAAGCGACAGGAAAATGAGAAATCGTTGCGAATTTAGCATTTCCAACTCACTGCTCTGATTTATTAGATGAGATAATTGAATTGTCAAGTTTGGGAGAACCTCTTTTTCATGCCGGTTTGGATATTCTCAGGGAAATCGTCTTGAGAATTCCATCTGCTCAATCACTAGGTTGTGACAATGAAAATATTTTAGTGGAAAGATTATATTGCTCATGTTTTTGAATCTCTTAGGGGGTTCTAGTTTTCCTATTTTATAAGTCTTCATATTATATTCAATACTTTACAAGCTTGTTTGAAAAATAATAAGTAAAGGGTGGCGATTATTAAACAACCCAGTTGAAAATTTTCCAAGAGAAGAAATTCTTTCACAGAATGCTAAAACAAGTGAATATTTGTTATAAGAGGAATATCTAGATATGCTACATATTTCTTGTACCTGGAATCCCATATGGAATTCAATATTAAATAGAAAATGAGCGCTTGTTCCTTCATGTGCAAATTGCGCCCTAGGGGACCACAGAACTTTATAAAAGTATATCCAAAGGTGCAATTGGCGACTGAACGAATGAAGGCTCTGAAGCTCCTGACTTCACATCAGTGCTTTTTCATTTTTCTATAAAAATCAATTGCTATACCGGTGATCCGATATCAAACGATCTATCGTTTTTTTCTCAGTTACTCTAGAGTTAATTCCTATTTTTTTATGGATAATCTCTATTACTATTATTCCAAATCAAATGAAAAAAAACATTTTCTCAATAAATTAACAACTCGAAATCATATTTTGCTACAATGATACTGATTACAAATGTATAACCATGAGTCCTACTTATTGCTTGAAACTTCAACATGGAGGACCTTTTTTCAATATTGAATAGAAAATGTTGCTCTTTCATACGCAAATTGTGCCCTCAGAGACCACATAACTTTATGGAGGTATACAGGCTCTCCCAAAAAGACCACGTCAAACGAAAATAGAATGTCAGAATGTGCTCTAGCTGATACGAGGAAATCGTTTATATGAAAGTCTCGCAGTTTTCGAGTTATTTGATGTGTTATGAAAATGTTTTTTTTCTCACTTTGAATACTTTCATGCCATAGGTAAAATTAAATGTTTTTCGAATCAATTAAATAGTAACAAATATCAACTCACTAAGTGAATGGGCACATAAATGACAGTTTATCAATGAACTGATTGATTACTTTCAGTAGGCATTGCAAAATGAAAGATTTTGTGGAAAAGGTGACAAAATCAGTATTTCACAGAAATAATCTACTTTCGGTAAACCTTTGAAATTTTTTTTTTAATAAGGTTATAACCTGTAGGTCATCTTTTCGAAATCCTCACAGAATAAGGTTCTTTTTAACTTTATATGCAGAAAAGGTCTAGAGCTTTTTTTTACATCATTTCAGATCGAATTCGGTACAAAAAACACTTTCTCCAAAACGTGACTTTTAAACATTTTTTTTTCATTAACCCTGTGTAATGTTTTGTTCTTTTTCTCGACAATATTCACGGAAAAAACTGATTTCAAAAATTTTTTAATTGTACCTATTTCATGAGAGATCAACACTTTCATAAAACATCAAATATCTCGAAAACTGTCAGACGTTCATATGATCGACTTGTCCACATCAGGTAGAGCACATTCTGATCTACATTTCGTTTCTATTTGCCGTGATTTTTTTGGGACAGTCTGTATATGAGGTATCAAAGAGTGCAATTGGGTAAGAGAAATTTAAGCCGGAATTCCCCAAGGATCGGTGTTAGGATCGCTGCTGCTCAACTTATACAGGGCGGACAAACCAAAAACGAAAATATGCAAGATAGCCCAGTTTGAAGATGACACTGCCATATACTTTCACAGTAGTATGCGAAAAACAATTACTAGGCAGTTACAGATAGCCTAGATAAACTGATGGAATACTTCAAGAAATGGAGATTCATAGAGAATACATCGAAAACAGTTGCGATCTACTTCGAAGGAACAACAGCAAATAAAGAGAAAGCAGGAAACGTCAAAATAGAAAATAAGACGATAAAATGGAAAAAGGAAGCAGAATATCTGGGAGTAACACTAAAAGACTGAACGTTAACAAACAGATAGAAGAAAACAGAAAAAAGGCGAGGCAAGTGCACGGGAGGGTGTACCCGCTGCTCAAACCTAAAAGTAAACTTTCCTTAGAAAACAAATTGCAGATATCAAAAATAGTGCTAATACCAAGCATTACGTATAAAGAAGTAATCTGGTATAATACGTAAGACAATAATAAGGATCAGTTGCAAAGTACGCTAACTCTGTAGTTAGCGTATATTTAGAAGGGACGTTGGCGCCCTATGGTATATAACCAACCAACAAATCAGAGGACAATTGAAAATTGAAACTATTGAGGAAATATTTAATAAACAAAGAAAGGAGACCATAGAGACGCTGAAAAAGTTTGAGAACAAGGAATTAGGAAAGATACTACAAATAAAAATAAGATAAGAGGAAATACCTTTTTCAAAGAACCAAATAAAAGTGAGATGCAGTCAGGAGGAAAGTCTCCCAATCAGACAACAGTAGGGAATAGGAGAACTTAAAGTAAAAGAAGATCTGAGCAATAGGGTAATGAACGGACGAATGCTTTAAAGCTCCTGAATCTACGTCGTTTTTCTTCGATATTCTATTCGTATTTTCTATGATTCTGGAAACGCTTTAGATACGATTCTTCACGAAATTGAAATTGTTATTTTATATCTTCCCTAAAATCTCAATTCCTTCAATTCAGTGGTAACAGAAATATTGAATTATTGTATTTCAATATTTTTCTTTACTTTCTACAGTTCTAGTTACGCGATCAATATATAATTCTGCAGGAGGCTGGAAATTGTTATTTTACATCCTAATGCAAATATTCATCATGATCAAATGTGCAGTATCCAAACAGGAAAACAAATTTACGTACGGCAATATTTACCAAACCCTTCAGCAGAATTTACCCATTAATGAGCTCGGCTGCTGCAGTCGAGATCCGATCATACTAGGAAAATTTCAAGTTTCTGGGTATTCCGTTCGAGAGTTATCTTATTCACTGCCGGGCGACGGACATAATCAAATTAACAGACGGATTAACTTTATCGTTTTAGACCATTCGCGACTTGAAATTCGAAAATTACTTACATGGTGACGAAATTATAGAGCAACCTGTTCAGGGAACAGTCAAAATAGAATCAAGAGTACATGCTTATTGATAATCAATAACAATAACATGGACCTACTCGTGTATGCATCTCCTTCCAAATATGTTTAAGATTTGAGGAGTTTCAGAGACTGGAGGTGAAAATATTACATGCCAATATATCTTTTCTCTTTCCTTCCACTGCTCGTAAGTTTCTCGTTATTCTTATTAGTGTGATTTTATTTAATACTGAACTGAATCTCTTGTTGCCCCCAATGACTCAGTTATTAAGATAGATCGTCTAGTAGAACGAAAAAACAAATACAAACAAATTTTGAACTTTCAACGCCAAATACCCCGACATACCTATGGAGAGAAAATATAGAATTATCAAACGGAAAATTGTAATAAATATTCGGCAGCGAGAGTTGAACCCAGATAAACCAAAAGATTTTCATTTCATTTTAAAGAGAAAGCTATGACATTAACGAGGAAAAAAATATCAGCCAAATGGGCGCCTCGGCTACGGTTGCAGCACCTTATCTTTCTCATGAAATTTTTCATAATCTATTTGCTCATTTGGGGCTGTATGTCCTCGATAACTCCACTAATTCTATTTTTAAGATCTTGAATCCATTGTGTAGCTTTGGCGTTGACCTTATATTGCGCGTGACACAAAAGGAAAAATAAAATGTCTCAAGAGACAGTTGCTCCCGAGATTGCACCAACCTAAGTAACGTTCAATCACAACAACCAACACCAAATAGTGAAACATTGAGGATGGAGAGACTTTTCAAAGGGTCACTCTTAGATTTTTCGAATCCCAACTATGACAATTCTGCTTATTAACGTATCGTTCCAGGTGCAAATGGACTTCATCGTTGAAGATGATTTTTCGGTGAAAATCCGGTTCATTTTGATGCTTTTCAAGATTACGACGTTAGTAGTGATCGACTTGAGTTTTTGGGTTAACTAAACTTTAAAACTCTTGATGCAAAATACGGTGTAATGTCATATTTGTGGAAGGCCCTAATCCCAAGATAGACGAGGAGTCGACAAATCTGTCTTCATCAACATTACGGGCTACAGCAGCAATATTCTTATTTGTTCTTGAGTGACGCTCGCGGTTTCGATTCTTCATCACAAAATTCTACCAACATCACAA
Source organism: Harmonia axyridis (assembly GCF_914767665.1). Classification (NCBI taxonomy): domain Eukaryota; kingdom Metazoa; phylum Arthropoda; class Insecta; order Coleoptera; family Coccinellidae; genus Harmonia; species Harmonia axyridis. Next base: position 16,647,337 of record NC_059505.1, read on the forward strand.
ATTTTTCCACCAGTTTCACTATTTCTGACCGGGAAGATAGTTTACGACGACCCAAAAATGAATTAATTCCGCGAAATTTTCACCATTTTTGAAGTGTATTTTAACAATTTCGTTGTGGAAGCGTGTATCGTTACATTTTTAGTAATGCCTTAGCTTCTACTGGTTGAATGTCAAAAGATGTCAGCTGCCCAGATAGTGGGCTATTCAAAATAAAACTTATTATTGGAAAACCCTGTTAGCAATTTCGCACCAAGAAATTTAGTATTCAGTGTTATCGTAGCCAATATACCTATGTCTTGAATGTCATTCGTTGTGAATTATATGTCAATTATTCTATTTTAAGATTGTTTACATTCCAAAATGCTAATTGTAATAATATATTCTAAAGCGAGTTGCCGAATAATCTTCTATTTCAACACGAATGCGAAATTCGAAAACGAGCGACGATGAAGCGAAATTTCGAACGCATGAGTGTTGGAATTGCCTTCTGCAACGAGTATTAGACGATATTTTCTCTATTGCAATCAAGTTTAGAGAATTATTGTCGAAATTCGAAGATAAATTCAGATTTTACATTCTAGTGACTTTTGTATTGTACCTTGGCAGTTGGTGTGACTATTACCAAAATTGACAGATTAAAGAATTTGAATTTGAAGCATACTTTTCGAATTTTGAAATAATTTATAATTACGGATCGAATTCGTGAATTATGTCTGACGAAATCAATTTGACACTCCTATAATTAGGAGAAATTGCGAATAATGTTGCAAATCATTTCACTTTATTCAAATTGTATTATATTGACAATTGACAACAATTGAAAACAATGCTGTGATGAGTTCATTACAACATTGTTTTTAGTACTGTAATGAACTCATTACGATACTGAAATAGAGAACAATTTTTGTTCATCGATTACAGAGATCCATTACCAATAGAATAGAATAGAATAGAAAATCTGAAGGAATGAATGAACTGAAGGTAAATAACTTAACAGTAGAATAGTTAACATTCCGTTACAATAATAAGCAAAATGTCAAAGTGACTTGACTTGTGAATAAATGAGGATTCTGTTGTTGAGGGTTTCAAATCTGCAATCATATATTTTTCGAGCTATATTCCATTTAGAATTCCCACAAGTAGAACGGGCTGCCTGAGCCGATTATACAGATTCAGTGGTCTTTTACACTTGGGAATATGTAGTTGATTGCCTACGAGCCACAAATGAATAACGAATGAAACTAATGCAAACGCAGTAACCAACAATGGAAATGAATAAATATGAATCAATGAATCGCTGAACAATGCCCATAAAAAAAGCAGTGGCCAATCCCCAATATATTAATTCTATTAATCAAACATAAAGATGATAGAATGTATAAAAAAACAATCAGATATTGTCCAAGAAAAAATTATAATATAATGTTGAAAATGAGATGAAACTATGAACTTTGAAGGCCAGATCGATAAAAAAAAAGGAAATCCGATTGAATCTATTGAAAATTGCCAATTCAAAGTCGATTCCCATAAACAGAGGTCAAAGATGTGGGTGGGTAGAATAATCGATAATATAAGTTACAAATCGGAATAATAGAAAATTAATTTTGGGATTTCAAAAACGAATTATGTAAACTCATCACCCATCAAGTACACGAGGTCTAACTCTAGAAAGTTAACATGAAACAGAGCCAATTTAAGAATTTCAACTTAGTATTTCAGTCGTATTTTTTTTTATACGCATCTCTCGGGAAAAGACTGAGCTTATAACGCCCTTTCAAGCGCCCCGAGATGAATTTAGAAGAAATCGGTTTGTGCGTGTCTTATACTTCAACTAAATTCTTCTTCCGGAAAAATAGGGGGAAAATTTGTGATCACTTTCAGGATAAAAAACAATCGATTTCTTATAAGGGCGCAGAAATAGGGGAGTACTGGGGGTTATTACCCCCTCCTCAAGATTTCCAAATTACCAAATCGCGAATTCTCAAAATGACAAAGAACGAAAATTTTTCCATAAAATGAACCAATAATCATTTTACTTTTCTTCGAAATTCGCACGGCAGTAAAACATCGGACCCTTTTACGGTTTATGTGTTTATTATCGCTTTCAAGATGAGTACTTTTATTGCACTACTGGAACGTCTGTGTCCAAGGTTTATTATTTTCCTTTATCTATCCGCTTTCTCGGCCACTTATTTGCCATCTGTGATTTTTGCAATCGTCATCGGTATACGCTTACCCGTTGTTTTCGGTTTTTTGTATCATTCTCATCATAAAATTTCAATAGTGGAGTTATTAAAGAACTAAACTGAGTCATCATCATGACTATATCTACAGGGTGTTCCTAAATTGGAGGTACAAAGGAAACTGATAGATTTCTCGGATCATTTCATGAAAAAAAGTCCTATAACATGAGTCCCCAAACACTTTGTTTTTGAGATACATGTGATTAAGTGAAACGGAAGTGGATACCTATCTGAATAGATCGTCAGTGGTTCCACAGGAATTGCAGCTTTTCTGCATATTTGGGATTCCCGGATAATAACCCGGATAATTTCCGACCTCTAAGGAAGGGAGGAAAAAAGTGTTCCCCTCGCCGGGAGGATGGGTGCTATTTTATTCTCTGACTGATAAAAAATGAAATAACAATCTCTTTCAGAATAAAAGAAACATTCAAGGTTTTCCAAACGTAAATACAATGTTTTGATGATATGATTTTGATGTTACCTCTACTAGATGCATCTCTTTCTTCAATAATCAGACCACCACGAATTCTTCACGAAAATTACGTGACGTCCATTTGATATTAGATTTACTATTTCAGTGGAATGACAAGAAGCCCCACAAAAGATGTTGATTGTAAACACAAACCATCAGACATAAATAAACAAGTTGAAAGGTCTAACCCAATGTTTCTTCAACCAGTAGCAAGAATATATGTGACGTTGCCAAACCTCCCTTTTATCAAATTATGGGCTAGGTATTTAGTACATATATTATCCGGCATCCGAGGAGTGAAACACTAAAAAGTTATCCGACACAGCGACGCCTGGCTACATATCCGGTAAATCAGACCCATAGTAACCATTTATTGCAAGACTTCGGAATGATTAGGAAGAAGTTATTCAAAAACTATCAATTGAAATCGTTTATTTATTCAATCAGACGGCAAAGCCATTTTACATTGATGAAAATTTTAACAACAAATCTTCATTGAAATATAAAAGAAAAAAACAAACAAGCACTCATCCATAAGGTCGAATAGAAAAATACACACTTTCAAAATGTTTTTATTATTAATTTTGGGCATTAGGCAAAATCAGATCCGAGATGACAGCGGACTAGTGAGAGCTTGGGATTCGAAGTGCTTCTTCAGGGTGAATATAGATACTAAAAATATATCAGCCTGACATTTGTTAGCTAGTTGAAGAGCTCTAGGTAATGGACTGTGGACACTATAATTTGTTGGAGCAAAGATAATGTGAAAAACCTCTCGAGTTCTAAGGAGCGCTGGACTACAGTTGATACCTATTTATTTTGCTCATTAAGTAATTACAATCGATAATGTTATTAACAAGTTTGAAAATGAGCATAATGCTGAAGTTATCTCTTTTCAAATCGTAGTCCGATTATCTCTTGATTATAATTTTAGGATGACATTGACAACCCAGTTTTATACGATACCCACTTCAGAAATTTCCTCTGTTCCCGTTCAATATTTTGTCTATGGACAATATAATATGGCGTCCATACCACTGCTGAATACTCTAAAATACTCCTTACATTCGAGCAGAAAACTGTTTTCAAAACATTCACATCATTAAATTCCTTCAATGATCTCTTAATGAAACCCAGCATTTCGAAAGCCTTATTGGTGATGCACTGAGTGTGAGGGATAAAACTCATTTTTGAATCGAAATAGATTCCTATTGGACAGTTGCACCATTTGCCTAAGCATCGATTAAAATGTAAACATTGATTACTTTCTGATTTCTCTTAAGAAATCAAAAGGTAATCAATGTTTAAATTTTTAATCAATGTTTAGGCAAATGGAGCAACTGGCCATAAGTATTTAATTACAATCGTGCTTATAAGAGATTCCTGATTCAAATGATATTTAAACTTGTACGGAGATTTTAGTCTTCCAAACCTCATCACCTGGTACTTGTTAATATTAAATTCCATGTGGTTTTCTAGGCACCAATTCATCAATTCATCGAGATCCCGTTGTAGAAGCTCACAATCAACAGAAGAAGAAACTTGCCTGAATAACTTTAATTCGTCAGCAAACAGCCAGAACAAGCTGAATCTGATCGCCCTTCCAAAATTGTTGATAAATACAAGGAATAATAGTGTTAATAGTGGTGATGACTGCAAAATTCCGGATTCTATAACAAATTCGTCGGAGAGCACGCCACAATATGGAACTTGCAGAATTATTCAGCTAATACGCTCAGCTAACCAATCTAAAAGCGGGGGTTTAACTCCTAATGCTTCAATTTTAGTGATAAGCAATCAGTGCGCTACAGAATCATAGGCTGTTTTGAAATCTGTGTATATTGAATACACTTGCTTTCCTTTCTTCATAGATTCGATCAAAAAATCCGAATAGGTCAGTAAATTTGTTGTAACCGATCTTTTTCAGATAAAACAATGTTGTTCGTCTATCAAAATATTGCTGAAAAGGGGGGATATCTTTGCAACAATTAACGAATCAAATAATTTCGCGATGTAAGAAGATTTACAAATAGGTCTGTAATATTCTACCTAAATTCTATAACTCGATTTGAAAATTGGAAATATGAAATTTAGCTTCCACTGAACTGAAAAATGCCCGATTTTATTGAAAGATTGAATAAATTACATAAAGGGCCTGCTAAGGTACCACTACATCACTTCAAAAATATAATAGCAGGTAAGCCATCAGGTGTTTCGTCATTTTTTCATTCAACTATCGCAAACCTATCAACACTTCTTCAACATCAAAAGTGCAATAATTTAAGTTGATATTATTCTCATATTGGATGTTCACATCCCTGGGATTGCTTGATTTGAACACACCCGAGAAATTATTTTTGAAGAAATTAGCTTTTTCAAGAGGTTCATCAGATATTAACTCGCCCAAGACCATCGAATTAGGTAGATCTCTATCCTGTTTGAGATCGTTAATGAACTTCCAGAAATATTTGGGATCACCACGAATAGACTGTTCTACATTAGCCACGTACACACTGAAACAAATTCTGTTTTCAGCTTTACACCTTTCTCTTATTACGACGAAATCGTCATAATCGTCACTGTTACGAGTTGTATTTTTTATGAGCTGCTTTTTTACTTGAAATCAGCTTTTTAAAGTCAGCGGAGAACCAATGGGGAAAGTTGCCTTTTGATTTCAAACTTTTGGGGACGTAATCTTTTACGATCACCTCGTGAAAAGCGGTGATACTAGAGGCCAAATCATGATAAATTAAAAGATTCCAATCTGCTTGAGACAAACACGATATGATTCCTTCAGAATTCGCTGCCTTGAAATCCATGAAATATTCACGATTATCGATTTCGTTTACTCCTAATATTCTCAAATGGAATATCGAAGCACAGTGGAGGATGATGGGGATCGCAACCAATAAATTCATCACTCGCTCCAAATACCTCGACGTTATCGTGAGAGACAAAAATCAGATCGAATAGAGTATTATTTACGTTTTTTATTTGGTTGATCTGTTTTACATCTAGCATAGCGATTGCATTACTTACTGTGGTCTCTACATGACACATTGATCATTGGAAATCATTGTAATAAATCGACACTTTCGCAATTCTGTTTTACTCATCACCCTATAATTTCTCATTTCAGTGACTGAATGATTATATCCAATATTGCACTTTAAGGAGGTTGCTTTGTAGCAGTAAACAAAATTCAACAAATTTTTGATCAGCATACCAATAATAAATTAATCATGTACTAACTAGAATGTTATCCTAAAGCTACTCACGTGTTACACCTTTCTCCAAATCCTCATAATAACCGCAAAGGGCAAGTTGTTGAAGCACTGAGTTAGGTAAGCGTCCTATTTGATCAACCCGACGTAATCTGCTTGAGATCAACTCCACATCTTTCACGTTTCGATCACATGGCCTGAAAAAGAATTAAATCGATTTAAACATGGATTCAAATCAAAAAACATATCACTAATATACATCCACAAAATGCTCTCGCGTTTTTACATCAAGGACTTCGATCGAATAATCAACGATAAATGTATTTTAATTTGAATTAATTGTGGATACAAATATGAACTGAAATCACCATAATTGGAGTTTTGTTTGTGAATCTCACTGGCCACTAATTTGGTAATTATTAGAATTATTTATCTGATACTCCCTAGAGCCCCAGTATTTATCGATTGAGTTTGATTCTCCGTTCTATATAGGATCAGATATTTTTTAGCACACGATTTCTCTGAAGTATCTAATTATTTGGATGTTGACTTGCTTTTTTGAAAATTCTTTCGGGCTTTCATTTTAGGAAATCGTTGACAGTTTTCCATTCTGAGTTATTGCTGTGATGTCTTACGAACCACGGCATATTCAGCTTTCAACAGTTTACTTTCAGTCACTTGTATTCTTCTTGACATATGACATTCGACTTTATATCCAATGCTGCGAATCATATGTTACTACTTGAAGTCTTGCAATTGACTCGCTCATTCTCAGTTACGTATTTTGATTCATTTCACCCTTTCTTCCTATAAATGGTGAGTCTACTCATTTCTGAGTTTGTTTGAACCACTACCACTAAAAGGTTTCTCATGTATGTCTATTATCTACTGTCATATCTTGATACTTGATTCTCTATTTCATCTCCCCTCCCTTTATGTTCAGATTTTAGTTGATTTCAAGTCCCCGTTTATTTTAATTTTCAATTCAAAACGTCAGAAAACGTCAGAAAAATATTCAGTTATAATATCACAAGAGCATAGACAATATTCGATTATACACCGATTCACGAGACATAGCTCGAGTGGTGTTTCGCGAACTACGTCGAATGAAGAGGTTTGTTTAATCGAAATATATTCTCTATGCTCGAGTTGTTATTCGTTACGATTATATAGCGAGAAATTTCAATAACTTTAAACAAAGCACTGCATTTTGATGATATAATGACATTCCGCTGAGCTTTTATATTTTTTGGCGAATGTCCAAGAATGTTAGTTACTATGGAAATGATCCCAATAAGGCAGGAGGCAAAACACCATAACGATCCACTAATCAATACGACGTAACTTTGGAAAAATTTACGGATTTTATTGGTTCATCAGAACATATAATATATATATATAATCACCAAAAGCACACGTGCAAATACCCGGATATTTTCACTCTACATCGATATTCAAAAATATTGATTCGTTGCTGTGATTTGTATCATATGCGTTTATATGAAAGTTTGAAATTTTTTGAGGGAAATAGTCAAAAATATTGGTTCGCTGCTAAGTAATTTGTATCATATGCGTTTATATGATTGATTGAAATTTTTTGATGGGAATAATCAAAAATATAGGTTCCTAAGTGAAATCATCCAAAAATAGTTGCAATTGGGAAAAAAAGGTGAAAACAAACATGGAATGAAAACGACCTCAAGATAATGTCTCCATAACTAATTACGACGAATATATGTAATTATATCAAAACAACCATTTTCAATGTTATCTTTAAGTGCCAAAATGACTCTTACAAACTCCTGCAATTTCTCTCCTTGAAGTTTTTCATTCGCATTCGCAACTAGAGGGTAGTACGAAGCAATTAAGGAAAAGATTAATTCTACCTATACCGTCTGCTCGTTGAAATAGTAAGCCTCGAGGTTTTTCCAGTCTTTTCTTGCCCTAAGCGAAAGGACTAACATTCCCTGCAATAACCCTAGAGTTTGATCGTGAGAAATGGGTTTTTCAACTTTGGTAGTTGAATTCTTCTCTGAATTCTTTCTCGTTATTCTTTATCCTCCAATGATACCCAAGTTTTCCGGTACAAAATTATTCCACTGAGTATAAATGAGAAAAATCCTTTTTGAATCATTAAAACTCCCAAAACCAGAAAAAACAGTTATCAATTCATAATAAAAAAAAGTAAAAATATAATATTGAAGCAGTTGATCTCGAAAGAATGCTCCAAATACATCGTCGTTGGAGTTTTCAACGATAGAGCTTTCATGAATGAAAATACAAAATTCAATAGCAAATTATCCACTAAAGTAAAACATTTGATTTATCAATAGCTGTAGATGTAGGAATTAGGTATGAATAGAACATCTTGTAAATGAATGACAATATAATTCAATAGGAGAAGAAAAATATCATTTCTATTGTCCCGAAATTATGTTAACAAAACTCAATCGTATATTCGACGTCAGAAAATACAACGGACTTCATCTGAACATCCGGAAAGGCTACGTTATGTATTTTTGATTTATGACGAAACTGATAGAGGAAAATATTGAAAATTGATACAATTTTGATATTTATCAGCCTCTATGGAATGAAATACAATGAATGATCCAGATCAAGTCAGTGGCGGGAGGGAGAAGTAGACAAAATGCCTCATATTTTTTGTCTTGATATATTCGGAGTTCGTCAAGTCATGTCTGGAGCCGACGCTGGCTGGATATATTATATAAGTATGCAGGATGTCAGAGACAGAGTGCTAAGGAAACGGTCGTCTGTCGAACAAAAGTCTACAAAAATTCAAAATTCTGAGAGAATCATAATACGATTTCATCGACTGCTGAAGGGCTGCGCAGGATTCTCAAGCATCACTCACCTAAGCAGGTCTACCAAGAACACTTATGAAATAAACAAACTCTTAAAATTAAACAATAATACCAATTTATTCACCTTGATGTGACAAAAATTGGAGAGAATAAAAGGTTATTCGCAGAATTCTACAGAAACTACCCCGAACTCCAGATTTCTGAGTAAATAGTACCAATTACGGGTCATATCAAGAAATAAACTTGTAGTGGATGTGAGACTGAACAAGTGGAGTTCGATTGAGGTTGCAGAATAGAAACCTCTCTAATAATGTGGAAACATATGAAGAAAACTACGAATATGACAAAAGCCAACAAAACAATACACATAGAATGCTGAGAAACGACAGAATTACTTTGCATCCGTCAAAAACCCAGAAAAATAGAACCCGGCAACAGCCCTACCAAAATTCAAAGAAGCCAGCATTACAAATTAACGTAGTAATCTCAAATTACGACAGTCAAAAAGAGGCTACCAGGGAAGAATGATTTTCATTGATTCAAATGTTCAAAAATTATAACCAAAAATTATTAAAAGGTGATTCGAAACTCGTAATATCTGTGAATGATATATCGGGTGATTTTGTTGAATTTGAATTGAATTGAATTGAAAAAAGAAAATAATTTTTTATTAAGAGTTGGAGTTGCATCTAAAGATTTAAAGGCAAAAATGAAGTATGAATGAAAACTTTCGGCCTGCGGGTATTCTATTTCGGGATTTTAATTTTTGGATACCCGACCTGAAGTTCAAATGTACACTATGATGTCCAACATCAAATAACGTTATTCCATCAGAAAGTTCAAGTTTTTTTCCCAAATGGGGATCCCAATCGCATCTGTATTGAAGTATTTCCAGTCAACCTAAAAGGGATGAATCTTCCCCCTTCCGTGAATCATCCTTGAGCATTCTACGTGTCAACATTCAAGGCATCTCAGATAAACTGAATATACTGAGGAGCTGAGGTCCTGATGAGGGAGGAGTCGCCGGATATTTTTAGCTGGATATTTGCTTCCTGCTCACTACTGGAGTAGGGTAATAATACATTGTATAGTTCTTCAACTTCAGTTTTGAATGGAATACATCGGGAATATGTGCTGCTAGGGTTATTTTTTCTGATATGAACATTTTTATATTTCATATTTATATCTTTTTCTGATGACTATAACGTATTCGGGGATGAACTAACTATCCATTAATTTGGTACGCAGTTTTTTAATTCTGAGTTGGTCTCTATTTGAACGTTTATATTCAAATGTACCTTCTGTAGATAATCTCATTATGTGCTTAGATCTTAGACCAATTACTGAAAATGAATCGATCCCGCATATAAGATCTCTTAAACCTCGGTCATCTCCTGGAGATGATGGAGTTACTGCAGAGATAATTCAGCATTATCATAAAATGTTAACAAGTCCATTGCTCCATATATACATATAATAAATGTATAGAATCGAACTCAATTCCAGATGCATGGAAGGTTTCCATAGTTAAGCCAGTATTTAAGTCAGGAGATAAAAGTCTACCAACAAATTATAGGCCCATATCCTTAATTAATAACTTTGCCAAATTGTTCGAAAAGTGTATAAAGATGCGAATTGAAAATTTTTTTGAAAAAAACAAAATATTAACTAACCGCCAATTTGGATTTAGAAAAAATAAGTCTACGGAAGATGCAATTTCGGAGTAAAATGAACAAAACAATGAACTTCTGACTTAGCGCCCCCTATCGAAAGCAGCAAAAACAAATTAATCATGAGTATTTTTTGTCCTCAATCGACAAGACATTATCTTCCAGACGAAATCTAATTTGCTCAAAAATGTTGTGCTAAACTGAAGTTACAGGCGTTTCAATCAGTCAGATTTCTCCCTTTCACCTATCCTTATTTGATGTCGTAAAATCGAAAGTGACAATTTAAAAAGATAGAGAATTTTCCAAGTGATGATATTTTTTCTTCAACTTCATATGAAACATTTTCGAGGAAAATTCATTTTTCTACTCGACAGTAGCTATTACGCCCCCTAGCGGTAGAGGTATGAACTTCAAAACAAATTCCAGTGTGTTCTCTTGTTCACTTTAGTGGTAAAATTTTTCACCGCAAGTCTCTACGATGAGTGGATCCTGAGATATAGCCGCTTACCTCGCTTATTTGCCCACCCTGTACAAATTATTTTTCCTCAAAATGCGGTATACAGTTCTTCTTGCTATGCCGGTATTCGAGAAATCCGTCGAACACTAGTAGAAGGATCTTTTCCCGCTTCGGCCAGCACTTGTTGTTTCCCTATTTCTGGGTCTTCCTTCAGAACGTTCGCGTACACTTTCGGGAATTCGTCCCTCTAAATATGCATTATTCACGAGAAAAAAGGTTCTGCGGTCGGAATAGCGTTCACGATTAGGGAAATACTCGCGATATATCCGTGATGCCTGCGGAGCATTTCCGGCACATAGCTCTTAAATGTAATGCATTTCTGCATATTCTCCAGGAGAGTGAGACTGAGACATTTTGCAATAGAATTGGTTGGTAAATGTTTAAATCACAGGCACAAGCTAGGTCCAATTCGAGCGTAGGTTGAAAAATAAATATAGTGGTAGAAATAACAGTTGAAAACACGTTTATAACTCACAAAAATGTGAAATGGTAAAACAATAAGAATACCATATGATCCGAAACAATTGTGGTGAACGACTGTTTCAATCGAACGACCACGTCAGCAGAATGGACGCAGGCAGAATTGAGACATCTATCTATTGTTCGTTTATTGCGGTGTTTATGTGGTGTTTTATTAGGTATGTTTTTTATATATTTTACAGGCTTGAAAAAGGGCACTGCCCGAAACGTTGCCTATCAAATGATAGTTCTATCGTAAACAATAAATATATTCAGTATCAACCCTGAAATCAAATTTCACCTTACAATTAAGTATATTATAACGGCATCTAATTTTTCCGAATATAATCGAAAAAACAAGTTTCTAAATAATATTTCAACAAAAAGCGTAAGTGCTGGTGGCTACAAAAATCAGAGTTGAAGACAAGAATTTTTGCACCTGCACGAAGCCTCTCTGGTAAAACGCGTTGAAATTCTAAAATTTGGTGACAACAGCTGTCAAGTTTTGCTGCGGGTTAAGATGTCTAAAAACATAGTGAATGCACTCGTCAATTTTTGAATGGAATGACATTCGACCAAATTGAAAATATTAGTTTTATTTCTTGGCGGCGCCGCAATGTCATACCTTTCATTTCGATCTTTTTTCCTTTGATTTTGATAGGATACATCAATTAAAACCCGATCCTAGCCAATAGAAGCTTGAAATAATATTCTCAAAATTGGCAAAACAAAAGCTAATCAGTCCATACACCAGGTTTTTAGACATCCTACTGCGGGTTAACTAAAAAAAACTGCTGACAGGTGCTGTCATACAGTTTTTTTCATCTAAAAACCATTTTTAAAATAAAATTGCGCGTTTGTGATTCGCTGAAATTAAGAAATTAGTCTTTGTAATATATATTTCAAAATTCAGAACTTCTTTTAGTTAACCTGCAATTCGAGTCCATAATTAGAACTTTCAACATGAATTATACAAAATTCTAATCAATTTTTCTGCACTGAATCCAAAGGCTTTGTTACTTATTATGAGCAGCATTGAGAGAAACTCGGTGAGATGAAAATAAAACGGACGGGAATATTCCTGTAACGATCAACGAACAAGATGATATGATATACCCTGATGAATTTGCTTTCGAGCTGTCCAACCAACCATGAAACTAACTGAGGATAGAATGCGTATCAGAAAGGTCAATATGAATTCATAATTTGAGGCAGTGGACTTGAAGCGATATCTCACAGCCACCATGTATGTGAGAGTAATCTATATTAATATTCGATTATGGGTATAAGGATGGCTTTGAACGCTAGGCCATTCATGCGCCCTTGGAGACCTGACAACTATAACTATGTATACATATGCAGGGTGATTCACCGCGAAGGCCTATTAGACGTTTATGGAAAACAAACTGCGGTTTGAGACAATGATCTTTCTACCTAAAATATTTTCAAATCTCAACAATTTCAGGTTATACCGAAAATAGACTACTATTTCCTTATTTCAAATGGCACACCTAGTATATTATTTTATAATCAAATAGTGATTTGGATGGCAATTTCAACAATATGCCATATTTTAGTAAAAACATAGGGTTCATGATGATGAGCTCCTTATGAAAAAAATGGTGACGATAAGGACTCACATTTTTTTTAAATATTTTTGCAAAAATTATTTCTTTGAAACAATTTTTTCATTTTCGATTCTGAAAATACGTAATATTATAAGACCTTTACGGTTTGGACGAATAATGTACAGGGTGTTCATCAGAAGATCATGAACTTGGATAACTAAAAATAAGAATAATCACTTTGCTACCTAGGCAAGAAAGAAGTTATTTTGCTGCCTAGACAGGAAAAGTAATACTTTGTTGATTGATATGTGTCTGCAAATAAATATTGGCTGTCAATAGGAGAAAAAACATTTTTTGTTTTGACTTTGCGCTCCTTCAAATTGGCACCCGGCAAATGTCCGGTTTGCCGGTCCTGGTGGTGGCCCTGCTCATAAGACAGTTCTGTTACACTAGCATCACCAACTCCACAACAACTGGAAGTGATAGGTTTCGTAATAACTGATTATAACTTCAAATGGTCTTTTTTTTCTCGTTAAAGCAAACCTTCAAGACGTATTCTCGGACAACACTCCTACGATTGCAGCATGAAACATCACGAATGGAATCGCTGAACCAGAAATCCCAATGGCATCATCCGCTCACTACGGAGAACCCCAAAATTGTGATAATGGCCTCAGAGGAACCAACATACCGCAAGTTCTCATCAGGAAACCCAGATATCGTAGACATTACCACGATGAAAAATATCAACAGGGAAATCGACCTCACCACCATTAACGCACCAAGCTCGGATCACAATCCTGTGCCTATGGCCCTATGCATATTGGAAATTGCATGAATCCAATGCGAATGAGAAAGACATAATAGATTGAAGTTCACCGAATCAACCGAAAATTTTGATATTTTCCCGATAGATGGAACAGAGCCACGGTTATTATGATTTTCATCACGAAGCCAGGAAAAGAACTAAATTCTAGTGATGGGCATCCTCGGATAGAAATACTCGGTTAACCGATTTTTAAAATGCTCGGTAACATCCGAGCATCGAAATGTTCGCATCGCTAAATACTCGGCCCTCTATCTTCAGTGCGGAGACTCGCATCTCGAAAGTCTTCGTTTGATTTCGTAATTCATATGCTGTATCTACTCGTACTCGACGATGAATTCTCGTGTACATTTCCGATTCTCGTGCTCGTAAATTAAATCGTGATAAGAAAGAATTAGGATTTAGGAATAACCAATAACAAAATAACTTGGACTTGATCAGCGAAGAATATGTGTGTGTGGGTGATCTTTTTTTTTTGGGAAATTTCGCGGCACCACCACTGAAAACTGAGGTTAACTATATTTGAATTTATCGGCGTTGAATGGTGAAAACTGAAATGGAAGATAAGTTGTTCCTCCAAAATATTTGGAAATTTTTCATAAAATAGACATCCAGCCACTTGATTATCAGCTTTGCTGTTTGCTGAAGTATTTCCAAACAAATGACTTCTTGGCTCCAGGACGCATTTTTATTTTCGGAAATAATTAATCGTTCCAAGATGAAATTACTTTCGTTGGAACATTCGAACTGAAATGTATGAGAGCTATCCCCTTTCATTTTATAGGAATAAGAGTTTCTAATAATTCATTGATGGCTTTTTACTTTTCTGACTTCAATTCAGAAAATGTATATTTTGTTGAGATCACTCTGACATGCAAAATGCATATTATTTACAATTTATGAAACTTAAACTCCAGTTTCAAATAAATTTGGAATAGAAACTCAAGTATTCCCTAATTATTGGTGTGAATGGAATAAAAAATTTAAATATTTCATGAATGACATAAATCTCAAGCATCAGAGTGATTTCCAGAAGACGCATATTCAGCTGAGTAATGAATTGTTCCCGGTGACTGAATGATCCAAATGTCTACCAAGTGATGAAATGTGTAGTTTATTACTTAGCGCAACGTATTCGGGAATCTTTGGCTATTGCTGACGGTATTAAAACATTTTTAACACATTGAAGGTCATATCACATACGAGGATTTTTATTCGAATAAACATCCGATTTTTGAAATGCTCGGTTATCGAATAACCGATTATTGAAAACATCCGATTATGCCCAACACTACAATTCCCTCAAAACAGAATTTCATCATCAATTCGAAAAGTCAAAAATTCTTCAGGAACTCATTCAACGGACCCAGGTTTTCGCAATACCGAACTCCATCATGAGGCGAACTTACCACCGTTGAAGAAATTTCTGCAGTTCCAAAAATCTTGGTAAATACTTGAAACGATTAGTCAGAGAATCTTCCCCAAAAGTGCTGGTCAGGCAATATATCGGGTGTCCCAAACTCGATGGCCTATTAGACGTTTCTGGAAAACTAATCATCATTTTGAGCTGAAAATTTGCATATTGGGGTTTGAGACAATGATCTTTCTCCCCAAAATATTTTCAGATCTCTACAACTTCCGGTTATACCGGAAACAGACTACTACTTCCTTATTTCGAATGACACACCCAGTAAATTATTGCATCATTAGATAGCTTTTTTGATGGCAATTTCGGTAATATGCCATACCTTGGTAAAAATTCAACGGTTCATGAGTTATTGGGATTTTTATGAAAAAAAAGGTGGCGATGAGGACTCAAATTTTTTTGAATATTTCAGCAGAAAAAGCCTTTCTCGAAAAAAAATTGTTTTGTTTCGTTTACGCAAATACGTAGTATTATAAGACCGTTTTCGGCTTGGACCAAAAATGTACAGGGTGTTTATAAGAGGATCATGAACTTGGACAACTCAAATTCATCAAAACTCAAGATTTTCAAATTAGAACCTATATTTTTTATTATTTCAGTCGATTCTACGTACAAAAATAGTGGGGGTTACTTCAGCAAACCATATACCTAAAATGAATACTTCAAGAGTGATCAGGGAAGATTGGGAAGAACTTCAAATGAGGAAAAATCGCTGTTTATAACTGTCTGTTACTACTGTAAAACACAGAAAGAAAATAAAATTCGATGTTTGGATAACTAAATTTTACATTTCATGAATTTTAATTAATTTTTCGTTGGTATTGTTGAGAAATCCATAAACCAATACAATTTTCAATTACGAATAATTCATTACAATTCTTGATATGTCAAATTTAGTTATGGAAACAGCGAATTTTATTTTCTTTCTGTGTTTTACGGAAGTAACAGACAGTTATTCCCACAGTTATAAATAGCGGTTTTTCCTCATTTGAAGTTCTTCCCCGATAACTCTTGAAGTATTCATTTTAGGTATATGGTTTGCTGAAGTAACCCCCACTATTTTTGTACGTAGAATCGACTGAAATAATAAAAAATATAGGTTCTAATTTGAAAATCTTGAGTTTTGATGAATTTGAGTTGTCCAAGTTCATGATCCTCTTATAAACACCCTGTACATTTTGGTCCAAGCCGAAAACGGTCTTATAATACTACGTATTTGCGTAAACGAAACAAAACAAATTTTTTTCGACAAAGGCTTTTTCTGCTGAAATATTCAAAAAAATGTGAGTCCTCATCGCCACCTTATTTTTCATAAGAATCCCAATAACTCATGAACCGTTGAATTTTTACCAAGGTATGGCATATTGCCGAAATTGCCATCAAAAAAGCTATCTAATGATGCAATAATATACTGGGTGTGCCATTTGAAATGAGGAAGTAGTAGTCTGTTTCCGGTATAACCGGAAGTTGTAGAGATCTGAAAATATTTTAGGGAGAAAGATCATTGTCTCAAACCCCAATGTGCAAATTTTCAGCTCAAAATTATGATTAGTTTTCCAGAAACGTCTAATAGGCCATCGAGTTTGGGACACCCGATATAATTTCAAAAAGCATTCGAAAGGTGACAGGTCAATCCAATTGCCGCCATCTCAGATCGGGATAACTTGTATATTCCAAACAACAGGTTAGTTTTATTTGCTAGAGTTCCACACTAGGTATTCAACATTGGAGTAAGTAGTTCGTAGATGAGAATTAGGTACTCCTCTAACAAAAAAAAAGCTTCGCCTAAATTTCTTGTGGAAATTGAATATCAAAATTGATCCACAGCCATTGTTGAAATCGACAATAATAAATGTATAATAATAAATGTATAATCTCTTCGTTGTTGTCGTACTTTTTTCTTATTCTATCCGAAATTATAATTTCGAATCAGCCGTTCCGTTCGATCAGCAAGTCCTGACATTTTCACAGTCCAAGGCAGCTTCAAACGATACCAGTAAAAAAATATTAACTCTCATTAGCACTAATTTCTCCCACATACCACATTAACTGATTCTACTCATACAAAACATAAAATCTGCCAATTGAACTCCACATTATGAGTTTTTCTGTCCAAACCCAAAGGAAAGTTTGAACACCTTTTGAATAATAACAGTAACAACATGTTACATAATAACATGTGACTGTTGAATTTGGTTGATATTGATAATATGGAAAAATCACCAGAATGTTCATGCCAAATTTCAGAAGGTCGCATAGGTGCATGAATGAACGAATGATTAAAATCTCAGGACTTGAACTCACATTTGTGTTGATTGTTTTTTTTTTGTTATGAAACATAATTCGTTTACTTCACAGCAACTTCTCTAGATGAAATTTATTCAAACAACTAGCTTGGCTGCATACAATATTCAAGTAATATTGCGGTTTTGCAACTTCGAAACTTTTAACCTTACTTTTCAAGTTTCAACTACCATTATCAAATCAGTCAGTATCAAATTTTCTTCAAACTTAGTTGAATGGTCGTTTGAAGAATTCCGGAAATTCATTGAAATGACTACATTCACAAGTTTCATTATTTCAATAATAATAATAATTGTTGATTATGAAAATAGTGAAGAAGTGGAAACGATTTCATATACCTAATTTCTTATCAAACACTTTTTCCAAAAGATCAAAGGCGCTACATTTCCTAACATATCCGGAAAAAACTAGCCAATATTCAAGAGAATTTTGGACAAATCAATAAACTGAATCAGAATAAAAATAATATGAACGAGTGAGGATCTATTGTCGACAGCCCTAACATGTCTAGTAGTAAATTCCTTACGAATTCTAACGGAAAATCCTTTAAGGATATGGTAGAGTGCATAAGATGAAAGAACCCTATATATCCAGACGAATATAATTGCAATTGCTAGAATTTGTAGAATGAGTAGCGAAAAAAGAAGGTTTTGAATCATATCGAGTTTATCGGCATGATTTGATACGTATTTCGAGAATTAAAAACATAATTTTTGCAGATCCAGCTTCCTGGTTTACTTACGATATATGTGTGATTGGTCGGGAAGGTGAGGTATTTTTCAATTAATTATACATGAAAATATTTATTATTTCAACAATACAATGATAATTCAAATTGTCCTCTAGGCAATAAATTAAATGCATAAATATATAAATTTTCGAAATTTTAAGCGGTTTTTCAATTGGCTGTATTTTCGATAACAATGGTCGTATCTCAATTCGAAAAAAAACTTTTTGAAGCTTGAAGTTTGTAGTTTAGAGATCTCATGATGAAAAAATTTTTCAAGCAACGTGTACCGCTCAATCCTAATGAATACAGTGTTTAAAATTTCCGCGAAATTTTTTCAGTTTTTATTTTTGGCCTACAGATTTGGATTTTTTTCCAACTTAACCACTATATGGATGACATAACTTGTTTATTCAGCTTCAATATCCTTTTTTCGAAATTTCGATGAGAGCATTTCTCTCTGAAAAGGACCTTTTTGTCTTCAACCATCAATATCTCACCAATAAATGTTTGCACAGAAAATTTAGGGGATGTTTTGAAATCCTGAATGAATTCTCTACAAGAATTACCTTTGTTATTCTCGGAAAAAAATTATCTTCGTTCTCTACATCAATTTGAAAAGTTGATAAAAAAAGCGCTTTTGGAAGCTTTTTGGATAATCAAGCGCTGAATTGAAAATATCGAAAAAACCATCAATGTTGATTGTGCGTTTTACAGTTCAATATCACCACAAAAATGCCAGAGAATTTCGATTCAATCCATGGAGCGGTTTTTTTGTTTCATCCGATCGAATTTTCAAAAAATGAAAGGATCACGATTTTCGATTCAAATTTTATCAATTGTTTATCAACTTTTCAAATTAATGTAGAGAACGAAGAGAATTTTTTTCCGAGAATACCAAAGCTAATTCTTGTAGAGAAATCATTCAAGATTTCAAAACATCCCCTAAATTTTCTGTGCAATCATTGATTGGTGAGATATTGATGGTTAAAGACAAAAAGGTCCTTTTTCAATTCAAAGTTCGATATTTCAGAGAGAAATGCTCGTATCGAAATTTCTGAAAAAGGATATTGAAGCTGAATAAACAAGTTATGTCATCCATATAATGGTTAAGTTGGAAAAAACTTTTCCAAGTCTGTAGGCCAAAAATAAAAACTGAAAAAATTCGCAGAAATTTTAGACACTGTATTCATTAGGATTGAGCGGTACACGTTGCTTGAAAAATGTTTTCATCATGAGATCTCTAAACTATAAACTTCAAGCTTCAAAAAATTTTTTTTTAAATTGAGATACGACCATTGTTTTCGAAAATACAGCCATTTGAAAAACCGCTAAAAATTTCGAATTTCGAATATTTTGATCCTTTAATTTATTCCACTAGTATACATATATTGAAGAATACAAAGGAAGTGGTCCATACTAAAGCAGAAATCTAAGGTTCAAACTACATTGAAATGTTTATGAGCAAGATCAACATGTCAAGATTGTTTTGAGTTGTCTAGACTTATTAGTATATATAAGGTGAACGACCAAGGGTTCATCCTACCACCATTTTTATAAGCTTAGTAAGATATCTATTATGATAATTCATGCCGATGAGAATACTAGGGGAATAACACCTCCAACCTGACGGAGATTTTTTCCATAAAAAAAAATTGTTGCAATAATTAGTCAAATAATTAGTCGAACATATGTATGACCATACTCAGACTTCTTTTCAAATTCGCTAAAAGCTCATTCAGCTTTGGTTGAATATAAATGATAATCACCAAAATTGTCTATGATGATGTTCAAGTTGAGTGAAACTGTCTTCAAATCAATTTGCATATTTGTTATTTTCGAAGTTTTCAGG
The DNA here is from genome assembly GCF_914767665.1 of Harmonia axyridis. Taxonomy (NCBI): domain Eukaryota; kingdom Metazoa; phylum Arthropoda; class Insecta; order Coleoptera; family Coccinellidae; genus Harmonia; species Harmonia axyridis. The sequence continues at coordinate 16,667,450 of NC_059505.1, forward strand.
GCAGTAGTACCAGTGTGAATTGCGTAGTTTGGTTGAAGTGGGGCATGCCTGTCTGTTTGAAAACATAATCATTGGTTAACTGGTGTTAATGAAACATTTGTACAGGGTGTTACAAATTTGATGCTCACTGAAATCATCCGGAGAACTATAAGACAGGGAATTATGCCTAGTATAGACAACCCTGAGTTATTGCTCTCTGACTGTGCTTTCGCTTCCAACCGGAGTTTAGTCGGTTCTTATCCTATCCTCGAGTCAAAACTGATAAAGTTTCGTTTGACTCTCACCAGGAAGTTTCGGTAATGTAAATGCAACTCTATATCGCCATATCGAATAACTTAGGAATACCACGTTAATACTTAATAGATCTGATATTGAAAAGATGAGAGTCGCTTCCGTACATATGAATATTTGTGGCCTCATTGGTTACAGATATATCTAAATTATTCAATGATGACTTTTTGACAGAGATGGTAAGATAATCAAACTTTGCCAAAAAAAAATACTTGTTGACTTTTGTTGTTTGTAATTGGGATAGGGATAAAAATAAATATTAATTATACCCACGAGGAGAGTTCCCAATTAGGAGATATAAAACAAAATAAGCATTTCATACACAAGAAAAAGACATCCTAGAAATAAAAAACTCGAAATTTTCTACAACTATAAAAATTAACAACAAAACGATAATTATAAAAACCCATCGAACCTTATTAGAACTCTCAGAAAACCAATACACAGGTGCCCATCGAAGTATGTTGGACCGACGAGTAGACAGGCCAAACGCCAGCGGATGCCTGGTCACCACTCTCGGCACCAGGGTCTGACGTGTAAGGAAAGTTGAAATTCCCATTTTCTGCATGATACCCGAAAGATCAGCACCACGCTCAGGATACGAAATGATACACTTATTTGAGAAATGATGCTTTATATTCATGAATGACGTTAAATCCAAGGCATATTTCTTCGTTGAAGGCGAAATATATGAAAAGAAATGGGATATATCAGGAAGTGCTTTTGTAAGCTCTTCCAGGTATTGGTTTAGACTTATGATGTATCTGAGAAGATTTGGCGAAAAACACTGTGTTATTGATGTTATAGTATTAGATATTTTATTTAGCTAATGACAAACGTTAGAAGTGTCAGCTGTTCATCTAACAATTGCTTTAATTGTAAATCGAAAATAGCGATCAGGTTGTTGAAATAGTATTTTCCCAATGTTAGTCACAGAAGGGTTTATTATATGGTTGATTGTGCAGTTCGGATTTGATTTTTCAGATGGGATATGAAATGCTTGTCGTTCGCCTTCACTCTGTTCATCCGTGTCATCGTCATCTCCATTACTCATAATGGTGTTTCGAATGTTGATCCAATACCATTGATAATACCTATTTTGTCTCTCGATTGGGATCGAAGGATTGATCCTTCAAGATCTGGACTTTCTCAAAAATGCTAGAAAGTAATGATACTTTTCGAAGTTTTACATAGGGACAATTTTGAAATAGAAGGATGGAGGCGTATTTCGCAGGTACGCGTCAAATTAAAATTAACCGAGTTTAGTGTTCGAATAAATCAAGATCAGAGTAGGAAACCAGTTTCCATAATGCTCCGCAAAAGTTAATTGAGCCGAGGTAATCGAAGAAAATGCCAGGCGATGCCGACGGTTGGATTAAAGTAAAATTTAATGAGTCGTCTAAATGATCATTCACTTGAGATATTATTGTCCTGGAATAGAAGCCAATTTTAGATGCTTATTATGAACTTCGACCGCTCTTCTTTTCATTTTAATGGTAGAGTTCACCAAATAATTAATTTCAATAATTTCTCACTGTCCTGAATAAATTGGATTTTGTTTTTCAGGAGTATTAGATAGTTCTTGTCCGTTTTCTAGGTAAACCATATTCCCTATTTTGTAAATAACATTTTTAAACTTCTTATCGTATATAACTGAGATGGCGAGATGTCCCGTTATGAACGGGAGTATCCCTTTTTCTGATTATTTGCCCCGAGACTCAGCACCGGGACCCAAAATTGTCCCGTTTTCGGAAATCACGCGGAAATCAAATTAATCAAACGTGTAATTTTCTTCATTTGACAACCTATTTCATTTTTCTTTCCACAAAATCCCTGAATACAAACAAACCAATTTCTGAGAGAATAGATTTATTGAAAACAGCAACCTCCTAAATTCAACTGTTTTCAAACTATAAGAGAAAATTGGAAATAGGTGTAAAATGAAAAGTTCTAATATTATTGGTGCTATCAACATGAAACAAAAACATCCGTGAGGCACTTTGTTCAGTAGAATCCACTAGTGTAAAAATTTATTTTTTTATTGCCATTAGTTTTAAAGTTATCATACAAACTTGTGCTGTTTCAAATGTAGACATAACAATTTACATAACAAATGAAATCACTTTTTTTTTTTCAATAATATATAACGATAATAATAATTTTTTTATCAAACTATAAAAATCATCAAAATTTACAGTTTTCCAAGGCAAATCAACCTAGTGCCTATCTATAATAATCTGTGAACTTCGTTAGATTTTTTCTTCTGGTTACATTCAAAGAAGAACATTTATTAATTTGAAAATGTTAAAATGTTGAAAAAATAGTAATTTTTCGGCAACCGTCCGGGAAGTGAGCACTTCCCGGACGCTTTTTCTCCGAGAAAGTAGCATTTCCCGGCCTAGTCCGGAAAGTACGAATCACGTCATTCGTGTCATTGTGAATATGAAAATCTTGGTAGGTATATTTTTAATAAATGCAGTTGATCATTACCATAGCAACCGAGATAACGGCTGACAGTTCATATGAAATTAGTTGTCAAAAATTTGCATGTTTTTTGATCACGATCGCAATAAAATATGACAAGCAGCAGCGATAGTGTTATTCTACACGTTTGCCGAAAAAATATTGTACGCAACACGCCGGGAAATGCTACTTTCTCAGAGAAAAAGCGTTGCCGAAAATAGTAATTTTTCGGCAACCGTCCGGGAAGTGCTCACTTCCCGGACGCTTCTTCTCTGAGAAAGTAGCATTTCCCGGCCTAGTCCGGAAAGTACGTACTTCCCGGACTAGGCCGGAAAAGAATCATAGAATCCATAGCAACCGAGATAACGGCTGACAGTTCATATGAAATTAGTTGTCAAAAATTTGCATGTTTTTTTATCGCAATCGCAATAAAATATGGAAAGCAGCAGCGAAAAAATATTGTACGCAACACGTCCGAAAATGGTTTTTTTGGACTCACAGACTTCCAGGACTCGCTTACGCTCGTCCTAGAATTTTGTCTATTCGTCCAAAAAAACCATATTTTCCGGACTTGTTACGTAAAAAAAATTTACGTAACAAGTCCGGAAAATAGGGTTTTTTTTTACGAATAGACAAAATTACAGGACGAGCGTAAGCTAGTCCTGGAAGTCTGTAAGTCCAAAAAAACCATTTTCGGGCGTGTTGCGTACAATATTTTTTCGGCAACCATGTTCATTTTCAACACTATCGCAGCTGCTTTCCATATTTTATTGTGATTGCGATCATCAAACATGTAAATTTTTGACAACTAATTTCATATGAACTGTCAGCCGTTATCTCGGTTGCTATGGATTCTATGAAAGTACGTACTTCCCGGACTAGGCCGGGAAATGCTACTTTCTCAGAGAAAAAGCGTCCCGGAAGTGAGCACTTCCCGGACGGTTGCCGAAAAAAAATTTTTTTATTAGCGGCATTGAGTAGTATAGTCATTAGCCATGCCTGTTTTAGATTATGAAACAGTAGTGTTTTATTTTAATTCATTAGTATATTATTTTAGTCATCTAAAGTTTACAGATTCTTATAGATAGACACTAGTTTGATTTTCCATGTGAAACTGAAATTTCAGATGATTTTAGTAGTTTAATGAGATATTTATACGGTCACCGATCCAACTCCAAACCACGCTCGACTCTGCTTGGCTTCAGTGTTTCTAACGTGAACTGACAATTTCAGCGTGTTATGAGCGACTTTGCTGGACTAGATGTTTTTGAAATCTCATAATATGATATTTCGAATAATACCACATGAGGTCATATTGTTCTAATGTTTCAAATGTTTGCGATAAAAACAACTCTGAAATGTTTCAAAATAAATAATTCTAAGATATTTCTCAAATGTAACGATATAATGAACGTTTCAAATATTAAATATTGAAATAATTTTGAAATGATTCGAAGGTGTCGCTGAAATGTAAGAATCTAATGTTCTGAATATTTCCATTTAAAAGTCATTTTGAAACGTTTTAAATGTTAACGAAAAGTTATTTTTAAATGTTTTCGAAAGCATACTTTCAAATATCTCATGTTTACTGGATTGGATGTCCAGAATAGGTACATTAAACATCCAATGGACGATCACTGGACATCCAGAACACCATTTTGAAAGCACAATTCAAGTCCAATGGGTGTATATTGTACTCATTCTGTATGAATGTTCACTGATAGTTGTGCAAAACTAACTGGGAGGATGAGGACCCAAGGCTTTGTGCTTGCGTAGAAACCCCAGTCATAAATGTTAATTACGCTATCAAATATTCGAATATGGGAAGCATATAACTATAACATTAATTATAACATTAATATTGTACCTGAATTGATGTTCACTGGACGTACGTTCGAACAACCAATGGACGTCAACAATTGTACGTACAATGGAGATCCATTCAATATTCATTAATGTTTGGACTTGAAATGGTCGTAAAATGGACGTTCAAAGGATGTCGTGTACTGTATGGGTAAAGAAGATACCTGTCTTCATGCAACTTTCAGATAAAATACACTCTTGAGGCTTTTGCGGATTCTTTAAGATTAAAGAGAATATTTGTTCGCATCTAGGGAGTATAGGCATTGATGGCATGATTCTTAGGGTGATACTTGAAACAGTTATGAGGTATTACTATAGCTTAGGTACATAGAAATCGTGTAACCATTGTGAAAATCAATGTATCGTTTGTGTAGTTGAGTTGTGCATGCATAGATATAATGAAATCATCTGCTATTAGCCTTGCCCACTCGAATGCACCATTATCGGGAACAATATTGAATTTGAAAGTTTCCTCGTTCAGCATAGGAAAGCCTAAAATACAAGTTTCTAGTGAGGTCAGGCGGTTAAATTCATTTGTGTTTAGTCCATGTAGTCCGATTCAATCAGAATCATTTACTGGCGTATTCCAGCGAGAGAATATTTCTTAGTTATACTCATGCTGGCACTAGTATCTAGTATAAATGAGCTTTTTTCGTCCGGTCAAATTTAGATGCAAATATGTGCATACTTTTATAAATTTGAAATGAGCTATTCTATCTCCATTAGGACTTATTGATTATGGTAATTTGGTGCTCTTGTCGCGGCCTTAAATTGAGGGGGTGAGTTTCTTCTCCAGTGAAATGGATTCGAATCTCGTGTCCGGAGTTAAATTCAGGAGGTGAGTTTCTTCTCGATTGATGATGATTTATTTCTTTAGAATCCCTTGATAGTGAATTGTAATTTTTACGTGTCCTTCGTTCGTTAGTGTTAGATTTTTACAATATTATCACGTATCTAGCGTTCGCGATACTTTGTTGGTTCTAGCTTGTACGATTTTGTGAAAAGGACTAGTAGGATGAATTTGAATTGTAATTTGAAGCCATTTTCCTGTTGTTCTTGGGATTATTTCTGAGACGTACCGTAAAACCTGCCAACTTTGCCTAGGTGCAAATCGTTTTTTGTCTTTATTTTCCTTATTATCTATTTTTTCATGATTATTTTTTCGTCTAATGATGTCCCTCTATTCTCGAAATAGCTTCAAGTAGCTGGCTTCTTCCAGGTATAGCCTCAATGTAAAAAAAAAATAAATATATGGTGGGCAAAGTTGTCAGCAGATCTTTCAACATTACCCACACATTCGAAAAACGTAGATAATCAATTTTGAACACCCAATTTAATAACTTTGCCCACCATTCATTGATCAGAAGGATGCTTGGGTGCTATGAATGTGAAAAAAATCCATATAAATTAATTATTAAAATTTATTTCCAAAAAATTCTAACAAAATAAACATTGCTTCTTCAACTCATTTTAGTTTAATAATCTAGCTAGAAGTTGAGGAAAAACACTTTTTTCTACGCAGTTAACAGATGGCTGTTTCAATTTGATATCTGTAAGTATTGATCTCCATGCCTGTTTAAAAAGTCTGAAAAGACTGACGTCAAGAGGTTGAGTCAATTGCGTCGAATTAGGCGGGAGTAAAACGAATCTTATGTTGAGCCTTTGGCATAATTGAATTATATAAATGTTGATGTGTGATGATAAGTTATCACCGATGAGCACTTTTACTTCTTTATCTTTTTTTGCCCAAGGAACAATTATTTCGTTGAACCAGTCTTGGAACGTTGATGAATCGAACCACCCTGACTTGCTCCTATTGTAGACTGTTCGATCATATAGACGTTCTGATTTATACACAACATACAAAGGCAACATTTCACCAGATGCAGTTGCGGCAAACATTAGTGAAACAGCAATTTTTGTCGAATTCATAAATCGTTCTGGGTATTTGGTCCCTCTCCTAAAAATGCACCTCTGAGTTCCGGGATTGTCGCTTGGGTTCGTCTCGTCGTAATTGATAATGTTTTCAGGCTTGACCCCATTGAGACTTTTCTCTAGCCGTTTAAAATATTCTTCCATTTCTTCATCAGTTTTTTCTGCTCTAGAGCGTTTTAAATTTTGGCAGTGTCTTTTTGTTAAGAGATGCCGATGTCTGTTGATAAACCCAAACTTTGCCAGGCATATTATCTGAGAAGATCGGGTTTCGAACTCCTCTGGAGTTTAAATAATTTTTGATCAGCATTCTGACATCCAATGATGTTAAAGGGGAACCGTACTCAGCACATGCGATGATAACATCTACGAAGTGGCGTTCCTCAGTCGCTGTAAGTGCTGTGGGGCGACCCACATTCTCAGTGTGCTTTTTTTTAATTTTATTCAGAATTGTTTTTCTGGGAACTTTGAATCTAATTTCAGCTTCCCTCGAACTCATATGCCGATTCTTGACAGCAGAAATAGCTTGTGAGAGATTTTCTTCAGAGTAGTTTTTGTAGTGGCGAGCGCCAAGAACCCTTCTGCTAGGTCGTGGCATACTGCAAAGAAAGACGTTGAAAAATGAATTTATAGTTTCATCACTCATTTCATGTTCTCATGAAACCATTCACTATCAATCAAAAAAAAAATAATAAAGAATGAAAATACAATGCTTCAGGTGGCAACTTTGCCCATTCTGATAATTCAGCACGCTATAAAAACTATTAGATTGAGCTGTAAATCGAAATATCCCTGTTGGTCACAAAGCATCAAAGCATATCAAGTCAAAATTTCATCTGAATCTTTCTACAAATAATAATTGTCTGAACCTTAGCTTTTGGGCTTCGGAATTGACGAAAAAGATGATAATTTTCCCTACCTGATGTTCGAGCCTGACACGTTCGAGCAGTGGTTGCAGGAGCACTGAACCAAAGATTAGGGAGAGAAAGATAGGAAACGCTGTACTAACTCTAGTGCTAAATAGCGACCCACTTTTAGGTTCGCCGTTTACAACTGAAACAACAGATGGCGCTGAAATCATCTAACGAAAAGGAAATCTATATCTGGCGCGAATTTCAAATCTTCACAGTATTCCACATTCACTAGTAGCTTCTATTTTTTATACCATATTATAATATTAACATATTAAGAGATTATTTAAATAAAAATGCATTGTCAAATTAGTGGAATTTTTAATTCAATTAAATAAACATAATAAAATGTACAGAAGAATATATACATAAAAATAAGTAATTAAATATCTTAAATGTGAATCATTATTCATTGCAGAGATTTCGGAGTTTTTAATTTTTTGTATTGATTTTAGCCTTCATTCTTTTAATTCTCTGGTTGGTTAAGGGGCTCTGCTTACTACCACTACGTTTGGGGTTAGCCGAACTACTAGTTGCTTCTATAAAACCTTCTGATTCCAGTGTAACATCTAGAAAAACGAAAAATAATTTCATCTTATTGCATTTATCACTAATTTGAATTGATAATTTCAATCAACAACTTCAAGTAAATAGACTTACAAATATGATTTGCATTCATGTGTCCTCTTTTGAAAAATTTTCATTTGAGTTGACAGCAAAAGCAGAATCTTTCTACAAAAAAAAAATTCAATGTCACTCAGTTTTCAATTCCTTTGTGTAATATTTAATCTATACATTTGTGATTCAATTAATAACAGGAAAAACTCACCAATATTAGATAGAGGTACGTTTTGATCCGTTTGAACAGTTTCTTCATGGATGATCATCTCAGACTCTGATTCAGGAAGAACATCTGATTTAGGTCCATTCACATGAGGAATACTTCCACGCCAAAGCAATGTCCGTGAATTTGAACTGGTTTTCTGTAAAATGCTCACTACACATTCTATAGTCTTTCGAAGCACCCAGGTCAAGATCTTTGCGTCCAGAGAATTCGATCCATCTTTTGGCACTGAATAATAATAGAAATTAGATGATTTTGTAATATTGAATTGACTACTTAAACTTACATTTTCATGTCCTTCGGTAATGTAAAAAACGCGAGCTTTGGGTTTTTATTTTTATTGTTCGGACAGTTTAATACCAAACAATATGAACCACGACTCATCTTGACAAGAACAGCAAATTAATATTAATCTTTGATGAACAGTTCGATAATACGTGAGCTTAATAACCACAACAATACTATAACGTCTTTGTAATATGCCACAAGACAGCACCCAAAGACTAGAGATACACAGCACGTTTACAAACAAAGATTTTTAACCCAAAAGATGTTTAGACTTCAGAAATGTGATTCTAACCTTTTTTGACAAAAACGTCAAAAACAACCAATTTTGTTTACAACTGAAACACCAGACGTCGCTGGCGTCGTCTTGGTCGCTTCGTTTCCTATCTTTCTCTCCCTAATCTTTCCACTGAACATTGCCGCCAATTCCTAGGAACGCCTAGACGTACCATACAACGTTCTAACAGTGTTGCCGTGCTTTAAAAATGAAAGTGAATATGACCTTGCAAGTGGGCAAAGTTGTAGTCGCAGGAAAAGTTGGCAGGATTTACGGTATAGCATCTTCTTAAGTTTTGAGGTCACGTGAACGTACTGTGTGAGAGCTATTTACCTATTCAAACCCATAAGAAATACATTTTGCGCTGGAGTTCGTAGCGTTTTCGTACAAAATTCAGATTTATTATGGACCATGGAAAAACAGTTCAATGCACAACAGTTTCCTACACGATTAGTGAATAATACATCATTTTCCTTCAGATTTTATCTACATCAGTGTAACTTTAATAACTATTATGCTTGTGTTCACTAGGAGTAATGACATGGAGGGGTGGCGAGGAAGCAGTGGACAACTTCGAAAAACATTATGATATATCTATCACAATGTCTTTTGACGTTGTCCGCTGCCTACTCGCTAACCCTCTTTGTCATTACATTGGCCTTGTCTCTAATCTTTATAAATATAGACCTATATAGTGAAGAAATTATATTATTTTACATTCCTGTTTTAATTGGCCTGGTATGGTATTAATTATTCAAAATCAAACACTACTATTTAAATACCAATTTAAACTTTTACATCTTATATTATTCATTTACCAATTGTTACCACTTGAAATATACGAATAATAGGAATTATGAACTACCAAAACTTTGCAAAATTTGGCAAGCTTGCCACAACTCTAACTCTACAATTAAGACAAGATAATCTATTTTCACTTTTCACAAATTTCTAGATATACTTCTATACCTGGTTTCCAGCGTTGCCAGCGATCGCAGTGCTGTCTGGTGTTACTTGCTATTTTACGAAAAGGATATTATATTAAACTGCGATAACTATATAACCTCTTACTCTTACATGGTAATCGCAAATTCGAGGTACGAAGGAAAATAAAAAATTCCTCGGATAATTTTAGGAAAAAATAAGTCCTATAAAATGGTGCCAGCTAACACTTTATTTTCGTTCCTTGTAGTTCCACTTTTTTGTATAATATTAATATATCAATTTAATGAAACTTTATAATCTTCGCTACAGATGGGGTAAGAAAGTATCAAAACTTATAAATAATTTATTCATCATAGCTCACTAATATGATCTTTATATTAATTTGAATTTTCCTGGGGATTACTAGAGAATTGTTCAAAATATTATTCTCGATATCAGTAGCATATACAACAAAACTACATAAGAAACCAAAAAGTGTAATACTAGACTAAAGTTCCTGCCAGTGGTCCACCAAAAAATAGTTTTGAAGAAAGGAAGCGGGCACATTGGGCACAGAAAGAATTACACCCTGTAGATTTGCATTCAGAATTAGCATATCACATGAAAGGAATCTTCATAATGGAATATCTATTTATTTATTTTCATTATTATTTTTCTATATCAAATTTCAGTTGAATATCTTCTGAAGGAAAGGTGTCATGTGAGAAAAATACTTGAAAATAAATCAAACTTTGACACCTTGTACCTTCAAATCGAAGAGTTAGCAGGCCCTTGTGTGTAGGATTTTTTTGTTTTGAAATGATGAATCTGACATTTTTTTTTGTATCTTCAATAGGAAGAGTAGGAGTACCCTGTATTGTACGATTGAATTGATTCAGCCCATATTTTCGGATCAAAAAAATTTTAATTATAAACACATTTTTTTCAAGAGATTGTACCTCTTGCAGATTCTTTACAAGTAAGTCAGCCTAATTATTTATACCACTTTCGGATCAAAATTCGAAATATCAAGCATTTGGACGAAATTGCCATTACCCTAAAACAAACACACAAAAAAAACCAGAAATGATATAACGTAACAGTAAATAACAGTTTGTGATATGAGATAGTTTCGTTCGCACACAATGGAGAACATTATGTCAGACTCGTTCCTAGCCTTTTTTTCGAATTATCTTAATGGGATCAAGTGTTGTAATAAAATGAAAAGTGATCCAACATTTCGCAAACCACTATCGTTTGTTTGAACGAAAAAAAAATTGCTTGAAATTCCGATATTATCCCTTTTAGGGAAGAATTAACTACTGTAATATGTATACTATTAATGTTCTGTTGAATAACAATGTGGAAGTGAAAAAAAATTAAAGAAAAACTGAAATCGATGTGTCATCCTGATCCTGTAACGAATTACATGAAACCAGCAATATTTTCTGGCCAAGAATCAAAGAAACTGAAAGAAGAAAAAACAGAAATAAAAAACAAAAGATAAAAATAAATTAGAATATGAAAAAAGTTTAGTGTTTTGTAGTCGAAAGAATACAAACAGAATTAATCCATCCAAAAGCAAATCATCCACGCATTGTTATATACATATTGAGTGACATAATACCCACTTATCATTATACAAAATGGAATAGTACACTACAGAAAGCAAATTATAAAACACGTTCAAATAATCAATCCTTTAGCTGCAGTATATTTCTTGAATTTTTGGGAGAGTAAAACATCATATCTCCCTCATATAACCACCAATTTAAAGATGTCGCTCTTACTGAATCGTTATAAATCCTCTCATCATTAGTTTAAATTAGATAGACATAAACAATACCGCCTAGAAATATTCATGGATGGCAATCGAAAATTGAGTTTTCTACAGAATCGTTGCACTAATGAAGAGCATACCACTACAACAGGACATAATTCAATGAACAGCAGAACGCCATTTACATTCCAAGATTCAGTGTGATAAGATAAGACCTACTATAGTAGTCCTTTTGTATGTGTGTAGTTTAATGGAATTCTCCGTAATTTGTCTATTTCAGCTTTCAATCATCGACTCCTTGGAAGAGGCTCACTCTTTCATACTCTTCAAAACTTGCCTGACTAGCTAATTGTTGCCCTATTTTCGTAATAATCTACCCATCTGCGTTGTGGTTTACCTCAACTCCTCCTTGTTTCACGTGGTCTCCATTGTAGTGTCCGTACTGTCCATTTCTCTGGGTTCTGTCTAGGTATATGGCCTGTCCATATCCACTTGAGGCCAGCTATCTCCTCCATAACTGCCACTTTTAACATTTTTGCTCTCTAAATAGTTAGGTCATTGTGTCCATCTTGACAGGTGAAATACAGGAGTTAAATTTTTATTTTCAGGTTAATAGGAACCTCTGAATTTTGGTTTTCTTTTTATAGAGTGATATTGTGTCCCTGATAAATGTAGTGAATTACATTTTCTTGTTTCATTTTATCCTATTGCTACATCGAAGTTTTAGTGGGTCGTTTACTTGGATTTCTGAATGTTCTATTTCAGATATGCTTCCCGCTTCTATCGATGTCTGGTTTAGATCTTTCAACATTTAAGTCAATTCATCTGGGTCACCTGAAATAAGGACAATAGCGGCAGCGAAACGCAAATGAATAAGGAACGAACCGTCAATCTTGATTCCTTTTCTGTTCCATTGTAAGTTCTTGAACATACTCTCCAGGATCACAGTAAATAATTTCGGCGAGATAGTGCCGCCTTGCCTCCCTTCCCGTTGGATCTCGATAGTATTCGTTCTCAGACTGTCGTGAATTCGAACATGCATTTCTGCATTATCATAAATATCTCTCAGAACAGCTGTGTATCGGATATCGATTCTAGCATTGTCCATGGCTTCAAATATACATTGTGTTTCAATAGAGTCACAAGCTTTGTTGAAGTTTATGAAGGCCAGATGGATTGGAATTTTGTATTCTATCGCGATGTCTTAATTAAAATGCGATGATTGGTGGGACTACCTTCTTATAATGTTTATATAAGACAGATAACACAGACTTATCAGGCAATAATTAGCTCTATTTGTTATATCTCGTTTTTTGAAGAGGATCGCCACTTTTAATTTATACCATGTCTTCGGGATTTGTGATTGTAAAACGTTTTCTAGTGTTCTGCTTCCGTGTTTTAACATCTCTGCCGCAATAAAATCTTCACCTGGACTTTTGCCGTTTTTCGTCTTTTTAAGGCCTCTCTTATTTTCTATGTGGTTGTTTCTGGTATCTCTTCGGAATCGATATTTATTATATTACTCTGCATCCTGGATGCCAACTGTGGTCTTATAGTCGCACATAGCTCGGTGTAGATAATCTCAAAAACCTCAACAATTTCTTCAACACTAGTAACTCCTCTATTCTTTCTGTTCTTTAGTAAACTTATTATTTGTGTACTCGTCTGTTTCTTGTTCTATTGTTCTTTTTTCCTTCATCAGTCGGATCGTAGTCACATAATATCTCTTCTCTATTGTTTGAATGCTAGTTATGATATTTTCGTTTAATTGGTCTATGATCATGTATGGGATTTCATTTCTGTTTAGTCTTCCAATGAGCTCCTTTTGAAACAATGACTCATTTTCAATGATTTCTTTGTTTGTTGGAAATCGGTGTTTTTCACCAATTTATTTCGGAGTATTGAAGAGTTAATTTTCAAATGTGCTCTTTCTTTACGGTGATCGCTTCTATTGTAAAATTCATTCAATACTGAAACATCTTTGCAGATTGCTCGATTATTACCGATTATTAGTAAAGTCAATCTTTAACACTACCGTCTGGACTCCTCCAGGTCCATTTTCTTTGGGGAGGTTTCTTTATAGAATTCGTTGAAAAAGTATAGTTGTTCTGTTTCCTATGTTTTGTCATTAAAATCTATCACAAAAAAATGCGAGTTTTCTCTCTGTCTGTCTACTCTGATATCTTCATAGACTTGTTTGACGGCTTCATCTTCGGTGGTAGGTACTAATTGGTTTATACACATTTATGATTTCAATAGTGCATCGTTTGTTCAATTTCATTACGACATATAACTCGATCTGACATCGATTGGTATTTAACTAAGTATGTGATCTTTATTGATCTATTTATCATTCGTAATACGAGCTAGGAAAACCCAAGACCACTCATACAACATGTGCGGTAGGTGAAAACATCACATTGCAAATTATTGATTGATCTGAATATCACAAGAACCTGACAGAGCTACAGGGTGATTCACCGCGACGGTCTATCAGACGTTTATGGAGAACTAATCATCATCAAGTTTATGCTGAAAATTTGCGTACTGAGGTTTGATCTTTCCCCCTAAAAATATTTTCAGACTTCTACAACTTGCGCTCATACCGGAAACAGACTTCAACTTTCTTATTTTAAATGGTACACTTAACATATGCTCGCATGATTATAGCATATTTGATGAGAATTTCATCAATATGCCATAGTTTGGTATGCACTCAACGGTTCCTGAGATTTTCATAAAAAAATTGGTTGCGACGAGAACTCACAATATTTCTGCACAAAAATATTTTTAAGTTACTTATGCAAACCCTACACCTAAAATGAAAACTTAAAGAGTTATCGAGGAAAAACTTGAACTAAGGAAAAACCGCAATTCCTAACTGAGTGAAGTGGTCTGTGACTTCCGGAAAACATAGAAAGAAATGATGTTAACTAAATTTGAAATGAAAACTTTTTTTTTTAAAACTCGAAGTTGTAGAGATCTGAAAATATTATAGTGCCTCTATCTGCCCCAGAAGTGACGGAAGAGGTTTCGCGCAACATTCTAGTGCGGCCCTGAAGGATTTATAAGGGCCGCCGCATTGCAGCAGGGTCACCCCTCCACGATAGAGTCGAAAGGTCTAGGCATTAACTGAATAAAAACTTCCTAATCTGAATTACAATTTCCATCTTCTGATATTCAATTTGCTTTTCTGAATAACATTTTACACTTTCTGATTTTCGGACATAAAACTGGAAAAGGTGTAGTCAGTACGTCATATAATCATTGACAAAGAAACTGCAGCACCCAGAAGGAGCTGTTTAAAATTGAAATTTTTTCTTGATAAAAGATAGATAGTATTATAGCAAGGAGTAAATGATTGAAATTTGCACAAAAAAAAAGGAATGGTTTACATTTTTTTTCAATAAATATTTTGGAAATGTCATTGTCTACCGCGATAATCTATGCACTCCCCAACATGTCTCGGCATTGATGGAAATAAGATGGTCTATTTCTTCTTGAGGGATACTATGCCAAGCTACCTGGGGCTGGGGTAAATTTCCAAGCCTTCTACCCATGATGTCTCAAATATGCTCTATGAGCGAAAGATCGGGGGATCTGGGCCGCCATGGCAAAAGGTTCACATGGGTCGCTTCGAGAAAGTTCAAACCAACTCTGGCAACATTAGATCGGGCATTATCTTGCTGAAATATTGGATTGTAGAGCCGGTTAATGTCAGGAAGGACATATGACTCCACAATTTCTTGAAGGTAACGCAGCGCTGTCAGGTTACCTCGAATGAAGAGCAAAGGTGACCTAATTGCATTTACAATAGCACCCTACCATAACGTCTAGTGGCCGGTGTACATGAAGTAACGCAAGCGAGATGGGGTCGATAATGCTGCAGTACTAAAGACCTTGGCCTCCTATCCATTCATCAGCCAAAGATCGAGTTGTCGCAAATCGGTTTCTAATGGCCATAAGTCTTAGATGTCGATTGTGAACTTCATTTGTGCCCCTTCGACGTCCGGTGCCAACTCTTCTTCGATTTTGGGCATTATCAACCAATATCATATCAATATCAACCATGCTTGATAACATCTCATAACAGTAGTTGGATTTCTGTTCGTACGGTTAGCGATTTCTCGAAATGGCAACCCTGTCTCCCGTAGTCCAATAATTCGACCTCTTTCAAATTCACTTAGCTGCCATAAATTCCGAGTACACGTGCTCTAGGCTTTTTAACAACAACTCAACATCGAATATGGATCTCCTCGCACAGCTGATTTGTCGTTAAATTCAAAAAACTTTTTAAAAAACGACTACAATATTTAAGTAACAAAAATTGTTTACATGAAAAAACCTTCACGATTTTTTCTGCCAATTTAATCATTTACTTCTTGCTATACTATCTATGTTTTACCATGTTTAAACAGCTCCTTCTAGTTGTTGCAGTTTCTTTGTCAGTTAGTATATTTCCTCTTGATTTCCACCAATCACAAACGCTCAATTTCGAATTACAAATGGTTTCTAAATGGAAAAACTGTATGACAGCGCCTGTCGGTAGTTTTTACGAGTGTACTCGCGGCAAAACTTGGCAGCTGTTGTCATTGTCAATTTCAATACCTTTGATAACGAGTCATTATGTTTTCATGAAATAGTCTTGTCATATACCATTCTGGCATATAATTTTTTCTGTGAAGAAAATCGAAGAAACATAATGCAAAGTAACAATAACAAAAAGCATTTGTGCTCTGTGCTTGTCTTTGACTCGGATTTTTGTTACCACCAGCACTCATGCTTCTTGTTAAAATATTACTAAGCATCGTGTTTATTAGATTTTTTTCGGAAAAATTAGATGCCCTTATGATATTACTCACGATTAAACTCATTTCAAAGTTCTCAAGTACAGTATCTTCAATTTAAATCATTCCAGCGGTACAGCTCACGTAGGGTTATTCTCCTCATCAATAATAATATCCATTATCACTCGAGCTCCCAGCAAAATCACGTACCTGATATATGTTCTGTTAGATGTTAAATATGGAATTGATCGAACTTGTTTGGAAACAATATGAATAACGATTTATCCTCAGACCATTCCCCAATGACTCTTACCATAGGAGTAACTGTTAGAAACAAGAAGCCTGTACTAAGAATACACAAAAATAAAGCACACTGGACACGTACCTCTTAACGTTTCAAAATTTACCTGAAGGTCCACAACATATCGTAATGAAATTTAATAGTACGGGTGGCCTATGATGAGTCATTTCAAATGAACCATTGTTATTTGTTATTTTGATATGTCAAAGATATTAGCGCCAGATGGGCAATAACTTGGGCTATATCCCATGAAAGGCATCGATATAATATCACAGTCAATATGGGTGGGGGTAGCTTTCATAATCATAAAAAAAGAAGTACGTCATCAATTCAGTAATTTTTCGAGGTAGACTTTATTCATCTAGTGTCAAAATATTACAATCAAGGGATCCTGTAGTCCAGTTTTATATTTATATAGTTTCTATTGATACATATTGAATTTTGTAGTTCATATTATATTAGATTATTGTTATTCGGTTGAATTTCAATCGATTATGCTAAACCAATTATATTCATGTGGAGAAATAATCCCTGCTATCGCTAAATTTGTATTTGGGTGTGATGAGCAGCATATCCTTTTGAGCCTATCACTGTGATAGTCATTCATTAAATCGTTGTGCATAATAGCTCAATTCAGAAATTAACAGGTTCATATTTTTAATCTTTTAAAGTTCTTTCGATATCTGATTCCATATAAAATATGATGAATACGGAGTGTGGCAGTATTTCCAATATGCTAGTTTGAGTTCAAATAAAGTTTATTATCGTACATAATTGATGTACAGGGGATGTTTCATGATTCTTGATAATCTCTTACCAACCTATGTTTCGGGATATAATAAAAAAGTATAAGCATTCTTTTATTATCTGAATTTATTTTTGTGTTCCTAAGCAAAATCAAAACACTTCTATAGAGTAATGTAAAACTAAAATAATTACTGAAACCTAATAATTATATCCGAGAACACCTCAGCAGGAACCTTAAATTAAATACAATTCTTACAATATTAACATAGTGTTTGATAGTAGCAGATTCACTTAGATATTTGTTTTTATGAATTCATTTTGTCGGTATGAGGACATTTTAGAATAATGAAAGACGAAATATTGTTTCTTAATTTATTTTAATTTATTTACATAAAGAAAATAATAAGGTATCACGGTCATCAACTGGATGAACCACATATTTGTCTTCAGTCGAGAATTTAAAGATGGAGTTTCTGGGAGTAAGCCAAAGCTGGAGCAGCGTAGGAAGTGATAGCTGGGGAAGCGTAGGAGGTGAAAGATGGGGCAGCGTAGGAGGTGATAGCTGGAGCAGCGTAGGATGTGATAGCTGGGGCAGCGTAGGATGTGATAGCTGGAGCAGCGTAGGAGGTGAGTGCTGGGGCAGCATGTACAGCAGCTACTGGAGCAGCATAAGAAAGGGCTGGAGATGGGTGGACTGACACACCTTGAGCTCTGACTACTGGAGCGGCGGCGGCATATGTGGCAACTGGGGCAGCATGGATAGCTGAATAGCTGGCTACTGGGGCAGAGTATGAGATTGCTGGAGCAGCGGCATAGGAGGTAGCATAAGATTTGATTACTGGAGCAGCAGCAGCGTAGGTGGCAACTGGGGCAGCATATGCAGATTGGGAAATTCTGTTGGTGTAAGAGTAAGAAGTGGCTGCTGGAAGGGTCTTAGCGATGGCTACTGGAGCGGCATGAACGGCAGCTACAGCTGGGGCGGCGTATGAGATAGCAGGGGCAGCATATGCAACAGGTGCTGATTGGATTTTATTTGTGTATGAGTATGAAGAAGCTACTGGAGCAGCATGAACTGCAGCCACTGCTGGGGCGGCGTAAGATAGAGCTGGAGCAGAGTAAGTTGAAACTGCCGCTGGGAGTCCCAAATATCCAGCATTAGCGTAAGCCAAAGCGGCGAAGAGAACTACGAACTGTAAATAAAAGAATATTATATTAAAATCAACGATATAATGATCACACATATTAGGGTTTTTTAACTCTCAATTCATTGAAACATAAATAAGATCTATACTTACTTTAGCTGCCATTGTTGACTGTTGCTTTGGTTGCTGAACTTGAAGTGATACCTCACTAAAAATTATTCGCACATTTATAGTCAATCTACAGACAGCTGATTCGTATGGGCGTGTCGATCTTCGATCGAACTTGCATGATATTCTTCAATCATAAACTGGTTCCATTGATTCAAATTCGTACAACTGGTCTTACTTCGCGTAAACTGTAGTTCATTAACAGTGTCTCCGATATAGCATTTAAATAATTTCCATTGACATTTCAACTCATAAACTTTTGTGAGTGGCATAATTATGGTTACCGGTATTTTGATGACGATTACTTCATATTATCACATTTTATTCGTTAATCGTGTCCGATCAAATAAAATTGTATCGTTACTTTTGATTCTTGTAATTTTAAAACAAATATGCAAGGTGTCCCGGGATTAACTCTACATACTCTTATCAAAGGTAGAGTAGGACTATGTGAGTAAGGATTGGCAATAAAAAAGGTACAAAAAAGCTAGAGGGTGTGTTTTAATATACATGAAAATAATGAAACCATCATCAGAACCAAACTTCTCAGCGGAATTTTTTGAAACTTATATTATTGACACATACCGAAGTCGATTTTGATAGATAATAATTATTTCAATTTTCAAGGAGCGGACTCGTTTATCCTCATTTAAAATGGTCAGGTTAGAAATATCACTTCGAATATTTAATTTAAAATCATTGTTTAGATTTACAAAAAGATCATAAAATCATCTTCAATGCGCGGTATCACTTAAAGTAATCACACCTAACATTTTTTCTTATAAATTTTTGAAATTGGACAAAGTTCGAAGAATTTTATTCATTCACGATTGAGGTGTTTCGTGAGAGGAGTGAATGAATATAAAGAGTAAATATCTTCTTGAAAACACATTAAACGTCTAATAGATGATGAGAATTTGCTAATATATGCAATAATTCATCAGTTCGAAGACAAAAAATGAATTCCTCGAAATAGATTGTATGGTCATTTTTTATACTGAAAACTGAAATTTGAGATAGTTATTACTTATCTACTATCAAAATGACCAATACGGCAAATAGAGAATATGCTGATATTATTTTCGTGAATTTGTTATGTGTAAGAGATAGACGAGGCTCAGTCCGTCAAAAATTTTGTGTTTAACTTGGCTTCTTACAAAATATTTGCCCAACCATTGCTACAAGGCATTTTTACAGGAATATATTTTCAATATGATAAGGATGGACCTCATTCTGGTTTAAAAGTGAGAAATTAACTTCACAATACTTTCCCAAAGTGATGGATAGGTCAAGGTGGACTCGTTTCATGGTCTTCTCGATCTTTAAATCCTTACATACCTACTTGATCATTTTCTCATGAGAAAAATTGAGGGATGCGGTTCATCCACCAGTCAACATATTAATGGATGAATAAAATAATAGTTTGTTGCGATATATTGGGAGATAATGGCGATATGATTCGGAAGGCTATATCCAATCTGAAAATGCGACAAAAAAACTTTCACTCATTTCCAATATAAGAAATTTATTCGCTTTCCTTTTCATTTTTATGACTTATTTCAGCATTTTGGATTTATTTATTCTGTTGTTGTTTCATTATTAAATGAGTTTATTGATGCACCTGACTATCTAGATGATTTTTGAGGAATAATTCTAATCACATGGGTATTTATTTCGCGAAATATTTACGTGTATGTATTATTTCCATGAATATGAAAACTCACTTGTTGTTTTCTGAAGAAAGGCAGAAGTTAATTATCATACTCCCAGGATATCCTATATATTTTTTATTCTTTGAAACTTCCGATAGACATAAGTTTCAAAAGTGAAATATCATATAACAAAATATGAAAGCCTTATTTTACGGCGAATAAATTCATTGACTGACAGCAAAAACTAGCTTGCCACAATAGTTTTATTGAACCTAATATTACATTCTCAAGATCAGAAATCTCCAAATGCGTGAATATATATATATATATATATATTTTTTAATCTTTCATCATTTGATGTATATATTGTTGGTCAACAATTCATCGCCGTATTCTACAATAAGAATATTTAGGAGAGTCGTCGATCTGCCAAACTACTCCACTTTCCTCGGCGTTTTTGAGATCCCACCACTTTTTATTATGAAGCACAATCTCAAACGCTCTTCTGATTTACCGTCCTTTTCTACAACATGCATGAAGTGAAAATATGTTTTTACGAGTTTATTAAAAAAAAATAAATATTAAAGTTATACCATGTATATATTTATTCTTCAGTAAAAAAAACCATACTATTTTTTTTCATTCCAAAAAAATTAATAAATGAGGACTTTTGGCAATGACGACCTCTTCAACATTGATAATAGTGAAAACCTCAAATAAATCAATGGTATCTAGCGTGAAATGAAGCATATTAATTTTTTTTTTAACTGATCGTTGAAACATTATAGACCCCTCTTGAAAGACATCGAGGTGAAATTAGCCATCGGATAAAATTTCTAAGGTAAATTAGTTTGTTAACTGGTCAAAAATAATTACAGTAAAACTAATATTTAAACATATGAAGGTTTGTTTGTTTTATTTGAATTTCTTTAATTTTGCGTGATATGATCTGTGGATCATCGAATTACCTGCAATAACAATGGGCCGAGACTATAATGCCCGCAACTCACGAAGCGTTTCTTCCAGCGTTTGGTAGCTAGCGTCGAAGAGATTCCAGTCGGCAGTCAAGTTCATACTCATTTACAGTCGTACGGCCGTGTCCCGTGCTGTCTGACCGGAATCTCTTCGACGCTAGCTACCAAACGCTGGAAGAAACGCTTCGTGAGTGGCGGGTATAAGAGACCGAAATATTGCTATCTCGTTGACAAATCGATGACAATTATGAAGGGTTTATGTGTTCTTAACAATTTTATAAGCTACGCAACGCGACCTTTAGGGGTTGTGTATTTTTTTATGGACCATAATATTAAAAATCGGAATATATTGTCTTCATATTGTGACACGGTTTTTTTCAAGAATTCGGAGGATTACGCGAGAATGTTTTTGTTTGAAATATTCTGAATGAGAAGATTGTATGTATTCTTTTATCAGAATGTAAATATTCCAAATATTTTGAAACTTATCATTCTAATAATCAACATACAATTGAAACAAACAACTATATTTTTTTTATGACGAAGGTTTATTCCAAATATTGAAAGAATCGATCAATCGATTTCCGCACAGAGGTGAGGGTGATATTTTTTACTGGAAAACAAACTCTTTGATCCCTTATTTCAAAGACGATCATTAAAATCAACAAAATCTTGAAAATATATATTTTGCCCTGAGAGAAGTGTTATTAATAAACCTTATTTATATGTAATATGTATACATGCTAAAAAATAATAATATTTCAATTCAGTAATGGTTAACGTATTTCTTTTGGTTCTTTCTATTATCCGATTGTTAGGGTCTGAGAAGAACCGTTTGCCAAACTAGGTAATTTTTGAGAGTTCATATTGAGGGTATCCGGGTTTGAACCCTAGTCCTCTTGATTGCATCTGTTCACTCTAACCACTGTTATGCCAACATCACTAATAACTGAGCAGGTACAAACGATCTTAACTCAAAATTCAGTACAGATGTGCTAAGCGGCGTTCAATAAGCCCATAGTAACACAGATTTTATGTTTGAAAAGGAAATTCAAATCGAAGTTCAAGGACAGATCCTTCAAGGAGATGCGCTTCTCTTTCAGGGATGTGTTCTTGAACTTTTCCACAGATTGGATCGCTAGAATTATGTTAGTTTGTTAATTATTAATAAATCCTATATTCTGAGTGAATAAATTATTGAATTCTTGTGAGAGTTTATTTATAAATAGCAAATGTTCGTTAACTACTAGTTGAAAATTTGTTGATAATGAATTTATGTTATTCGTGGAGATAACGTAAGTTCATATAAATTATTTATCAACGAAATATATTAAATATTATCAAATACCTTGTAAACAAATATTTTATTCTCTATTAATAAACTTTTTTCAATGCAGAATTTAACTATTAATGAATATATTAAATATAAATCTGCTGAAATAGTTGTGAATAAATAACCTACAAATAAGTGCTTTATTAATAAAAAAATATGGATTTCTCTCAGTGTGTAATTGCTTAGAGTGGGTTTTCAAAGATTGTGGTAAATTCCTACTAACATAAATATAACTATCAATAGGATCATTGAAGAACTACGAGACGAGAATAAAAAACAAAACTATTGTCATAACATAACCGTCCTATCCTCACCGTTCTAAACCATAGGCATAACGAGAGGTGCGTTATTGAGGACATAAACCTCCCCTATTGATTTGAAGAAATAAAATAAGTTTTGAGTAACAATTTGAAAAAAAAATATAAACAATTGAAAGATTTTGTTTTGTCAAAGTAGGGGTAACCCACCTCACATAAGTCAACTCTAGTTACGCTAATGATCTATAGTAACTACCATAAATTTATTCCTACATTTATCTATGAACCTATCCTCACGTACATTTCTTTCATACTCATTCTGCCTGGTAAACCGTTAACCACAACTTTTGGCACTGTATAAGTTATTCTCGCCAATAGGATCTTTTATTCCAATATTAAAGATACCTCGCTAAATAATCATGAAAAACAGTTAATTTTTTGGTTGTACGAATGGAGTCTTCTCAAATGATTAAATTTATTCAATTAAATGTGAATAAACCTTAGAGAAATAAACCTTATTTATAAGCTTGTAGTGACTCTGCGCGAGAGGTGACGTTATGAGTGTCGCGCTACACTCTAGTGGGGCCCCGGTGGGTTTATGAGGCCATGAGGGTCGCCGCTTTGCTGTAGAGTTACCTCTCCACGATGGTGTGAGAGGGTGACTTGGGCAAAGATCGCTGGATAGCCCAACTGAAGAGTCCACCAGCGATCTCTAGACGAAACACCGCAATCCGTAGAGAGAGGGAGTATCTACGTAATTTAGCTCGAGAAAAACTCGCCAAAACCTAAAAACCGCTTGTTATAAATATTTATGTTATCTGCATTAAGGGAAGATATTTTTTTATCCAACAAATTCCTTATTTTCCAGAAGACCAACACAAAGGCCTGATTAAAAGGAGTTCGTAATTTAGTCATAAATCTATCGAATCTTCATTCGGAAAATTAAAAAGAGATGGAAAAACTAATTATTTATTTCTCAAATGAGTTTAATTTGAAGACAAAGGTGTTTAATTCCAATGAATGGAACATTCGTTCCCTTCACGACTAATAATTAAGATTCTGAACGCAAAATAGTAACAAATCCATATAGTTACTAGTTTTTTTTAAGGAAACAAGTTTTTCACATTGTTAGGATACTTGGCTGCTCAACAATCTCATGCAGAAAAAAGTGCCTCTTTCTTCCTATTTCAGATGAATTGCTCTTTAAGGGTTTATTGCTTCAATGAATCAGAATGTGGACTGAAATTCAAAGCATTCTGTCCGATATACAGGGTGTTTCCTAAACATGCGGCAAAAATTCAGGGGGTTGTTCCTTGGACTATTTTAAGCATGTTTTGTCCTTGGATGATTTTTAAAAAACCTCTTCGTTTCGAAGATACAGGGCGAACAACATTTTTCATATTTATAAAATTAATAATAGTTTAAATAAAAATGCGTACCGCACTGTGTTTACTAAGTAGGTACAATTTATTTTTAAATTTGTTTAACAACATTCCAATTACTAAAAACGGCCAGTTTTTTGACTAAAAATCATTAGTTTATACCACTCCAGTAGAAAATGTGGAAGACTTGCGAAATCGGATCATTGCTGGGTGTAACTTAATAAGAAATGATCCTGGTGTTTTTGAAAGGGTTCGGCAGTCAATGAGGAGAAGATTGGATGCTTGTATGCTGGCTAGAGGTGGTCATTTTCAACAGTTTTTGTAGGTTGAGTTGAATTTTCATGTAATTTTTCATAATAAAATGTTATTATCTGAAATTTTGTTTCCCCTATATCTTCGAAACAAATAGGTTTTTCAAAAATCATCAAAGGACAAAATATTCTTAGAATAGTCCAAGGAACAACCCCCTGAATTTTTGCCGCATGTTTAGGAAACACCCTGTATAGGTAAAGTTACATTTCAACACCCTCAAAAAGTGTCACATAGTTGAGTGGATTTTAAGGTACTTTCGAGTTTCAGTACCTATATCATCATTATATTGAAAAATTGAATTATGATAAGTATGAATTTACTCAGTATGGATCACGAAGAAATAAAAAATTTCTGATGCACTTCAAATAACACTAAATTGTTACAGCAACCATTGTTGAATTAATTCGGTATTTCACGTGTTATCAATAAGTCGAGTGAGAATAAAAAAAAAATTTTACTTAATTTAATTTTGATCTTTTCTCGTTCTACTTTTTGAAGAATATGCGAAACAGAAATGTGAGTTGATCTATAACAGACGGTCTGAACTATTCTGATACAATAGAATTTTTAGATTTGTTATGTGTTTTTCCCAATTTTCATTTGAATTTAGCAGTCCGTGGAGAATGATCAAGCCAGTAGAAGTCACAATAGATCGATAACAATAATTTCCTTTCAAAACTGTAAAATGTTTCTAATTCTGTCATGGTATTCATGTAAGTTGATCACAATAGACATACCAACCAATCAACAGATACAGATGTTGAATTCGTGTTTATTTAAAAAATACTAATCCTTGTCTTCCAGGGTAGTAATATTTCAGGATATTTTTTGATTGGTTCCATTCACAATGCATAGATTTTCCTGTCATTGTAAACTTATTTCGAAATCTTAATGCGTATCATGAATGACATTCGAAATGATTTAGCTGTAATAACCATCTCCAGAAAAGTATTCAAAAATTAGATGATTTTTCAGTTTTAAAAATTGTAAAAACTCCAAAAAAAATTGCCTAGTATGTTCTTCTACCTTTTATCTATCGCAGTAATCCATTCCATAATTAACGAAATAAATCACTGAACTACCGCCAGTTTCAAAGTTCATGAAAAATGTGGAAAACGAATCTACGCGGAACTCATCACAGTTCTCACGTGACCGAGGTAACCGACGGCCATGCAACAACTGTCCGCACGCTTTTCCAGAACCGCGGCGTCTTCTTGAACCCTCATCGCGCAAAAGCGATCTTGTTATTACAGTCCTACCTGTCTTTTGTGCCTCAATCTCTCCCCTATCATCTCATGTTCCAACCCTGAACAATGTATTTTCCTCGTTTCTGCATCATACTTGATTTCCTTAGGAAAATTAACTACCGTTAGCTCTATAAGTTGCTCAATTGCAACTGCATTAAACCAACTTCTCTTTACTTACATGCCGACATAAAAGTATATAGCTGCAAATTTTCTTGAATACCTTTTTCCGTCTTTGTTCTAGGAAACACGATTTTCATTAATTCCAAATGTTTATTTTTCTTAGACCTTTATGATCTTAAAAAGAAAAGCTTATCACAAGACAAGACTCTGGTTAACACTGGTTCCCAAGTTATAGGCCGTTCAAAGTGGACATACCGATAAAAGCTACAAAAGTGTAATATTATCATAAATTTTGAATCAGGGGACATAAAATTAAAATAGTTTTTTCTATTTTGCAGCTGAAAGGACTATTATTCCTTGATCGCAAAGATTTTTTCTACTTTTAACGGTATTTATCTTATTTCCTGATAATTTACATGACTAGGCTGAAAACGTAAATTTTATTTACATCTTATAAGTACATAGGTATACAAATATCTTTACATTATGCTTAAGAGCTCGTGTGCTGCGTGCGGCACCTTAACACTGGGTGTTTATTTATGTTGGCACCCAGCACCATATATGAGGAATTGTACCAAATTTATAAACTAGCAGAAAATCGATATGTCGACAAAAATAGGTGGAAGGAGGTGGTGGAAGAGACGAGAGAAGCAACTGCACACAATCTTAAACATAGTCCACATCTAGAACATTGTTAGTATGTGATGTTGTATATCCAGAATAAAAGTTTTTGAATGGGACTTGTATTTGTAAATTATTCATTATTTTATATTCTCTTGACAGGAGGTTATATAATTTCGGGGCATAGTATGAAATAAACCTTTGTCTGTGGGTCTTTCTAAAGAGTGGTGTTCTTATGTGTATTCTCTCTTGCCCGCTCTGAGCTCGTCTCGTTGAATTCATATGAATTGTTGAACGTCCAAATCAAGCACCTATAGGCATATAGGCCTCTGATGTTCAAGAATCGAGTCTCCTCACAAAGACGTACAGTAGAAAATGTTCTATCCTTCTTGAGCATCACTTTTATCATTGAGTTCTGAGCAGACTGGAGGGGTCTATAGGTATTATCTAAAAGTGCGCCCCAAGCTGCTCTACAGTATCTCTGGATAGTCTCGGCTGAAGCAAAATAGACATAATTTAGGTTCCTTCGTGACTGCACATACCTGAGAGCATATCTTGTAAGTCAACTTTCTGAATCGATTTATCATGTATATCGAGTGTTCATCCCATCTTAGATGTTGATCCAACATCACACCCAAATACTTGATTTTATCCGTACCCTGGAATAAAGGGCAGTAACATATGCCATCTGTGTTAATAATAATAATAATAATAAATGAGTTTATTCAAATATTCAATACAATAAGTACACTTTCAAATTAAACTCCGAAAAAATAAACTGTGAGTTATCTCTAGAATAACTGTTTACAGCTATTAAATAAAAATATGATTCTAACGACAGCAAAAAAAATAAAATACAGTTCTTTCCACTATTATTCCACAATCAAATTTGTCTACATGGTCTCATTTGGGGATTTTTTTTTGTTGCAGCTCATTTTGTGCAGTCTTAATGCTTGAATGTATTGCACATACAATGTTTTATTTTTATTACGTATTCGTATATTATTTCGCTATTCTTATTGGAATATTATTTTTTATTGAAAGCTAAAAAATATAATAACAGCATTCTCGAATGCACACTATCTAGCAAATCTCTTTGCTTTGAAGCGGGATTCAGCCAGTACTGTCGGCAACAAAGTTGTTATGGGTATCCTTTTGGATGATTCATTATTGCCATCGACTGTTTCGCACAGGTTGCGTTCAGTTGATGACGCGCGTATGCCAGAAACCATACGTTCCCAACGTTCTGGCTAATGTTCTACATGAGCAACAAAAACCTTCAACTGAATCTTCGATTTCGTCTTCATCGATTCATGACTCGGTCTCTACTTTATATTATTATTCATAGCTGATGGTTTGTTCATCTCGTGAAACCACTAATGACAAGTGAAGCAATTGGTGAATCCTGTAGTTTATTTACTCAACAACTTAAGACAGATTAATTTGTCTCTTTCCTATAGTCCCTTGTTTGATAGAGCTCATCTTTCCTCTGCATTATCTTGATCAAGGTGTTATGTGATGTTTGCGAGTATTTTCTAGCATTTACAGTTAGTCCTCCCCATACAACAATGCAATACCTCAGAATCGATTCAACAAGAGAGTAATAGACCAAACGTGTATTTTGTCTAGATAATATATCTCTCAGATTATAGAATACATGCTTAAGTTAAGTTAAGTCACATTTTTTGTCAGCAATGCTGCTTGCGCCTTCCATCATAGGTATTTATCTATAACTACCCCCAAATACTTGAACTCATCAACGCTCAAAATAGATGGACATTGCACCCCTGAAGGTGCGTGAATGAAAACGATGAAAAAATGTTCAATCTTAATTTCCTTGCGATCTCTGAAGGATCATTTGGATTGCAAGCGATCCTTGGGAGTTACATACTCATAATACATAAATAAGCAAAATGTTCAAATTGAAGACGAGACAATGATTGGCATGCCGAAGGAACGAGTTGATGTGAATGGTTGATTAATGAATATCGACATAATTAACGAAGTATGGTAATTTTGGATCTCTTCTTCTTCTTCAGCCCTCTTTCATCCAGTGTCGGACATAGGCCTCTTCCAGTTTTTTCTATGCTTCTCTGTCTTTGGCTATTGGATCAGTTCACCGAATTTACTTTTCACAAGCACATTTTCGATGTCCTCTACATAGTGGAAATAGATGGAAAAATCTTCAATCTTATGTTTCATATGATCCCTAAGGAAATATTGTGATTCCAAGCAATTATTGGGAGAAATTCTTACCGACCACTGTTCGAATTGGGAAAGAGGGAATAATTGTGAAGCGGAAGGATTAATTTGACGTAAATGGTTGGTTAATGAATATCGCCGTCGATAAAGTAGGAAGATCGTTATAGTTAGTATGAAGGAGGGCATCAAAAGGTAATGTTTTGACTATCGCAAACCAAATAAAAACATCGTTAAGGACAGATTCCCCTTACCCCTAACCGTAGACCTACTGGATCGATCAGAAGGAGCAGAATATTTCACCACTATCGACTTTTTTACTCTGACCGGCCAGTCGCATTTTGAAAGTTTCCTTTTGGATTATGTTCAGCCGTATTTCAACGATTTTTCAGCTATATTTTCAGATTCCTCATGAGGAAGAACGAAGTGATTTATTATCACAGGTTATTTCTGTAAAATCATAGAATCGTAACCCTTGAATGCTAAAGAATTGAACGACTAGGAAGTTTGAGGGTGAAAATAAATAAAAACTAAGGGAAGCTGAAGGAGCTGCGGACAGCTTGTCGTGTTCTACACATTTTCCAAAGGAAGCGAACACCGAAATATAAACATGAAAGCCATCAGGCAACATTAATGTATTATATGTAGGGGAAATGCGGACCAAACGACATATGTGGACAAAATGAACTTTTAAATTTCTTCAAAAGTGGTGCCGTATAGCTCGGGGTTTCACATTGATTCAATTTCTGCTACGATGATGGCAATCCTGCGAAGAAATTGACATTCTACTGTCTGTTTCACTGGTGCAATAGCTACAAATGTGTTTACGTCGGGTGAATTTTTGTTGTTCACTTGGTTTCTGAATTGCTTCTGGAGAGTTTCATTACGATATTCGTTGTTTTTTTAATGTATTTTTGTTGGTAATGTTATGACGTAATAATATGTATAAGTTCTGAGATGGATATTAGTTTTGTTTTTAAATTATGCTTCAATATCATAAGAAGTATGTATCGGACAAAATGACATGGTACTATCCTGATGGACAAAACGACATAGAATGTCATTTTGTACGATACAGGTCAAGAAAATATATTCTTGGAAATAATATGACATTTTGTTGATAGATTTTCACGTGGAGCTCATTTTCATGTTATTTTGAACTCATTTTGCACGTACCATACGTGATATAACGTGAAATTCTAGTATGTATCTTCTAAAAAATATCCTTTCCTAATGAAATTTTTTCACCACTTCCTCAGTGACAAGGCATAAGAAAACCAGAAATTC
Organism: Harmonia axyridis; assembly: GCF_914767665.1. NCBI lineage: Eukaryota > Metazoa > Arthropoda > Insecta > Coleoptera > Coccinellidae > Harmonia > Harmonia axyridis. The sequence continues at coordinate 16,697,549 of NC_059505.1, forward strand.
GCAAATGCACGTTAACGCCTTATTTTGACAAAACCAAGGCTAAATCTGCTGTGACCATTCCACCCAAGAAGAAGAAACAAGAAATTACTGAAACATTTTTCAATGATAAAAAAACCCCTGATGTAAAAAAAACAAGGCCGTTGAAAAATAAAAAAGTCGTTGACGATGAAGAATTCGCCACTGAATCGTTTCAAATTAACAAGAAAATAAAGTTGATTTCTGCCCTTGCATTTATTGCAATGGCGTTTTTTTCGTTTCATACCTGGTGAGCAGTGGCTGCGTTGCATGCAGTGTTTTCACTGGGCTCATAAATCGTATGCTACTGTCTCGAGAACTAAAACCTTCATATTTTCGAACTTTGCATTCAAATATTATGTTTGTCTTCATGTCTATTACTAGAATGTCATTTTGTCCTTAGTATACGGACAAAATTGGAAGTTTTATTGGAAGTCAAAATAAGTTCTTATATTTTTTATTTTTGTTGTTTAATTCAATTTTCAGCTTATAATACAAAAAAAAATCATCCAAAGTTAGTATTTACACCAAAATGGGAGTATTATTGCAATAACAAAAAATATATGATTGAAAAACCAAACAGTATGTCAATTTGTCCGCATTTCCCCTACCGAAAGTATGTAATTTTATTAACTATTTGTTAAATTATTTTAATTTTGAATGACATGTGCAAACAGTTAAGAGTAAAGCAAGAATAAACTTACATGGTTTCGCTGCATACCTGATATAAGTTAGTGTCTACATGACAAGTAACATTCGGTTTCAGTAAAAAAACTACTCCAGCTGAAACAATAAGCTTCATACAATATGAACTCGAGGTACTAGGCATAACGACGACTTCTTAAATATTTCGTGTCTATTTGCTTCAATCGCCACTTCAAGATTGTAACTGACATTCGAAAGACACTAGGGAAAAAAGAATTATTTTCGACCCGCTTAGCGAGGTGGACATTATTGCTAGACGAAGACGTTAACGAGGTGGTACACCAAAAAGGTACCAGTAGGAAAAGAAAATGACTGCCAGAATAAATCAAACTCGTTAAAAAAAGAGAATTAAAATTATTGAAGGGCTAGGGGAAGTTTTTCGGGGATATGATGAAGCTTCAGCTTCACAAATAGGTACGATAAAGGAAGATCATACTCGTGGTGATCACATCCATATATAATCAAATATTAGCGAGCAAAAGGGTGCAGAGAGCACTGAACTCCACCTATGAAAGAAGTATTTATTGAACACCATTCGAAATGTTGAAGAAAATAAAACAATCAGGAAAAAGTAACTGCACAAAACAGTTAATGTACACGAAGAAAATAAACAAAGATATTATATGTTGAGGAAAAAGGCCGAGATGTACAAGGTAGGGACCTTGTAGTAATAAAAGAGTCGTAATTCGGCACCCGCCTCAAATTCAACGCAAAATTTTTAAGGTCTATCTAAGGAAAATGAAAGGTAAGTATAACGTGACAAAAGATTGCATTTATTAGGATCTAATGCTGATATTCACTTCATACATTAAACCGTGGTTACCACACGAAGAAGATGACGAGTTCGGGTCGAACTTGGATTTTTAGGGGTCGAAAGTGTGATCCCGATTTTTGAATGTGAATGAGGGCAATCAATACGATTTGAAATTTTAAGCTCATAAAAGGTTCAAAGAATTTTTTGGTGCCAATTCGTTCACGATGGAACCAATTTTCATCATTTATTCGAAAAAGATCGGGTTCCATGTCTTATTGGAAGGTCATTATAAATGAATCGCTTGATGAAGACAATGAATAGTGCTATAGAAAAATCTCTAGAAGACTTTAGAATTTGCAAAGCAGAGGACAAATTCAAACTTGGCGGCAGATTGTAAACACCAAGCACTTCAAATTTTAATATGAAGAATAAGGAAACGTGATAGTAAAACTTCTTGCACTGTTATAAAACTGACCCGCAATAACCCCAATTCGGAATTCCATGAATTTCCTAACTTTAATATGTTGGGGTTATTCGGTCCGCATTCGTTTATGACCCCTGAATTATACAAGCATCAGCTAAGTAAAACTGAGTTGAAAATTGAAAGCAACACTGACGATCACGAATCTGCAGTGGATACAACATTCATAAATACTCTATTTTTTTAGAACTTCTTGAAATTTCGAACTAGGGTTGTTTTGAATAACTTTTATAACCCGCCTGACGATGCTACGCCATATGATAATTATATTTGTAAATTTTTATCAGATAATAAATGAGTCCCATATTATTCCATATAATCAAACTGAATTATTTTGAAATTGAAGGGATGGTTCCGATTCCGATGAATCACAATTGAAAACTTCGATTTCGACTTCAGTTCCGGTGTATCGGGAAAATGCACATCCGTTACATCCTGATACTCATGGACCACTTGTTGAAAGTAGTGAAAGTGAAAGACTGAGTCTTGGATTGGTTGCTTTGCAGAAGTTTTAGGACGATCTTAACGTTGCCTCACCAGTATTCAAGTTTGATAACATTTTAAATATGATTAATAACTACAATCCGAATTTTCATTTTTCTAAAAAGGAGATGAAAAAAATCAGTTTTTTTCTTAGGCACAAGGTTATATAGAGTAGAAAAAAATTAATCTTGAATGGTAAGGAAGATCCATAGCCTAAGATAAGTTCATAAATGACCATCCACTGAAAATACGCTGAAATGCATAAATTATGATGAATGATAAACAGGAGAATACCGAAAGATTGCTATCCAAAATTAATCGAAAAATCAAACAAAAATCTACATAACAAAATACTAATCTAGATGATCTCAATAAACTTATTAAATAGAAGAGATTTTTCACAGGAAAAATCTCTTCAAATTATATTGAGTTATTTTATGTTTTATAGATCAAACATAAAATAACTCAATATAATTTAAAAACAGAAAATAATTTATACACCATACTTAAAAACAAAACACAATAGATACTTCAATCAAATGCGATGAAAAATACATAGTACAAATGACTTCATGTTCAAAACCCGATTAACACAAGAAAAATCCGCCCCATTTCAAATGTGATGAAGGCGAAACATACAAAATAAAACAAAAAATTCTTGCTAGAAAAGATTTATATTCAATCAGAAGTCTGTCTCATAAAATTTAAGCAACATTTTCACTTACCTGCTCACATGCCTGAATAAAAAATCAAATCCTGGAACACATAGTCACATAGTGGTTGACGATAAAAGAAGGTGATGAGTTGTTCAAGTTTAAAGATCAATGTTTGCCCATGTCTATAAAAATACGAATTTAATGTTTTGAAATCACAATTATAGAAAGTAAGAAGTAAATTATTGTTTGAAAAAACTAGCTAAGTCGGACAAAAATATAATATATATCAAATAGCTTGCTCCATTGTTCAATTATCTTTGTTTTTTTGTAGATTCACACATTCGTTCATTTCTTCTTCTTAATGTACCTACTTTCTCCACATCATCAATGGAGGTTGGATATCAGCATGGCAAATTCTGCTCTGTTTTCGGCTGCTCACATGAGCTCCTCATTCGTTCTTTGATTAACATTAATATTATTTGTGTGAAGGATAACGAGGGGATTATTCAAAAAACAAAGACAAAGATAAAGTACATCCCCAAAAAAAAAGTACCAAACCCCTTAACCGTAGAATGTAGATACAGCCTTATCAGTACGGTGAAAAAGTGTTAGGATCCTAACACTTTTTTACTAAATGTTTCGAAGTTGAAACATCGCCATCCTCGGAGAGAGGGCGAACCTTCCAAATTAGCTGAAGGGCCTAGTCAAAATTCTATTGACCGATATAAAACGTGTTTTTCAATGTGATTTCCCTTAGTGAACATTTGGAATAAACCTGGCTTATCGTATCAAAATCAGTGAAGATTTCTACGTTGAAATTGTTCAAATAATATGAATGTTCTTTCACTTGAGATATTCCATGATAAGTTTAAATTTTACATTTTGAAAAATGCATTCCACCTGATTATGAAGCAGGTTGTGAAAAGTTCATTGTTCACGGTATTCATAAGTATATTAAGCAAATCAATCATGACCTGTGTGAAAATAGCTTTCCAAGCTAATTATGATGGTGAAAGCATAAAACGCCTTTGTAGGTAGGTATCCCCCAGTGTAAACAAGGGAAGCCGTTAACATTAACTAGGCTATGACACAATAATCCACCTCTTCATCACAAGTTACCACGTGCATTAAGTAATAAAAGAGGAGATGTTCTACCTGAGGGAAAAGATAAAATGAAACTTATGTGATTATACCTACATATTAATGAGCTCTTATTTATCGAGATCCTAGAATTGATGGAATTACCTATGCTGAAATTTGAAATTTAGCATTCTTCCGTAGCCTTTTCAATAATATAACGTGCAAATTTTTTAGAATTTGAAGATTTTTTTTGCATTATTGAAGGCATTTCGAAATTTTGTTCAAATTTTTTTAATTATCATTCAATTATTCCTCATCAAATACTAATGATTATAATGAAATCCTTGTATGAACTTTTCAATGTTAACTCATTCAGACATACCTGAGTATGTCTGAGATGAATACCTATAAACTTCAAATTTCATAATATTTGTATTACAAGGTTGAAAATGAGAGCGATTTTTCTTTGAGATAATTGCTATCAACAATTCCATCAGATGATTTTGACAGGAAGGCGATGTTACTCCACCATAATTCATCTTTTTTATTAGGAATAATTTCTGAAATTCTATATACATTAATTCATTATAGGAATAAACCTAAACTATGAGTAGACAAATATTATAATTATCCATACTCTATAATATAGGGTGTTTTTGTTGGTAAACGGAAATGGAACAGTGAATAGAGGACACCGAGGTGGTTCTAGCTATACATATACCCAATTTATTGGGTCTGACTACCTTGGTTACCGAGACACAGGGTGATTCATGAATTTTGCTAATTTATTTCCGACGTCATAACAAGCGAACCGATTATATCCTTGAAACGTGAAAAGAGCACAAAAACTGAATGAAGTCGGGTAATTAAAATTTTTGCTGCACCAATTTTCAACTTGAAACTCAATTTTTCGAGAAATTGCATAACAAAAAGTACTTTTGGTAATAAATTATTGAAACTATAGATTTCCATGTTATTTTAAATTACTTACTCTTGTTAAATACACGAGCTTCCTTTTTTTCCTTCAGACCACCCTATTGTGTAATTACCAGGAAGATACACACCTACTTGTAAATAAAAGAAGAAAAATTGGCAGGCTCCATGTTTATAATTCAAAATCAATCGCTTAAATATTTTATTGAAATAATTGAAAAGAATAAGATCATGCTCATCACTAGAGACTTTCCAAACGATAATTTCGAAAATTTATGGATTGGTCAAAGAGGACCACACAACTGGCCTTTCAGATCACCTGATTTTAATCCCATAGATTTATATGTCTGGGGTTATCTAAAATCTGTAGTATATTCTACTGAAATACATACTCGGGATCAGAATACAAGAAGCTAGCAGAGAAATAAAAAACAACCCCAATGTAATTCGCAAGTCAGTTCGAAATATTCTCAAAAGAGCACAAAAATGTATGTATTGAACAAAATGGAGGTAATTTTGAGCAGTTCATGTAATTTTTTTACCTTCAATTTTGAATCTTTTTGTTCTATTTAATGGCTCCTTCATCAAAATGTACATAATTGTATGAACTAGTATTAAATCTTAATTTTTTTCATTTATTCCAATAAAATATTCGAGCAATCAATTTTGAAATATATGCATAGGGTTAGCCAATTTTTCTTCTTTCAATTACAAGTAGGTGTTTCTTCCTGGTAACTACACAATGGTTTGGTAGTGGTTATAAAAAAAGCTTGATGTATTTATTAATAGTATGTAATTATATAACCACTCTTTAATATACAATTTATCGAAAACTTCACTTTCAAATTGAAAATTGGTTCAGCAAAATTGTCTGCGCGAAATTTTAATTACGCAAATTCTTCTATTTTTCGTACTCTTAGGGGAAATGCGGACAAAACGACATATGCGGACAAAATGAACTTTTAAATTTTTTCAAAAGTGTATAGCTCGAGGTTTCACAGTGATTCAGTTTCTGCTAGTGATGATGGCAATCCTGCGAAGAAATTGACATCCTACTGTCTGTTTCACTGGTGCAGTAGCCCAGTAGCTACAAATGTGTTTACGTCGGTTGAATTTTTGTTGTTCACTTGGTTTCTGAATTGCTTCTGAGTTTCATTACGATATTCGTTGTTTTTTCAATGTATTCTTGTTGGTAATATTATGACGTAATAATAAGTATAAGTTTCAAGATGGATATTAGTTTTGTTTTGAAATTATGCTTCAATATCATAAAAAGTATGTATCGGACAAAATGACATACTATCTTGATGGACAAAACGACATAGTAATTTATTTTGTCCGATACATGTCAAGAAAATATATATATTTTTTCTAATCTGAAAACAGATTTTCAAAATTTCGATTTATAGTTGTTTCAAGGATACAAACGATTCATAATTTTTTGTTGGTCCGGACCTGGGCTTTCCTTGTAATTAGGTGATTCATTTAAGATTTGAATAAAAAAGAAATGAAAAATATGAAGAAAATATACTTTATGGTTCGCTTGTAATGCACTTGAAAAGAAACGAGCAAAATCATGAATCACCCCGTATCTCGGTTACCATCTATCTAGCTAGAACCTCGATGTCTTCTATCCACTGTTAAAGTTTTTCCGTTTACTAATGAAACACTCTGTATAAAAAACTCCACAATTTTTCATACTCGATATCTAGTCCTTCAGTTATATCTTTGTCTCTATTTAATGAGACAACTCGATGAAATTCCAGGATATCATCGGCGAAAACGCACGTGTACGTGATCTCTTTTTTCCCGTATACATATAGACAGGATCACGAGCCAAAAGATCCACACTTCCAGTCACCATGCTTTATTCATAGGGGAGTCGAGTATATTTATTCCACTTTCGTACTTTGTGTCGACAAAGTCCGAATTTTCTATGAGCCATTTTGTGTTGGTTTGGGACGAGGTGAAACTTTTTATGGAGGATGCATGAATAAGTCTTTCTCCATACCGCTTGTTCGCTAAAGGTTATTATCAAGGGATATGGCTCTCTTTTACGCTTACGTGAACAAGGATGAAAAGAAATTTCTCCAGTTTGGTCGACAGATTCGTGGTAATTCTGACTATTGGCTTTGTTACGAAGAAAGGCGCTTTAATTTCACACTGAGGTGAATTATTTCCACTTTAATTCAAATAGAGCAATGCTTGCTGAAACTTAAACACTGAAAATAATCACGTATTGTTCAAAAACAAGGATTTCTGAGTTTTTGAAGTAGATAACATAATATGACGAGTGTATGCCGATATTCGATGAATATTTAAAATTTCAACACAGAAATTATTAGAAATATGATTAAGTGAATGAATATTCATTTCATTCAATTCATAATGAATGATCCATCTGAGTTGTGTTTCTTAATTGTTTTTAGACAAAAGAGGTAATGAAATAAAATTGCAAAAATTCTCTGCCATTGAGAGAGGCTCTATGCTTTCTCGTTCTCATAATGTTTTTCTGTTAAAATTGAATGATCTTTCATATGGCAAAGTTTTTCGGGGAGTCAATAAAGAACTCTGTAGAAGACTTTACAACGTCACAAAAATGGAATTCTACGCACTTCCAACTATTTCGGATTCGATTCAAAACTATATCGCAGAAGCGGAAATGTTTTTTTGAGTCATTGACGTAGTGGAAGCTTATCATCAAATTCATATGTAACTTCCTATATTTATTTTTTGTCGATAAACATTATTATATGGAAGAAAAAAATTTCCTTAATCGGTTTCAGTACGTTTCAAGCTAGGTTGATATGGGTAGTGGATCACGGGTTCATATGTAACTTCTTATATTTATTTTTTGTCAATAAAAATTATTATATGGAAGAAAAAAATTTACTCAATCGGTTTCAGTACGTTTCAAGCTAGGTTGACATGGGTAGTGGATCACGGGTGATTTCGCTTCGTTATTCACGAAAATATTATGAAGTATATTCGTATTTCACGATGGTATTTGTCGATTGTATAGTGTTTCTTAGTCAGCAAAGGGAACGCCGACAAGCCCCTATGAGCGGCAGCTTTTTGATGGGAATTAAATTTCTCGGTATTTCTTCCTGATTTTTAGGACCGAATGAATTTCTCATTCGGTACTTTGGATTTCCATACATGTGATTTTTGTTGAGAAAGCTCCCGAAAACGAAACCGAGAATTATTTTATATAACTGGACTATATATTTCTGCTGACTGATGTCTGTCAGATTTCCAAATATTATGTAATTTATTGATTTCCATTATATGAGTTATTTCAGAAAATCTGACCAGAACAAGACAGAGTAAATGTAACACAAGTATTTGGAGCCATTTTCGTCGAAGAAGAATGAAAGTGCAGGACTAAATTTCTTCAATTTTTCTCACCGAAATGTCAAGGATACAACTTCCCATAAGTGAAGCTCAATTTCTTACACATATTTCCTTGAGAAAATTGTAATATAGATGTGCTGGGATGAGTTTTTATTTTCGAGACTTTACACAAAAAAAATTGAAAATGCCCCACAACTAAAAGATTTTTTAAATATCTAACATGTTTGATATCCCGTTTTACGATCGTACCGCCTTTCGTGACCATTCGTTTCGTGAATATTTGCACGACAGTTCCGTTGACACGTGTCGTTTTTCACGAATTCTTGAACCACGACCTTGATCCACCACCCATGTCATCCTAGCTTCAAGAATGAATTTACGAAAATGACGTTCGGTTTGCATGTTCAACATTCTAATGATTCATGAACATAACAATACAGGGACTCACAGGTGAAATATGTATTTCATTATTTTCAATTGAACTGGAAACAAATAAAAATAGGAGAAAATCTTTGAGACATGCCCTTCAGGAGATCTGAATCGACTTCTGCCCTTTTCATAGATTACAGGGCCTCACTGACCCGGAGAATCACAAGCTGAATATTGAATCCCTGAATTGGATATAAATATGGGAAATAAAACTTCCGCACTGGCTTGCCTTAATCCAGCGGAGCTAGGTCTAAATATACCTAGATCAAAGGATTAGAATTTTGATATATTCTGCACTATGAATTGTGTGATTTCTATTTTGTTTCACCAGACACACCCGAATCGCGAACTTTGTATTAATCTCTATCCAACTCTATAAAATAATTAGAACGATTTTTACAAAAATAAAACTATTCACATAATCAGAAAATCCTAGCTCTATAGCCCAATTCATTAGCACTAAACTTCTTTTCAAATAATATTACCGCGATAAAAGAAGATTCCTAAGTTCTCATTCTACTAATTTAAAATAATCCGCATCCAAATTGTCGGCATGGAAACTTAAATGAAAACCCACTTATGTTTCTATAATTCCAAAAATTACCTAAAAAATATATCTCTCCTCTTTTTCCTTATTTTCATTCTATGCCTCATCTTCATTTTATGTTTCAAATCACATTCATCTGTTTCAAGTTACATTCATCATCGGCGATAATTTTCTTATCTCTTCTCATTCGTCACCCGTCTCTGGCTCACGACTCTCCATATACAGGGTGAGTCGAATATGTGTACCGAGTTTTCTGGGGGTGATAGTACATTAAAAAAATAAGTATAGTTTGATGAATAAACTTATGACATAAAATACATATTAAGGGAGATATATCCTTCCAAAGTTGATGAAATAAAAAAAAATTCTCCGCACAACTTCTAAACGGTGAATGCAACCAGATTGAAATTTCGTATGTTGTTGAAAAACATATTTTCAATACACTTCTTCATTTCTGATATTGTTATAAAGGGTGTTTTTAGAGGATGAGTCATGATTTTTTGAAACAACTTCTTTCGTTGTATTCGTTTTGGTGAAAAAATAGAAGCATTCGCTGGAGCGAAGAAAATTACATGAAAAAGGTTCTCGTATTCGAATACAAAAAATTGAATCATTTTCGAGATATTTGAGTTTTTGTAGTCACATGATGTCAGCAGATTCATTCATAGCGACATTCATCCATAAACATAGAAGTTGTTACAAAAAAATCAATACTCATCCTCTAAAGTTCACCGTTTAGAAGTTATGCGGCGATTTTTTTTTTATTTATCAACTTTGGAAGGATATATCTCCCTTAATATGCACACTTTGGGCCATAAGTTTGTTTATTCATCAAACTATACTTATTTTTCAATGTACAATCAACCTCAGAAATATCGATACACATTTTTGACTCACCCTGTATATTTCCTACGAACCCTCGGGATCTTCAATCTCTATCCCAGACTTCCAATTTCTCGCGGTATAAATTTTTAACCTATTCACGTGAACCCCTTGTTCCTCTTTACTCTCACATTTTCTTAGCCTACATGTCACCGAGCCAAGCATTTCCACGATCCTATAAGTCCCAAGTTCGTCGATATTCCTTGTTTCGTCGTAATTTCTTTCAAATAATCATATTCCTCGAGACAAAGCGGAAGATCTACGGTATTTCGATTATATTTCCTTACCCTATCTGCTTTTATCCTTTCAGCAGGGCCAGCGTTAGGGGTGAAACAGTGAAGCGACTGTTTCAGGCGCCTCTATTCGAGGGCGGCAAATTAGCCCAGTTTGTGGCCGCCTTTTCATATTTCTAAAAAAAATAAAGTCTTGATTCTTAAAAACAACATGGGGTTGGTCCGATCCGCTGCGTTTATCAATATTCCCTGCAATAAAAATCTCCTAACCGTCTTTACAAAGCCGGCTGTGTAATAAATAACACATGGCAACCCAACCAATATAAACAGCATTGCCTATTACCCTAATTGAAAGAGGGATGAAATGTATTTCACAAAGACGAAAAACAACACTAACTTCGCTTTCGAATTATGTTGAAGTTGTTCACACATTCAACATATGGAAAATTACTACGATTTTGCATTCAGAACTAGTTTCTGTAAAATGCCGTATGTTTTTAGCGGAACATATGTTTTTAATCCCAATTAGTTTACGAAGCTTTGCATGCCCTACCGCCCTTTGTACCTTGTGGTGCAGGGTTGCCGTTCGTACGATAATTATCGTTTTGTACGATAATTTGCTGCTCAATACTATGTACGATACCGCATGTACGATAATAGCGTTTTGTACGATAATTTCAGTGTACCTATCATTTGAGCTAAAGTGTCCATAGATACTCAAAATATAATGAAACTCAGTATGACCAGATTTAGTAGATATCCAATTTTTCAGTAGATTATTGCATTTTCAGGAAGTTTTTAGTAGGAAGAAATCATTTGATAGATTTTATTAGTTTTAAAAAATCTAACCGAGACGGTTGGGAATGTCTAGACTCAAGAATGTTCCGATTAATCAATTCATTGTTCATTGGGGTTCTACGTTGTACGTGAATCTAGGAGAACGAACCTACTTAAACATAATAAAATCATAAAACTTCTTTGGTGACTGTCGGCTGAAAATAAATACAAAGAATCATGGAATATCCGAACTCCGGAGGGACGAAGGGTCCTCATTAAAAACAGATGGTGTTCAAAATTCAGTTGAAAATATACCAATTACCATTATCTCTCATTTGGTATTCTGTTTAGTGAAAAACAATTGTTGTAACTGGAATTTCATTGACAAATTTGTGTGGCTGAATATTTCAGATTTGAATATATTCATTTCATATAAGAAAATCGTTTTTTTGATGACATTTATTTTATAGAGAATTTTTACGAAGATAAATCTCTTTATTTCCAATCAATTCAATTATTTAGATTCATATTATTTTATATGTGGTTATGGGAGCAAATGTTCAATTGTTAATTTTTTAATTTTTTGCAAGTTCATTGTACAATCTTATGTACATATTACAATTATAAGATGGATGTTTTTCCGTCACCGACAGTCTGTGAATAGGATAATGCAGGTTGTCTGATCTTGCCTAATAATTAATTAATTATTCATTTACCGTTTTGTTTAAATAAAAAATATATTACTTATTCGATATATTGCTTGTTTTTTCATCCTTGTCCACAAATTATCATATTCTCGCAAAAATTTCCTTTATTTCGAATGTGTACGATAAAAATCAGTGGGATACGATAATATGTACGATAATTTTGAACACGCGGTACGATATTTTCGGCATGTCGGCCTGGCAACGCTGTTGTGGTGTGATAGGTAATCTTTCATCGATCGTACGCAGGAATTTTAACCAGCACACTAAACAGATGAAGAAAGAAATAACATCCCGAGCAAAACACTTCTCAAAGCTTGTAATTGGAAACCAAGGACTATCCATGAAAAATGCTGCTAAAATCCACAAGTCGATATGCAGACCAATTTTGGAGTATGCCCACCCAATTTTAATTAATTGCAGAAACCCAGCAATCCAAAATATAGAAACTGCAGAAAGAATAGCACTGAGGACCATTTCAAGAATAAGACATCCACACAATAGATTGCACAACCCACCCAATGAATTATTATATGCAAAAATCAAGATCCAACCTATTTCAGACAGGCTTCAAAATTTAAATGCAAGGTTCTACAGTAGACTGGAAGAGATGTCAGACATCGTCCAGCTTTACCACGAAGACCCCATCAACAACCCAACAAGAAAGTTTCCGACATCAACACTTCTTCAGAAACTAAGACAGAAATTTAGAAATTGATAGTTATTTTATTTTTATTTTTATTTTATTTAATACATTAATTCTACAAATCATCAATACATTGATGTTCCCATAGAATGAATATGTTTTATTTTTAAAAATTAGTACAATGCAAAAGTAAAAAACCCCCATTATGAATGTGTCATTTTATAATATTTAAGTGATCTAATAAATAATTTTAATGAATTTTTCTTCTCTACTTCTTCTGGTAAGTTGTTATATTCCATTACAGCCTGGTAGATCGGTGAATTTTTGCATAGGTGATAATTAATGTTTTCGTGTTTATATTTTGTTTTTAGAGATCTATATTTAGATAGAGCAATGTTATTAGTTTTTTTTTCGGTACTTTCTATTGATTTTTTTTTTAATTCTTGGGTTTTCAAATCGTTCAATTGTGACTATTTATTGATAGACAGAATTTTACTTGTCTCAGTTTTTCTGAGGTAGACCTTTTCTTCATTAGCCCAAACGAATTTATAATTGAATTGTTTCCTGAACTCTCTAGCTTCTTTAAAGAGGTATTGGTTTTCCCTGGTAAGTTCGTGATTGATATAGAGAACGTTATCCTCTTGTAATCCTAATTTTTTTGTGCTCAAAGTTGTTTTACGTTTTTCTGCCATCACAATTTTTTCATCTTCATAATTTCTGAAAGTTATCCTAATCTTGGCTTTTTCCTTGTAACCAACTTTACTACATTCGATATCGTCCCTGTTTATATCCTTTTTCACGAGTTGTACCGTTTTCAATGCAAGCTTTCTCATCTCTTCGTTCGTTTCAATTTTCTTCTCAAATCCAGATATAATTATATTGTTTTTCAACAATTTTTGTTTCTCATCACTTTTTTCCGCTTTTAAAGTTTCAAGTTGTTTTTTGAATTCTAAATTTTGTGTTTTCAACTCCTCAACTTCCTTTTTGATTTCTGTGACCTCCTGTGTTTGATTACTTATAGTACGCCATATTAAATCCAATTTTTCTGCAAGATCCTCCAATGTCGTATTTCTTTTCCGTTTTTTTTTTTACACAGGCTTCATCGAGCAAGATTCTTCTTTCATTCTCATCGTCCGATTTTTCATCATCCTCAGAGTCTGAGTTCGCTCCTGTCGATGATTCCTCTACTGTTTCACAGTCTTGACATCGGGTACAGTACCAATCCAAGTTACCATCCTTTAATTGTCTCAGATCATCCTTTTCCAAATTAGTGCACAGTTCATGAAAATATTTTCCGCAATTTCCAGCACATGGAATCTTGAATTTTTATTTGGGAATTCCCTTGTTGCATTCGCCACATTGTAATTCCTTCTTTATCACTTTCTTCTTATGTTTGGTTTTTTTATTGGTGTTATTATCTCCCATGTTTACTTGTTTTACAGCGAATGTAATTAAAATAGGAAATTCACGTGAACTTCTCTCCTGGATTGAATTTGTGAATTATTTTCGAAGTATAGGATATTTGGGTATATTATTTCTTATTTAATATCACTTTCCGAAATTATGAACTTTTCATTTTACTGATTTTCAGCAGACACACTCAAAACACATGTGTTCACTCTCGCATACGAAATCGCAATTACCTATATAGTAATGGATGTTATATATATTTTTTTTTTTTAATATTAATGTTCAATTTATTGAGCTGAAGGACCGAAGGTCGATGGCTCTTGTCTATGTCTGTGACAATAAAAAACAGTTCTCTCTCTCTCTCTCAATATATGTTACGTCACTGCTATAGACGCCGGTCAGACAAGGAGCTACGAATGTTGGCATCAAAACAAATGCTTCAGTTACAAGGCGATTTCCATTCCTCTTATTAATGTTCTAAGGCATCGCCATTGGCCATCATTGACAGACATTTTATCGTAGCTATTTTATGATTTCTCCATTTAATTTCGAATAAGTTGGTTAAAAGTCTCTGATTTTCTCTCAAATTGGTTTATAACCAAGTCTTAAAGCCGATCGTTGATTTGTGCGGTTTCTACAGAGTTTTGTTTGTGAGTTTTCTTCAAAAATGCCCTTAACACGAGATCAGTTGAGCGAGTTGAAAAACGCGACCGATGTGATGGTGAAGACGATATGTGGAGATAAGGCATTCATAAAAAGATTGGTCGATTCTGTTTCATCCGGCATATTGGAAATTCTGGGTGAAAAACTCGGTGTACTCGAGAAGAAGGTGGATACCTTAAACAATGATATGCGTCATATGAGGCTGAGTCATGAAAAGGAAATAAAAACCCTCAATGATAAAATCGAGCAGATGACGTTGAATTCTCCGAGGGATTCCACACATACTATTCAGATATTGGAGGAAATCGAGGAAATTAAACGTAGAGAGAATAATGTTGTAATTTTTGGAGTTCCGGAGGACGAGGAGGATCCTGTCGTGATTGTATGTGATATAATTACCAATATTATCCCTAACGTCAATATGAATAACCCGCAAATGCATAGATTGGGTAAACGGTTTCCCGGGAAGTCAAGGCCGATAAAACTTAATTTAACTAACAAAGCAGATATACCTCTTCTTATTAAGAATAATAAAACTCTGCAAAATAATGAAAAATTCCGAAGTGTATACATCAGACCCAACCAAACGGTGAGACAGCGTGACTACTTCTTGACACTTCGTCGAGAATTAATGGAACGTCAAAAAAGTGGAGAAAATGATATTATTATAAAATATCGAAATGGACACCCACATATAGTAAAGAAAAAAAACCTGTAAACTCATTCAGCAGACGTTCAGACGAGAAGACATATACCAGCGCACTAAAAATTTATTACCAAAACTGTAGGGGATTGAATACCAAGACGCACATATTTTTGCAAAATGTACTGACCAGTGGACACAGTGTGGTTGCTATTACTGAGAGCTGGTTGAGGGAGGGTCTACTCGATGGTGAGTTATTTCCACAAAACTATGCAGTTTATCGTAAAGATCGTAGTACATCAGGGACTCGCGGAGGAGGAGTTTTGCTGGCAGTTAACAGTGATGAATACAATTCGGAAATCTACGAAATTGACTGTTCTATTCAGAAAATTGATGTCCTGGCGGTGAAAATTTCTGGAGCTAATTATATTCCGATGATTATATTAGTAGTATACATTCCACCAAATATTTCTATGAATGAGTAGGATGAATTTTTTGAATCAATAGAAAATAAGGAAGATATAGACAGGATAACAATTATGGGTGACTTCAATATTCCAGAACTTCAAAATTTTTATGATTGTGATCTCCAAACTATCTTGACAGCCCGTTTCAACAGCTTTCTCAATTTTTGTGATATGAAGCAATGTAACGAGGTTAGGAACCATAATAATAGAATGCTGGATTTGGTTCTCACAAATAAAGAAACAATTTGTGAAGTGCTCCCCCATGACCCTCCACTGGTGCCAGTTGATCCACATCATCCAGTATTTGTTGTGCAAGTTCCAGCATGCCCCACTGTCCCTAGAAATTTCTCCTCCAGAGCAAAGCGGTATGATTTTAGAAATTTAGATGATCGAAAAATTAGGTAAAATCAAAGATGTAAACTATGCTGATATTTTTGACCATATTATTCAGAATATAATTGCAAAGTGTGTACCCTTAAAAAAATGCTGCTCCCGTAATTATCCATTGTGGTATTCAAATGAATTAATTACTCAAATAAAGATGAAAAATCATAACCTAAAAATGTAGAGAAAACACAAATTACTTTTTTATCTCGAGCGTTTCAAAAGTCTGAGACGTTCGGTTAAGCGCGGTGTTGAATTTTCTTACAGAGAGTTCATTCAAAGGTCTGAGAACGATTTGAAGGGGGTCCTCGGGGATTTGGGAACTACGTGAATTCTAAAAAAAACAATTCTCGAATTCCCGGACAAATGCACTTTGATAAGGAGACTTTAACAACTCCAGAGTCGATAGTCAATACATTTGCAAAAAGTTTTAGAAGTGTATACGTCATGAATGACGATAATAATCTGTCAGATATCAACGGTGGAAATGAGGAACTTGTTAACTCCAACAGTTTTTTGAATATTTCTAACGTTTCCGAGGACCTTGTCCTATCGGCATCCAAAAGGCTCAAGAACAAACTGACTGTGGGACCAGATGTTATACCGGTTAGACTCGTAAAGTCTCATATAGTTCTCATTCTCATATGTTCGCCCGACCTCAAAGCATCATATACAATTTGATGATAAAATCCGGCATTTTTCCGAATATCTGGAAAATTTCGCGCATTTGCCCAATTTTAAAGTCGGGAAAGAATTCTGAGATTGTTAATTAATGGCCAATTGCTCTTATATCAGTTTTTTCTAAGTTGATCGAGATAGTTTTGTCTGATATAATTTATGACCACGTTCGAACATCATTATCTGAGTATCAACACGGTTTTGTCAGGTCTCGGAGCACTGCATCGAATCTGTGTATTTTCACTCAATATGTTTCCAAGTCACTCGATTCTCTAAATCAGGTAGATGTGTTCTATACGGACTTTAGCAAGGCGTTCGATCGTGTCTCGCATCAACAACTGCTGAGGAAGCTGTCCAACTTTAATATTACGGGTGTTCTCCTGTCTCTGCTGGAATCTTATCTAAGAGATCGGAAACAATTTGTAGAATATGAGGGAGTAAGGTCGTTTTCATTTGTTACGACCTCGGGCATACCACATGGTTCTAATTTAGGACCGCTGTTATTTGTCCTGTTCATCAATGACATTTCGGATATTTTTTGTTCTCAAAAATTACTTTTTGCTGATGATTTAAAGATTTACAGGGAGATTGGGGATCGCCGGGATTGTTTATTGTTGCAAGGTGACCTCGACAGATTGCATACATGGTGTGTGGAGAATAAGTTATTCCTATAAACATAAGTAAATGTAAAACTATGACGTTCACTAGGAGGCCATCCCCTATTGCTTGTGATTCAATTCAATTTTATTCATCAATATATACAATAGATTAAAAGTTAAAACTGGATTGCCACTTTGTAGAGTATGCAGTCTAAGCCAGGCTTGTATACTGCCAATACTCTCGCAAAAACAAGTAATGAACATTCCCTGCATACTTACCACTAATATTCAAATAAACAACTGATATGTAGAAAAAAAAAATTTAAGCCTGCATAGATAATCAAGAACAAAACAAAAAAAGATAATACTATGAAAAAAAAACAATTTAAACCAAGTTATGATGAAAGAACTGCCTCGAATCTACTAGAATTCACTATAATATATGAATGGAGCGTGATGCCTTCAGCTCATAGGAAAGAATGTTATAGAATTTGGGGCCATGATAACAGAGGCTTTTCTGCGAATGTTTTTTATTGAAATGACTACTTAATAACACGCTATAACGAAAAGTAAATGAGTCAAGGGACCTGGGTATTGTTTTCGATCCGAAACTCACGTTTTCTTCCCATATGGATTCTGGATTCTACGCAATCCAGTGGCGTACTCAATTTTTTTTTCGGGGTATGGTTTTGAAGATTCAACACAAACCTATATTTTTTTCAATGGAACACCATGTATATCATTACTTCAATGAATTCGTAATTTTTTTCCCTTCAAAATGATGTATGATACTATGTAGGTAGGATGTTCAAAAATGTTAAAAAAACACTAAATAATGATGTTTTCTTGTTAATAGGCCATGAATTTCCTATGTTTCAATAAGAGGATTATTACTTTTGATTTTTAAAAGTAGTAGGTCATTGATGATACAAACATCCTTGTTGTTATTATGGCTACTATGCATTTGGGAGCATTGTTTTATCAAGTAGACATTAGAGGGAAAAAATCAATCTAATCTAGCTGTCATCGCTATGAATTATTGTTTTTATTATTGATTCTTCTTTTATATGGAAAATCCATTGCCCATTAACAAAATATCGTCATTATTTGATGTTTTAGTTTTTTTTTACATTTTTGAACATCCTACATACATAGTATCATACATCATTTTGAAGGAAAAAAAATAACGAATTCAACGAAATAATCATATACATGGTGTTCCATTAAAAAAAATATGGGTTTGTGTTGAATCTTCAAAACCATAACCCGAAAAAAAATTTTGAGTACGCCACTGGATTCTACGCAGAATTCTGACTCAGACGTAGTTTTTACCTCAGCATTATTTCTAATAACTTCGGAGATAAAGGAGGGGTCCGAAAAGTATCAATTTCCAAAATCACCCTGTATCTCTTAAACGGAAACAGTTATGCAAAATCTGATTAGATCAACTTGAGTTTCACGAAAAAGTAGGACAGGAACGTGAAAACCGCAAGGCTCTATCTTAAATAACAAGCGAGAAACCTGGCTGTCTCACCCAAAATGGGATGCACTGTACAGAGGAGGTTTCTCAAATTCGGTTTTCAGAGAAAACATAGTTTTTATCCCGATAGAGGATACAGTTACGACTCTCTTTTGGATGAGTTCAATTTCATTTCGCTCAGAAAGGTCCGCGAAATTAATGATTTGGTCCTCCTTTATAAGATAATTCACGGACGGATCGATTCGACAATTCTTCTTTCGTGAATATATTTGAATGTTCCTCGTTTTACATCCAGATCACATTTAACTTTTCATATTGATGTACCTAATACTCAGCATCATTTTTATTGTCCACTTACGTCAATGTGCAGGAGTTATCATAATCTTCAGAGTGTGGATATATTTTTCTTGTCTTTATACCAATTTAGGCACTTATTGTTCAGAATTAAATTATATTTTTAAATATTTTTGTAGTAGACTTATCATGATTTGTTTCTTTTTGTTTTGATAGTATAGTTATTGTATAATTTTATAATATAGTTCAATTATGTACACCTGTAATTGGGCTTTACGGCCTTTTGGATGTATTATTTTCAAAATAAAATAAAATAAAAATGATTGAAGATATTAAAGACTATTTAGGATAGGCTACAAACGATATACGTAAACAAACTGATCTACATCAACAGCTTGTTAAAGTCCGGAAGCACGGGTGGAATACTCAGTTTTGCTGACGATAATGTTATTCATTACACGGCTCCCACGTGGCATGAGTTGAAAAATAAAGTTGAAGAGGATTTTGATGTTTTGGGAAAATGGTTTCAAGCAAATAAACTCACACTGAATTTGAAGAAAACCAAATACCAAATAATTTTTCCTGTTATGATTCAGATCTGCCATCAATGGGAGATCTTGAGATAAATGGAATTGTCAGGATACCAGAAACAACATCAATAAAATATCTCGGAATAATGATTGATGCTAATCTAAAATGGGATAAACACATAATAAATACGGTAAGAAAACTGAGAGGACTTCTATATAAGTTCAGACTTACGAAAAAAGATTTGAATGACACTAAACATCTAATGATGTTATTCAATGCATTAATACAATCCCAGATCAACTACGGAATTATAGGGTGGGGAGCAGTGGCGTACCCAAGGGGGGGATAAGGGGGATATATCCCCCGCCAGAAGGAATATCCATTATATGTAACAACCTTATATATCACAATCTTATTATGAGTAAGCAGAATTCTTTGAAAAACTTCTTCAAAAGAAGGAAAATTTGAAAATTTGTTTTCTTTATCCCCCCCAAGACTTATGTCTGGGTACGCCACTGGTGGGGAGGAGTCTATGACACACAGTTGAAACATCTGAATACTATACAGAAATGGATATTGAAGATAATTTATGGAAAAAACCTGAAATTCCCAAGTGATCAATTATTCCAATTAGCAGGGATTCCCGATATTAGACAGACATATGCACTCCAAAGACTCCTGAACATCTTTAAAGGAAATATCAGATTGAATAAAACAGAGCATTTGTATTCTACAAGAAAAAAAGAATATAGCTACCAAACACCAAGAGCAAGAAAGAGGATAGGACGAAGATCCTGTTTTTACCTAGCCCCAAGGATATATCAAAAAATTCCTGAAAATCTGAAAAAAATAAAAAATTATATATATTACAGAAGAAAGGCTAAACAATGGTTAATAGAAAAAGGAAGAGATTGTATAAGCAGAAAAATCAATCAGGAAGATTAAAAAATAAATTAAAAAAAAATGAAATTAATACTTACAATTTAGAGACATTTTATGAACCCGAATATGGACACCTACCTACCGATTGGACCTTCACCCCCGAAATTATGTTCACCCTAAAATAGAACTTAGAAACCCACCCGATTGGACTTTTACCCGGAAGTGACTTGTACTAGAACGTGAAACAATATGGTCTGAATGGAAATAATTCACTAATAATTTAAATATTATAAATAATGTATATTTCTTCATATATTTTAGAACTTCTTTTTATTTATAATTACGCACAGGTAAATATTTCGTGAAATAAATACCTCTGTAATTTTTTTATGTTTATAGTAAATGAACATTATATTATTATTATTAAACTAATAAGAAAATCCGTGGAATCCATTGCAATCAAATGTTATTTATTTGAATGTGTAAACCGAGTGACGTCACGAATGGTTGAAGCTGATTGGTTGAAAGTTTCGAGACAACCTGTCTAAATCCATAGACTTTGCCTAAGTTCCATGGTTAAGCCCCGCCCCATTCGCCATTTTTAGGCTTAATTTAAACGTATTGTTGCCACTGTGCAGCGATGCCAGATGTACCATTATTATGGAATTTTCACGTTAATTTATTACTTATTACCAGTTGTTGAACGTAGATACCAAAGTAAATAACTGTACCATAATTTCGATAAATTCAATATTCAGCTCATAAATAATTCAACAATAACCAAATACTTATATTACAAAATAATCTTGAATCATCTGAAGTAGAAATCTACTTTTATTAGTAGATACATCTTAGGCCATCTTGGAGCTTAGAGAAATTTTGGTAAGTAAACAAGATACGCAGTGAGGAGGCCGAGCTATCGTCAATTTCATACGGGTATTGGCTATTCCATCTCGAAAAAAATTGAAATATTCTATTTTTCTTTGTCATGTAATTAATTGCATATTTGTTTCACAGTTATTACCCCAAACTAGTAAAACTTTAAAAGAAATAACTATGAAGAAAAATATTTTTTTCGGCAACCGTCCGGGAAGTGCTCACTTCCCGGACGCTTTTTCTCTGAGAAAGTAGCATTTCCCGGCCTAGTCCGGAAAGTACGTACTTCCCGGACTAGGCCGGAAAAGAATCATAGAATCCATAGCAACCGAGATAACGGCTGACAGTTCATATGAAATTAGTTGTCAAAAATTTGCATGTTTTTTTATCGCAATCGCAATTAAATATGGAAAGCAGCAGCGATAGTGTTATTTTACATGGTTGCCGAAAAAATATTGTACGCAACACGCCCGAAAATGGTTTTTTTGGACTCACAGACTTCTATTCTATTCTAAATTTTGTCTATTCGTCCAAAAAAACCCTATTTTCCGGACTTGTTACGTAAATTACTATTTTATTCCTAGTCCTTTAAGGTGTAGATAGAAGATATTGCGAACCAATCGGTAGGCATGTATAGTTTTCATAAAAAAAATTGACACCGTGTACATCCAAAATATAGGTGAACCAGAGGAGAACATCCTGTACCGTTATTCACTTATATTTAGTGTTTTCTAATGAGTGAAAATAGCCAAGGCGAAAAATAAATATTTTATTTCTTATTGTAACTAATAAATTTGTGATTATCTATAGAGAATAGGGATACCTACCTTTGTGACATTTGACTTATGCTGGAACAATAAAATTCAGATTTTTCCTAATTGAATACGTTACTGCATTTTGAATATAAAAGTTTACATCTTTAGCAGAAACCAGAATCGATCGAAAATTATCGGGTTAAAGTAATAACAATGAAAATATGAATATTAAATATTATTGAAGAAATTTTTAAATGAAACGATTTTTTAGGTTATAATGAGACATGCGCAATCTGTCAGAATCAGAACCAGCAAGTAGTGAGAATCGATGCCCTAATGGCCGCTTCTATATCTTTGAAATAATAAAATGTGATAAGTTTTAAAGTATAATAAATAATAAGGTGTTATAAAACGTGAATATATGTATCTCCAAATTTGGTGGAAGATAGCTTGAAGCAAATTTTCAATGTGGAAACAGTTACAGATGGGAATAAGGGCTTTCATGCTGATAGCCTCTCGAGTATGGACATGTCTCTGTTTCATGCTTAAAAAACAAGCCAGAGCTGTGAGTTAAAAATAATACATAAATGATTAAGCAAAAATATTAGTTATTTCTTGATAAACTTCTCAGGTTCTTCTAACAATATTCTTTGATGCTGTTTTGACTTATTGACAAGTACTAGAAATGTCGTGTTTACAATTTCTTATTGGAATTTTTCTTGAATGTAGATTAAGATATGTATATATATAATTTGGAATTGAAATTGTAATTTTCATTCCTAATCGAATTTTGGCAATGAAGTTTATTGGAAATTTGCCAGATAAATAATTCAAACTGTAAAATTCTAGTGTTATTTTTCAATTACTTTCAGATCATTCAACATCAGTCAGTAAAATATGAGCTTTATCCTCTGTCGCCTTTATCGAGACATAGACTTAGTAAGTACTATTTGAAGTTTTGCACATATGTGATATATAAATAGTTTAATAGAACGACAATAATTTCTTACAGTTTATTAATTTCTTCAATTCTTTTTTAGGTATAGTTAAAAGGAAGACCCTTGTTCTAGATTTAGATGAAACATTGATTCATTCTCATCATGATGGAGTAATAAGGCAGACAGTAAGACCTGGGACACCACCAGACTTTGTACTAAAGGTTGTTATTGATCGGCACCCAGTGAGATTTTTTGTTCACAAACGACCACATGTAGATTTTTTCTTAGATATAGTAAGTGTATTATATGTATCATTAAGCTCATTATACTTGTAAAAATATTTTATTTCCAGAAAATGTTCTAATATATGTTAGAATAGATTTTCTCTCAAAATATTGAAATAAATTATTCTTATCATTAGGTTTCACAATGGTATGAGCTGGTAGTTTTCACAGCCAGCATGGAAATTTATGGTGCTGCAGTCGCTGACAAATTAGACAATGGTAGAGGTATACTAAGGCGGAGATTCTATCGGCAGCATTGTACACCTGATCTTGGATCATATACAAAAGATCTTAGTGCTATATGTAATGATCTCTCTAGTGTTTTCATTCTAGATAATAGTCCAGGTGCCTATAGAGCATATCCTGGTAAGTGAACAAAATACCTCACATTTTGGTGCCTGCTGTTTTTGGATTGTTTCTAAGTAAATTTCAGGTAGACAATTATTAGCAGCTATTAAATTTAATCTTTGAAATTTAGCCTTTAGATATAATAATCATTGCATAACAAGGTATTGCCGCACACAGGTACCGTCTGATCTTAAACTTTTGGAAAGAAACAAATTTTAACACATACTGAAATTTTCACAGTTCACTTTTTAAAATGCATAGGATACCAAAATCAAATAAAAAATACACAAGCTGTCTGCCGGTGAGACAGTTTTCGCTGAGGTTTTTAACTGTATCCCATATTGAAATGTACAATGTCCCGTTCAATTTTCTAGTGCTAATACTGAGATTCATCTACACATGCTTTATTGTTAGAAGTTAACAATTTTTTGTATTGCTGTCTCAAAAGAACATATATGTTGGAAATTATAAGAGATATTCGCATGAAATTTGGTACAAAAATCAGTTGCTACACTGTATTGATTCTCCTACATCAAGATTACGGTTCATGACTTTTTAAGCCAAAAAATATAAGGGAATCAAATTTTGAAGATTTAATATCTATAGAAGTAGTCAGCAGAGGATTATGAAAATTCAAAATTATCTAGGCTATGATTATATTGAATACTACATTTTCCTCTAAATATAATGCTGATAAGAGTATTAAAATTTTGTGCTCAATCACTTCTGAAGAAGTAGAATCAAGAAGTCTTCGCTTCCGATTAAATAAATAAATTCATTCGATTCAACTAATTTTGTACAATTCTTTCTAATTTCATTGGACCAAGTTCTGTTCTGTTCAAATCACTTATTTTTACATTTGTAAGTTATATTACCTTCAGATGCAATAGAGATGTCAGAAAAACTCAATTCAAACATGAGCAATAAAAGGAATGGGATAGGTTGGGTGAGAGGCTCAAAGAAAATGTTCACATACAAGTGTCCGTAGTGGCCATGTCAAACTTGAAGCAATTGAAGATTAAATAATGATAAAAGTCTCAAGATCATATGTTTTTTAATAAAACCATTAACTTTTTCTCCTCAGTAGTATTTTCTGTAGCGTTGGTGCATGTATATAAAGAATAATATGTGTTTACTTCTATATATTCTGAGAACTTGTACTTCTATTTATCATATGCAAAATTTGAAAATTATTATTGAAGGTTTGGCCCCATTATTTTCAATGATTTGCATATATTGAAAATATACTATCTGAAGTATAACTCCTTTCTTGTTAAGTATCCTCTTCATGTTTTTTTGAATGTAAACCATAAGGAAATGCTGGTTTGTTCTAGAGTCAAATTTCTCTTCTACAAGAAACAGTTCTGAAAATTAGTTTCTAAGTTCTTTAAATACCCAAAGAGCAATGAAATCATCTCTTGCGAAAACTTTCAAGCTATCTATGCCTTAAGACATATAAGAATTTATTCTATTATAATTATCTTTTGTCAGTCATCACCACTTCCCTTTACTTAAATTTTTTGAGCTAATAATTTGTTGAATATTCACAGTTTCATCTTCTGTTGATAAATGTTTGTCCACTGTTAAAAAGTACTACAAACATTGTTCACCTGTTGTTTCTAACTTTTGGACAGCACTTAATAAGTTTGTGAGTTCTGATAATGGTAATTCATCTTCATGCTCGAAATCCACAACTTCACATTCGTGTTTCTTGGAGCCAGCTTTTTGAGAACAGATTTCAATGGTTGAGGAAGTTAACTTATTCCATGATAATTTTATGAAATAGGGGCAATAGGCTTGTTTGATCCAATATTCAATGTACTTTGTAAGCATACATTTGTCTTTAAAAAATTTATGTATAGGGTGTTTTATTAGAAATATATTATTCTCAGTCCAGGCCTGTACTACTGAATTTTAACTAGCACTGCATATTGCTCATTGTCCTAGACTTAATCCTCAAAATTTTCATGGAAATCTATCAATGCATTGAAGTGTTATATCAGTTGAAAGTTTTTGATGAAATGCAGAAAACCCCTTGTATCTTATAAACGACAAGACTTAGGACAATTTTCAGCACTGATCCAAATCATCCAGTTTGATGTGCATACGTGCTGAAAGCATGTGCTGTTATTCATATATCCATCCAAAATCGGTTTTCTGGCACCAAAAAAAATACCATTGTTGGGCTGTGCATTTTTCATAGTTGATTTATTTTTAACAGATAATGCAATTCCTATTAAGTCATGGTTCTCTGATCCATATGATGTGGCATTGCTCAATCTTCTACCAGTCTTGGATGCCTTGAGATTTACAGCAGATGTTAGATCCGTTCTTTCCAGAAATCTTCATTTGCATCGACTGTGGTAGATCTAATTAGGTGAGTTAACCTTTAATTTGTTTACTGAGTAGCCATTCTTTCAGCAGGATTAAAAACGATACGCCATATGTTCATCCTTTGTGCAAAATTCAGCGAAATGACTCATCAGCTACAGACCTCACAGCACAGTTTAATGATAAGCAACAGATAGCTCAACAAAATGAAATCACTTTTGAAAATATTGTGACGCAAGTGCAGGAGTATGAAACTGATAACAGTAACGGTAGTAAAGTTAATAATAGAGTGTCCCAACGATCATGCAATTGAGATAAGAAGTGATTAAATACAGTAGTAAGAAGATATTTCAGTCTGATTCTATATGTTCTGAAGTTGAATTTTTAGTGCCACAAAAATTGTTTCGTATTACATACTTCTTTATGCAAATTTTGCATTTAAAAAAATTTATCTCGTATTAAGTGATTTGGAGTGAAATTAATTTAAAAATATAGCTGTATTATTTTCTGATTTTTCAGAATATAATGTAGGATTGTTTGAATCTATTGGTAAAATTTTTCCTTCATCAGTTCAATAAGCAGCAGAAACAATTTTTTGAATGTGACACTTATAAAAGGTTGAGTGGAAACCCTTTCTTTGTAGCTTTGCTTTTATTTTTTGATCTCAACCTAATTTCATCATCAGTGTACATTTTGAAATATGTATCTAAATCAGCATTTTATTCTGTACATATTTAGAATAATAAACTTTTTTTCCATATAAATATATATTTCAATTTTTTAAACACACATAAGAAGCTGAAAAGTAATTTATTATCAGCATACTAAATTTGACTCCAAGATTCCTGCATTTCATCCTTAAAAGCAGTTGCTGAATATTTTATATAATTTTAATTTTACTATTTTCTGAGTATTATATTCATCAAAATATTGTTGAAGCAGGTACCTGATGTATCTATGTGTCATCGCTTGCCATCATTGAAGACCACTTGACAACTACCCATATTCAAAAAAATTTTAATGTTAAGACCAAAGCTAATTCTTAAACACGAATGAAGAAAATCTTCATTTCAGGATTTTTTTGTCAAAAGTTTTTCATCTCCACCAATATTCTTTGATAAGCTATGTATTCTTTGTATTTTTTCTGTATCAGAAAATGCAGGAATGCTGCTGAATTTTAAATTTTTTCTTATGGAGAAATTTTGAAGTGAAAAATGTCTGTATATATTGTAGAATAAAAATTTTCCTCAGTTTGTTATGAATTGTTATCTTGCAATAATTGTACTTAAACATTGTTGAATATTTTTTTTTGATCTTATGCTTTCTAAAAATTTTGATAATTTGGTTATGTCCAAATATCTGTGTGGCTTACTGAAATTTGTTCTCAAAATTCAAAATCCTATTTATTTTCAATTAAAAGACATTTAAAACACTACGCTACCTTGGAAACAATTTTATTTGTCTCAATATTTATTGTGAATCTTGCAAATTTATGTGATACAGCTGAGCATTGTTATATCTGACAAAAGAATCATAAAATTAAATGTAAATAATCTTGTACAAAGGTTTGATATAGTTATAGCTAAATTAATCAGAATTAGGTGCTTCTATGCTCATATTCATTTTTGTTGATCTTCATGTTTTAATGTTATGTAGGTTTCTATACATAGTACAACTCTTATTTTTCTCAATATTTCGTGTTCACTATTTACAATTATTTTATTTTCTGTATTTTTTCTTATCATCACTTTGTACATAGGGTCTTTTTGTCTTATTTATGAGTAAATATTTGGAGATTGTAAGTATAGTGATGGCGGAACAAAGTACCTTTAAATACTGTGAACTATGTAAAATAGGATTAATAAATTTTAATGAAAACAATGTTTTTTATATTTAAAAACTATGTTATATCATATTTTCAACGTACAATAACAAAAATAAATTTTTTTTTTTTTTACTTTTAAATCAATATCAAGACAAATTTCAATTATATATATGGACCAAATCAAAGAAATGCAAGTAAAATGTGGTTGTTCATATACGAGGTCTGGCTATTAAATAACGAGACTGCGCGCCTAGAGGGCGCTGTAAAAGGGTTGGGGAAAAAAAGAGTAGTTTTTTTAGATGCTTTGGGCATCTAGATCAAAATATTTAGATGCATAGACAAAAGTCTATGCACGTACCAAAACACGTTCTCGTCACTATTATTGTATTTGTGCAGTAGCAGCAAAGACTAGTCTGTGGTAGCGGTTTGAAACGAACGAGTTTTTTTCTCGTGTGACGAAAAACAGAAGCAACGTATCAATCTCAAATTTCTAGTTGAATTGAAAAACTCCGACTAAGTGCTATAAATTGTTGCAAGAGGCCTAGGGGACAATTCTCTCTCTCGTGTGCCAATTTTTGAGTGGTGTAAGCGCTTCAGTGAGGACAGAGAGAGCACCAACGCCCAGGTCGCTCTGTCACTGTTTCAACTCCGGAAACAGTGATCAAAATCAACCGAATTGTGAATCCAGATGGTCATTCGATAATATGTACGCACAATTTGGTTGATTTTGGTCACTGTTTCCGGAGTTCAAACAGTGACAGAGTGACCTGAGCGTTGGTCATTTTCAGTGCAATCTCGGTCCTCACTGAAGCGCTTACACTACTCAAAAACACGCTCACGAGATTGTCCCCATAATAGGCCTCTTGCAACAATTTATAGCACTCTGTCGGAGTTTTTTCAATTCAACGAGAAATCTGAGATTGATACGTTGCTCCTGTTTTTCGGCACGAGAAAAAAACTCGTTCGTTTTGGTACGTGAATAGACAAGATAGCTAGATCCCCAAAGCACTACTCGTTTTTTCCCCAACCCTTTTACGGCGCCCTCCAGGCGCAGTCTCGTTATTTAATAGCCAGACCTCGTATAAATAAGTGACTAATTCCATATTCAAATAAGTTATGACTTATACAGTTATATAAATTTCAGATCATCAATTTTGTAGTAACAGATATGAAAAATATTTATAGGCCATTTTCAGACTGAGTGACAACACTTTTAACTGAAGTTGAAATATGTCTAAACACTTGAAATGTTACACATGTATAGCAATTGATATTGATCTATATCTGCTGATCAAAAAATGCAGTTTTACTTGAAAAGTATTAAAAGATATTTGATGCATACAAATATAGTGTCAAGCACAGTTTTCTACAGTAGGAAAATTCATATCGCACTATGATGGAATACTTAACTTTTGTTATAGCTATATATTTTTGAGAAAAACAAAATTTAAGTTGAATAATATTATTTTATTATGTGGAGATTCTGTGCCTTTCTACTATAATTATGTATATGAATTAAATGAAAATTATCTCTGCCAATAGTTTCCTAAAGAGTCTCCATACACATACGTTGTTTGCTGTCTTGTTAAGTTCCATTAGGCGGATCGGAGTGGAAAAGTTCTTTTGTCGGTTGTTCATTGAGCACCTTGAGGATGCGGCAGTATCGTCTCAATGGGCCCAGTAGATATACCAGCAACGCACGGACGGATTTTCAAGAAAAGTACAACGAAGAGCAGAATTAAATAAATAATACATTTTTGATTATTTCAATACAAAAATATCCAGAATTATGATACTTGAGATTAGAAGTATTCTATTGATTTTTATGGGACTAATTTTACTTTAGCAAATACAGTTGAGTTTACCTATAATGATGAGTGTCGCATTTAACGAGAGCTGGGTTTTAGCGAACAATTTCTGTGGGAACAAATCGGTCTCCATTTAATTCAATGTAATATATAAGTTGGATATAATGAGTTCGGTTATAACAGCAGTTCGGATATTGCAAAAATTATTTTTACAAATTTTATAGAACTGCTTCTTTCACAACGAGATTTGATCACTCAGTCAACACAGAAAACCCCTCAATACAGGGACTGACAAAGCATTGCTAGATTGGTTCAAACGAAAAAGGATTCAAAACGTACCAATTTGTGGTCTGATATTGCAGAAGAAAACAGAAGATTTTTCTAGACTACTGTCCCCTGATAACGGAAACGTATCCTATTCCAAAAGCTGGATAGAACATTTCAAAAGAAGGTACCTTATAACTTCAAGTGGAATGCACGAAGAAGCTGCAAGTGCTTCAATTGAAAGTAGAGATGATTGGTTGAATAATAATAATAATGAATAATCTTTGGCCCGACATAAGAAAAAATTAATGATGATATTTTCAATGCTGAAATTGAGAAAATTATTGGTTGTAGGAAAATTAAGAACACCTAGATGCTTCAAGTCTTGTAAAAATTCATTCATTCATCAAGATAACACAATGATAAAATCAAAATAAGATGAAACAAGATTCAGTATCGCTTTAAATTTTAATAATTCCCATAATTTTTTACATCAATATTCTCACCAAACATTAGCTAATGAATGGTTTTACATGAACTTTGAATTTAATCAAAGAAATATTTTATGAGATACAATGAAATAATTTATCTACATACATATTTCGAGTCAAACTAATATACAGTAAACAAAAAACACTTATAGTTCATGACAAAAATTAATTTTTGTTATACAAAATGTGATGGACTAAAAAAATTTGGAATGAAAACCATGAAAATGTTAAAAGGTCACTCCAGATTTCTATCTTTATTCACTTAAGCTTTTTGGATAGGTGACTGATACACACTAAGCTTCTGATTCTCCTGTAGTAGCTTCTCCTAATATTGGTACAATGAGATTATCTTTTGACATTAAATTATATTTGGTTACAAAATGAGTGAACCTCTTACACAAACAAGTTTCTGTTTCAAATTCGTCAAATATGGAGCGATGGTGGTAGTATGCATGAGAAAATATTCTGTACACTCTTCGGCAGACAGATCCAAGCTTTGCTACAGATGACTCTTTAATACTAACCCTGTAAAGTAAATATGAATGGGCATCAATACACTTATTTTTCAATTATTCAAGAAAAGTATTGTTTAAAAAAAATGCTGGCACAAATGTCTTCACTAACAAATTCATTAATACAGAGTATTCATAAACAAGGGGCTGGCCATACATAGCAGGTTTCTAGCTTAGAATAACAAAGAGGTTGGGAATTATCACAAAGTTCGAACTATTGTAATATTCTTAACTTCGGCTAATCATTGAATCATTCTGTCAACACCGCACATTATTTCTGTTCCTCCTTCTCTGAGCAAATGTTGACCGATCACGAGAATGTCACGTGGTGGTGTTCCCTCTTAATGCTGACCGCGTTACATTCTAATATTTCCTACTTCATGTGACTCAGCAAATCATAAGGGAATCACATGAGGATCTGAGGTGATAGTTTGGCTGTGCATCTAGCTTTGTCACTGTGACCCCTCATCACTTCAGGCTGAAAAGGATCTAAGAAGATCATGATCTAGTAAATATATTGCCGATTCATATTCAAATAAAATATGTTCACTATCCATCAGGCCCATAGAATAGTTATCACCAAAGTCAACATCCTCAAAAAAAAAAAGACATTAATATTTGAAGTCCTCATAGATATTTCCCAGGCTTGCGATACGGGTCTCAACCAGAAAAAAAAAATACAGAACCTTATAAGGATAGGTGTGCCTCCGGCCAGTATATTACTACCAGTGCTCTTGTTCTGTAAACCAGAGATGAGACTGGAATAGCTACCGTCGCTGACGACAAGCTTTTTGATATTGAAAAATCTAGACACTCATTCAGAATAAAAATCAATCATACAAAATTGGCTCAAGTAACTACTTGCTTAAAAAATTTACCTCTCATTCATAATTTATACAATGTTTATATCAGTGAACAAAATTGTAATATATTTGGATCTTACAGTTGATTGCGTACACTATAGGAAATTGCAAATCAATATCGTGACCACATGTAAAAAAGTGTTAAATATTATAGAATGTCTATAGAGCATTTCATGAGGCTCTAATAGGAAGTAGTTCTTAGCTTGTATAGAGAAACTATCCCGAATGGAATATAGCATAGTTGTCTGCCTCAGCTCAAAAATGACATCTATGTAAACTGAGCACCATACACAGGGAAGGTCTCAGATTGGGTATTAGTGCATTTCTTACAACTACATCAGCCTCAGTATATTGTGATTAGGGAAAAACGCCTCTAAATTATATGGTTCTAGTTTAATTAAAAACTTTCTCTCTGAGAACCTTATCATTATATGCAGCTCTAATTCACAAAGGCAAACAATTGAAGAATTTCATACAGAAGAGCCTTATTCCTCCTAACTTAACCTATGAACAGGCAACACATACAAGTGATTTCTATTATTGTAAGAGCGAGATTAAATAATAATAATAAACGCCTTTATTAGATAGATGCATTCTACTCAGGGGCGAAGTCTAGCAATGCTATTCAACTTAATGAAAAAATTGAATACTCTAAGACAAAAAAAAATAATCAAGAAAAAAAACAGAACAAAAAGGGATACATGGAATAGAAGGAAACGGCCTCTCGGATCACCTAGTTATAAAACGACTACGATGATGATGAATTTATCTATGGGCATAGTTTATTGAGAAGACAAAAACAGTCTCTTGATAGCAAGTTTAAATGTATATGAGGAAAGCGTTCTAAGGGAAGAAGGTATTTTATTATATTCAATAACAGCGTTGTAGTGGAACGATTTTTTGAAACCAGATGTGAAATGTCTGGGAATATGCAGACTTGTTACATGTCTGAGAGAACCTCTAAAATTCAGGAGAAGGCGAAGATAAATAGGTCATCCAGTGTCAAGCACCTTATGTACCAAATAAAGTAAACCTTTACCCTGTTCTCCATTCTCAGCCAGCCAAGTTTGTTTATTTTTTGAGATATGTTGAGGGAATACTTCGCTAGATCAAAAATGAATTTGCAACAATAGTTTTGAACCTTTTGAATTCGTTTTCTGTAGCAAACGTTGAGACAGAAACCATACACAAAGTAACCATAATTGAAGTGGGACAGTACAAGTGATTCGACTAACTTTAAACGAAGACCTGGGCTGAGTAATTCACGATTCAAATAAAGGAGTTTCAAAGCAGCAAAAGACCTTTTCAGTAGGGAAGTCACATGATCGCTGAACTTGAGCTTGTGGTCAATAAGTAAACCCAAATTTTTTGCACACTCCACACATAAACGTTGAAAAATTCTCTCTACATACATAAATAACAACATACCAACCAGAATAAATGAATTCATTTTTACTAAATATTTTTTTTTTAAAAGGATTGTTTATAAAAGTATAAAATATATCAGAAATCTAAGAGACATAACTTCATTTATTCCCTTATTGATTTCCACAAAAACCAAGAAGATATTAAAAAAAATTATTACTTACCTACTAGGAAAATATTTATTACTGTTCAGAAGACATGCTGCTCCATCTAAGGTATGTCTTGTATAATCTATGGCAGCACATTCTTTAGGGGTTTTATGAGCTGCACATAAAAATATCCATTGCTCTGTTGCTGTCATTTGGTTACATGTTTCTGGACGACATTCTTCTTGGAGGCGGATAGCCAAACCATTCAGTTCCATACAGAATTGTCTAAAATATGTTAAATCCAAGAGAGTTATATCACCATGGTATGATTTGTTTGAAAAGCATTCATAGACAGCTCAGTTTTGTAAATTTATGCTCTCCAATTCCTCAATTAAGCTTTAGATACAGTGCAACTAAAGCACAATTTTAAGGATGTTGCAGTAAATAAGTGACAGAGCAACTGGTTAAAATTGCCTTCGAATCTCATCTTAGTTTTTTTCATTAAATAGATGATTATCATAGAAAACAGAAGCATTATATAATAAAAATTATAGATTCTGAGTAATTAATAAGCAGTTCACCTCAAATGCTCATATTTCCATACACCTTCATCTAGAGTTTCTGGCATTTTTAATATTAGCTCAATATTACTTGGATCTTTACGTATCAATTGTTGAATACACTGTTGAACTGCCAAGGTACTATCCATCTCTTCGTAAGCTTCATCAGGCCAACGACAAAAATCCTATATAAAAAGAAGGAACATATTAATATAAAACAAAATATTTACGTGAAAGTATTAACCTCTGCTTTTGTTCCAGGTCTGTTTCTTCGCAAAATTGTAGCACCATCAGCCATCTTCATTTTGGACATCAAAATTACTTATATATGTCGAGAAGTTCTCTAGCCTGAAAAATTTACAAAATATACTTGGAACTTTATTCGAGTATTATAACTATTGTGGACGTTCTGAACTCAATGGAAAACAGTAGCTGACACTGACAGCCATTGACATTCGTGACTTTTGTTTTCATTTGATCCCGTGAAATATACAGGGTGAAGGGTCCCCTAATGAAAGTCATGTCGTTTTCGAGATATATTCTACAATAAATATGTGGAATTATAACAATAGGTGAAATAGAATTATAAAGATATCTATATAAACAAAATTAATGAATAAAATCAGGAACGCACTGAAGAGAAATCAGAATTGCTTTTGGGCGCTCGTTCATTCAGGCGCTTATTGCACCCTTGGTCTTGGAGAGCACATAACCTTATATAGGAATATGATATATTTAATTACTTCGATTAAATTATCAAAAATCACCTCATCAGATAATCAACGAAGTTACCCGTGAAGACAATCACTAGACTCAATTTTATCAATTTTCATTTCAACATTTAAATAAGATTGTTCCTCAATTTATTCAATCAACACCAGAGAAGACAAACTTACTGTAATAGCAGACGAAAACAACTCAGATATCACATTATTACAGGAACCAATACTAGGCCCAGTTTCACCAAACAGCACTTGATCCCAGATTGATTAAACTCCGCTTGTTACTAAAATCTACGACTACGGCCTACGTATCACCTATCGAAGAGATCTGTCTCTTCGATAGGTGATACGTAGGCCATAGTCGTAGATTTTACCGTTTTTTAGGCCCAGTTTCACCAAATGCTTTAATCTTGACTTAGCTCTTAAGTGAGGCCTTAGATCACGATTAATGTAATGTAGCGTTTCACCACACTCTAAAGCGCCATTTAATCGACCAATCGCGATTTAGCACTAATCGGCCATTTTTGGAGGATTATAACTAAGATGCATCTTAATTATAACCTTTCAAGTTGAGATTAATAATTATTTATCAGTATTTCAATCTAAATCTAATCTAGTGTTGCCACTTCTGAGTGGCAACACTAGATTAGATTTAGATTTAATTAAGGAGGTTACGTTTCACTGCGACCTAATGGTCTATTGTGCCCCTCATCAGAGTTATTCTCTCCATAACTTGATCTACAGCTCGCCTTCCAGTTCCAGAGTTCTGATGAACTCCAATATCTGGGATGGCTTCAAGGAGGCTAATTCCTCACTTATATAAGTTTCGTATCCAAAGTAGGTTTTGCGTTGGCTACTTGGCTAGCAATGGCGAGGCATTACGTCACCAGGTGATCCGGAGTTTCTTCCTCCTCCCCACAGAATCTGCACTCGTCATTTTCTGTTAGACCGATTCTCATGAGGTGTTTCCTAAAGCGGCAATAATGCCCTGTGAGAAATCCATTAAGGAGGTGGGAGCATTAATGAAGAGCAGAATTAGACATCATAAAAAATAGTAACATCACTGGTGACCTAAACAACAAAAACGCAGAATGGAACATCAATTGAAAGAACCAATAGAAGAGGAAACCAATAATTATTACGATATGCGGAAAATATAAATATTCAAATTATGGCACCAGGAATAAACAGACCTTTATAGTGGAAAAGCCGACATACTGGAGATATCTTTAAACAATAACATAAGCGTCAATGTGAAAATACAAGTGATCAACAACACCATTTCAGATCATCACCCGATGGAAATTATTGTAGGAGTAGAAGACACAGAGACACTTAAAAAAATCGGACCATACATGACTGGGAAAAATTGAAAAAAAACCTTGGAAAACCCTTTCAAAAATCAATAATATGAACTTCAATAAGATGCAACAGACCGTCAACCTAGAGGAAGTTATAAAAAATTTTAAACAAGGAATCAATCCCTGAAATTGAAATAGAGGAAAAGAAAACAAAAATACCCGAACACATCAAAAATCTCATTGATCTCAAGAAACTCGCAAGAAGAGAGTACCAGAGAAATCCGAGATGTTAAACAGTTATAAATCAACTAAACAACTCCATTAAAGTAATATATGGTATACGGTCCATGTCTCACAAGAGCAGATAGGAATGATAGGATTAGGATTCAGCGGGTTCAGAGATCTTGCCTTCGATTTATTTATGGAATACGTAAATATGATCCAGTAATCCATAAACTGAAGTGTTGCAATTGGTTGGATATGGATAGAAGACGAGAACTTCATTCGGCTGTGTTGTTTCATTCCATCATAGTTCACCAGAGTCCACCTTACCTATACAATAAAATACGTTTTCGATCTGATGTACATAATCTCAATTTGAGGCATAGGGGACTGATTTCACCACCTGCTCATTCAACAGCGTTGTTCACTAGATCTTTTTCTTACCAAGTTTACGCTTTGTACAATCAGATACGGAATGACTTCAAGGGTCTCGGTCTACTAGCCAAGTTTAGATACAGGATGAAGCTATTGCTTCTTGGACGATTAGTGTGAGGTGCAAGCGGTATGATTGAATGTTTTCATCTTATTTTTTTTTCAATTAGTGCATGGAATTATGCGGGGGAACTTTTTTTTATTTTTTTTTTTCATGTTACTATAGTGGAACAAACAGTTTGTGTGAATTTGGAGCTTAATTTCATATCAGTTTTTACTGCCTTAAGCTCCGGTTTGCAGACGTTATTTTTTTTTTTTTGGTGTTATATTTTCTTTGAACATTTATCTGTTATGTCATACTTCTGCAAATAAAGAAATTTATTAATTTATTATTATTAAAACAGAACTGAGGATTCATTTTACAATGTGCATTATCCAAAATCGAGGTCTATACTCCCAGCAAACATTTGTCGTCGGCAAACCGTCGTACAAATGCTGTCTCTGTCGGTAATGTGTGTACTGATGTTTCACACTTCACAGCGTCTAAACCATAGACAAACTAAGTTTATCTATGGTCTAAACTTCTACGGTCAGATGATGAGGTTTACGCAGCTAAAGAAATGTCGACACATCATTCAGCCAATGCTGAAACAGCTGTTTCAGCGATCAGTTAAAGAATTCGTATGCTTTATTTTACGCCAGAGAGTAGAGACCATCGATTTATAAGCGGTTTTCACTATTATTCATTTAAAGAGTTCGTCATTGCGGAAAGTGTAACTTTCCGAACAAACATTTATTTTCGATGAATTTTCACATTAAAATATAATACAAAGAGTCATGACGAAGGCTGAAAATGCGGTTTTTCTAAAATTAAAAATAAAGACGTAAAAACGTATATTGAATTTTTGCATGTGATAATTGTTATAGAAAAGGACGTTAAATCAGGAACGTTTGAGATTACTTCACCCATCCTGAAAAGTGGTGGGTTTTCAAAAACGCTGAGGACAGAGTAATAGTTAAACTTTGGTAGACCCCGTGAATGCCACTTAGTATAAACTATAAACCCTCTCAACAAAAGAAAATCGACCTTCATGGATAATAGCTAAATCCACTTCTTCTTCATCTTCTGTATCAGCCATTGCACAGGTCCACTCCTGGACATAGGCCTCCTTAAATCTTCTCCACTCTGATCTGTCCTGTGCATTTCTGATGCCATCTATTTCCTTTATGTTCCTTGATATTGGCCAGCCATCGTTTTTGGGGTCTTCCTACACTACGTTTTGTAAGTCTGGGACGCCAGTGAATAATTTTATAGGTCCATCTATAAGGATCTTGACGAGCCACATGTCCGACCCACCGCCATTTCAAATCTGCAACACAGTGGATTATGCCTTTGACCTTTGTTCTGCGCCGTATTTCTTCATTTCGTATTTTATCTCTGAGACTCAAACCCAGCATTGCTCCATTGCACCATTGCTCTCTGCATTACTCGTAGTTTGCTTGCTGACTTTTTTGTCAGAGCCATTGTTTCGAGGCCATATGTCGCCACTGGAATACACAGGTGTCATAAACTTTTCTTTTCAGATTTATAGGGATATCCTTGTTCTTAAATAATAATAATAACTGTTCTTTATTGGCCATCGACCGAATCCTTCAGTCTATTTCTTAAATATATACTTAATTTTTCCAAACGCTGCCAATGTTAATCTTATTCATCTGTCCAGTTCTGCTATCTGATTTTCTCTACCCAACCTTATTGTGTGTCCAAGATAAATATATCCCGCAACGTTGTTCAGCTTTGTGTTGTGTAAAAAGATGTCCTTCCCAATGTTAGTTACTATCTTGGTTTTCGAAATGTTCATTTTTAAGCCGAACTTTGAGGCAACCTCAGCCAGTTCCTGAACGTTGCTGCTAATCAGGACAATGTCGTCTGCAAATCGGAGTTGAGTTGAGTTCCATCGATGTTGAGACCTTCCATTTCCCACTGCAGTATTTTGGAAATATTTTCTAAAGCAAGGGTGAATAATTTGAGGGATATCGTATTTCCCTAACGTATTCCTCTATCCAATCTGATTATTTCGGTTCTTAAATTTTCGTTTACCTTGACATGAAAGGTGGCATTTTTGTATAGTATTTCAAACTCTTCATTATTATCTAAGCTTAATCCATTTTCAATTAAAAAGGAGAAATTCGATTTAGAAAACAAATAACCACATATCTTTTTCGGAGATGAGAAAAAAAAACAAAAATATTTTCCTGAATTCTTGAATAATAATTTGAACCAAATCAATCATTGACTTTTAGAAACTAAAAAAGAAGAAGAATATAAACACAACTCGGAAAATCTAACGAAACGAAGATGACTACATTTTTTGACGAAGCTAACACTGAAGGAATTCGGGATATAATTGAAAACCTCAACTGAAGAATTTAGCTGAAAACTCGAAATAGAGAAATAAAAAATATTTTCAACGGCATACTAATCACAAGATACTTCCCAACCATAAGGAAAATTGTAGAGACAATGATGATTCCTAGACCAGAAAAACCCAATACAGACCAAACAACTATCGATCGATAACCTCACTAGCTAAATGAAGAAATAATACCAGTGGGGGGAGAGCCCTCAAAAGAATAAAAATATTAGCCACTAGAGTTATGAGAACGTATACCCAAGGGCATTGGATATCATTACAGATCTTAAATCTCTTCATCTTGTGATAATAATAATAATAATAATAAGTCCTTTATTTCCAACAGGGTTGACCCCCAATTACAGGAAAACACAACTTCAATAACATTATTTTAACAATATAACAATCATTACGAATGGCAATGTACATAATCATAAAAAAAAAGAGAGATACACCAACCCCACCCAAGATCAGCTCACAGAGCTGTGAAAATAATAGGCCTCCACGATGGACCGAGGAGAATCGTAATGTATGTCACATATACTTGCGAGCGAGTTGAACAACTTACATGAATAACAAATTGGTGATCTACGACTCGAATTTGTTCTCCCTGCTCCACAGTAGAACACCTCCTCACTCCTGGAACCCAAACGGGGAACCAGAAATGGCAAACTAGACAAAATCTCCGAACAATCAATTCCGCCATTAACTATTTTATAAAGAAACATCAATGCACACACGTTCACCCTATCTACAATGGACTGTGCACAGAATCTTGAAAGTAATAATTTATGATCACAACCTATAGGTGGGTAAACACCATCCTCCCTCCAAATTAAATATTTATAAAATTTTCTCTGAACTGACTCAATTCTTCTCCTGTGATATTCATATATAGGTCTCCAAACTATGTTACAATATTCCAACCTACTTCTAATTAAACTATTAAATAGAGCTATCAAAGTTTTTGAACAACAGAAGTATTTTGTGTTTCTAACTATAAATCCATAAGTTTTATTGGCAGCAAGTATTAACTGATTTATATGTGGTACAAAAGAACAGGTAGAGTCACATAAAATCCCCAGATCCCTAATTTCTGTTACACGAGCAAGTACTGAGCTGCTGATCCTATAATCATATTCAATCATTGTTTTCTTCTTTGTGTATGTCATAACGTAACATTTGGAGATATTCAAGCTTAATATATTACCAGCGCACCACATTGATAGCTGATCAAGAGCCGACTGTAGTCTGATACAATCATTAAGGCCGAGTATCCTGAGATATATCTTCAAATCATCCGCGAACAACAGTACTGGTACATCTATAATATCGACGATATCATTTATGAATAATAGAAAAAGCAGAGGCCCGAGGTTGGATCCCTGAGGAATTCCAGATAATGCACAGAACTCGATAGAGCAGCAATTCTCAACCTGAACAATACACATCCTATCTGCCAAATATGATTTTATCAGGTCAATCAATTTCGGTGCAAAACCAAACTTAGATCTTAATTTGTTCAACAAGATGTTATGATCGATCTTGTCAAAGGCTTTCTGAAAGTCGGTATAAATTACGTCCACCTGACCGGACTCATCCAAAGTTTGTAGTACATGTTCAAAGAAACAAATAAGATTAGTTTTAGTTGACCTTTTGGGCATGAAACCATGCTGATTCGGTTTTATTTGGTTCTTGAGTGCAGGAAATATTGAATTATAAAGAATGATCTCATAGATCTTTGAAAAATTTGACAGGATGGAAATCGGACGATAATTCGCAACAACTGATTTATCACCTTTCTTAAAAACTGGTATGATTTTTGACCGCTTCCAAACAGAAGGAAATGTGCCCGAAGAAGCTGACAGATTGAAAATATGTGTCAGAGGTGCAGACAGAACACCTATGCAGTCTTTAACAAGAAAACTTGGGACTTCATCAAGCCCAGCGGTAAACTTATTCGATAACTTTTTCGATGCTTTTATAACGTCAGTTTCTGTAATCCTAGCAATATTGATAATATGCTTTATTGCTTTATTTAATAATATGCTTTATTTATCCCCACATGAAATAATACAAAAAAAGTAATACACATGATTGCAATAATTTTCCAAAACCAAAATATTCCTTCATAAACAAAAATTTATACATTCTTTACAAAAATTGAATAATGTGATTTATTTCTGTTGGATAATAATAAAGACAATTTGGAACTAACTGTAATTATTTTATATTAATATTCCCTCTGTAACCATTTAAGACGAATCTTGTGAATGGTTATTTGACTTGAAAATATTTCCTGATTGAAGCTGTTCCAATACGACCTAACAGAAGCCAAGGAGTTGGTATGTTTGGTTTCATCTAATCTGAGCGTTTTTCAAATCGACCAATTGAGTTACACGCTGTCGGGACTGATAAAGAAGCCATCGCTTTATAGTTTTCTTGAAGAGCTGTTCTGTAGTTATTGCCTGTACATCCTGAGGTAACTTGTTATATGTCCTTGGAGCAAGAAACACGAAGGATCGCTGACCAATAGTTTTTCGCATTTTTGGTACATTATAAAATAACTTCCGTGTTCCATAGCTGTGAGACACCAGATCTTGGTTTCTTTTGGTCTTGAAATGGTACTGAAGAATACGAGCACAGTACAGCTGTCTAGGATCGAGCAGTTCAGATTCTTCATAGAGACCATCTGACGGGTAGGTAAAATCTTTTCTCATTAGTATCCTAAGAAATCTCTTTTGGATCAGTTCGATTTTTTTCATGTGAACATTAGTGGCACCCCCCCAGACCAAAATTCCATACGAAAGCAAAGACTGAACGAGTGCCATGTATAGAACTTTCAGCTGTCCGGCGTCACAAAACCTAGAGCACAATCGATACAAAGGTAGCAAGCTTCTAAGTTTCTTCGTTAATGCATCGATGTGGTAATTCCATTTCAGACAACAGTCTACAACGATACCCAAATATTTAATTTCAGTTTCCATCCTCACAGTATTGATGTTAGTTTCTCGAGATATGGAGAGTTCTGTGTATTCCGGAAGCCCAGATGGGACATTACAAAAGGGCATATAGACTGTCTTTTCCGGATTGTAGGTCAACAGCTTAGAGTCGAAGTAGTTCAGCACTTTTTTGAGATCTTCTTCCACAATTTGTTTCAGCACCCACCAATCCTGTCCTCTATAAAAAATAGCTGTATCGTCAGCAAATGCTATGATCTCTCCGGATATAGGCAAGGAAAAAAGGTCATTCAAGTAGATTAAAAAGAGGAGAGGCCCAAGGACAGTACCCTGGGGCACTCCATACTCAACCTTAGTAGTAAAGCTTCCGACCCCGCTCACCACCACCACCTGCTCTCTATTATTTAAGTAATCTTCAATTAATTTGTACTCATTTCCTCTGAATCCAAAATTTTCTAGAGACGTGAGCAGGCCACGGTGGGGAACGGTATCAAAAGCCCTTGCCAAATCTATGTAGATGCACATAGCCGGCATTCCATCATCTAGTGCTTTATATATCTTGGACAAGAGATCTGCCATGGCATCCTCTGTAGACTTCCCAGGGATGAATCCATATTGTCGGCGAGATAATAGTTCATATTTTTCCAAGTAAGATGTTATTCTGTTTTTCAATAGTTTCTCGAACACCTTGCCCAAGGTAGAAATTACTGATATCGGTCGATAATTGCAGGTTAGATGTTTTTCGCCGTTTTTATAGACTGGAGTTATTACTGCCCTTTTGAAAATTGATGGAAACGTACCCTCTTGTATGCACTTGTTTATAACACACGTGAGAGGTGGGGTTATGAAATCTATCAGGCGTTTCAGAATTTCAGATGTAATTCCATCTCCTCCAGGGGCTTTTCCGCACTTCAATGTTCTGATAACACTCTTTACTTCTTCATCATGAGTTTCAACAAGACCAAATGAGTTAATAAGCCTGCTTTGATAGTTAATTTTAGTCGTCGGTTCCCTAATATTAGCGGCAAGTTTTTTACCAATCTCGGAGAAGTATTTCGCAAAACAGTCAGCAATATCTTTTTTGTCTGTTAGTTTCTTATCTTCAGTCTTGAGAAACTTGATGTCCGAATTCTGTTTGCTGTTGCCACTCATCTCTCTGACAGTTTTCCATAAGTTTTTTGTATTTTCCATGTTTTTGTTTATCTGACTTCTCATATAATTGTTCTTTGTTTTCTTTATTAGATCATTTAAGGAGTTTCTGTATTTCTTGAAAGTAATTTTTAAATCTTCATCTTGAGGATTTCTCAACATTTCCCTGTGTAGTGAGTTTCTAGTCATAATAGACTTCATAAGACCATTCGTCATCCAGTCTTTCCGCTTTTTTCCGGTGCTCCTTATTCTTATATTTTTCGTGCAGTATCTTATCAGATCGGACAATCTACTCATCAGTATTTTAGACATTTCTTCCGCGTTTTCTCCGTCGTAAACATTCTCCCATTTTTCTTTCCTTACTTCCTTCTCGAGTTGTTCATAATTTATAATTTTTCTATAATTCTCAATTTTTTCTTCGCTAATTTTGGTTTTCCCAGGACTGGAGAATCGCACGAGAACTGGGTTATGATCAGTCACATTGATTCGCCAAGCGACAGGAGTAAACTGTTCCAAACATTTGCTTCTAATAAAAATGTGGTCAAGACAACTCAATGTATTACCCTGTTTTCTAGTATAGGTGTTTATAGCCGATACATAGCCCCTCTCATAAAGAATATTCTGATATTCATTCGAAATATCGTTTTCCCGATCAAGAAGATTGATATTTATGTCACCAACAAAAAATGAGACTTCACAATTGGTTCTACATTGGTCCAGAAAACTTCCGAGGCCATCCAGAAATTCCGTCTCGGGCTGTGATGGAGAACGGTATAGACATATCACCTGTATTACTTTATCATCACACAGTGTAATTTTCAGTTTTAAAGCCTTAATATTATTTAATTTTACAATTTCAGACTGCCATGTGTATGTACTTTTAATAAAAACTAAAACTCCATCATTTTTATTTATATCACCCTCATTGTATATATTAGTGTATCCAGAAAGTTGATAAATATCCTTGTTTTCTATTTTGAATGTTTCAGTTAAAACGATGCAGTCAAGTTCCACTTCTAGTTGATCAACAATAATGCTAAGTTCATCAAAGTTTTTAGACACACTTCGTATATTATTATGAAATAAAGCAAAATTTGTAGAGTCAGCCTCTTTCCTAAGAAAATGTACACAGCTCTCCTGGGTTTCTGCGATATTTGTCAACATTTTAGTTGGTTCCATGTCGCGTACATATGCGTCCATTACTATCCCTTTCCAAACAACAAAAAAA
Source organism: Harmonia axyridis (assembly GCF_914767665.1). Lineage (NCBI taxonomy): Eukaryota > Metazoa > Arthropoda > Insecta > Coleoptera > Coccinellidae > Harmonia > Harmonia axyridis. Next base: position 16,742,056 of record NC_059505.1, read on the forward strand.
AAAAAAACAAATAAATTTCCCCTCTTCTAAAACACCCCCTTTCAGAGATCCCAAAGTAAAAACAATCTTATTTCACTTACGGTCCTTGGATCTGCTCACTAGCCTTTGGTTGCCTAGGTCTCAACCCTCTCGGTCTATGTGCAACACCCTGCACCTCTGGTCTCACCAAGTTAGTTTGCGCTCTGTTTTCATCTACAACTTGCTGCAACTGCTTATTGTCGATTACAAGTTTATTCCCTCTGATACGTGCGTTGTTCCCTTCTTCTATAGACTCTTTCATACGCCTGACCAAAATTCTCCTCTGTTCTCTTTCCTCCAATGTATAATCCGGAGATATAGATATGCCTGTGCCCTTGAGTTTGCTGGCCTTGTGTAGTATATTCAGCTTCACTATTCTGCTATTTAATTCCAACAGAATAGGACTTTTTTGATCTTTTCCCAGCTTATGAATGTCGCTGATTGCGTGCTGAGCCACTTCCACCTGCAAATTTTCTTCCAAAGTTTTCTTTACCCTCTGTTCCACTTCATCAACTCTACAGCTCAGTCCGTAAAAAATCAAGTTTTTTTGTCTTGACTTTCTATCAAGTTGATTCACCTGATTTCTTAGCAATTGGTTTTCCTCTTCTAGCGATTGTATCTTATTTCGCTGTGTATATAGTTCGTCTTTCAATGCTCTGACTTCACCCTTTAATTCAGCACACAGTGCATCACAGTGCCTTTTCAATAAGGAGCTCAAAAATTTTTTTTGGGATTCGCTGAAATCAGCACTTTCCATTATTGATAATTCGCTCGGAGTATGTTCTCCTTTAGACCAGATGATAAATGATAACTTTCAGTGGATATCACTCGTGTAACATATGTAATTTCCAAACGTCGATAATATTATAATTTTAACTTCGCTTATTATTATTCTGATGAGATCCGTTAGAGCTCTGTGAAATATTTACCTCGCAGAATTTCAGCAACACACAACCATCGTTTTCAAACGAACACTTTGTGATGTCAACTACAATTTTTGGTTTTGATTCAACCGTTTTCAGATGCAATTAGTCAGAGACCATAAATTCGCCTGTTCTCAGAACTAAAGCTTCACACACATGATAATACTACTATCGCTATCATTCATATCAACCAAATCTTGACTGTTATAGGGCGCATCGTACACACTACAGAAGTGCTGGGCAAACGCATTAACAATATCCTGTGGTCTGTGCAACATTTTATGACCGTCGCTTAGTACACCGGGTATACGAGAATGACCTCTGCTCTCTTGCACAAAAGACCAAAAACTTGAAGGATCTGTCAGTAGTTTCTGTTCGGAGCTACTTAAATAATTTTTGTAAGCTTTGTTTATTTTTGATTTGAGTAAACCTCTTAGTTTTTTATAGCGGAGATGATTGAAGTCATTATTAAATTTCCTATAGTTCTTTAAGGCAGTTTCTTTAAGGTAAATAGTATCAATAATATCGGTTGTGTACCATGACGGAAAACGTCTCTTTCTCAAAACCTTAACTGGTACAGTGTTCAGAAAGATATGCTGTAGAAGTGAATAAAATTTGGCACAAGCCAAATCCGGATCACCTTCGTTCATGACAGGTGACCAGTCAGTTTCCCATATAAAGCGGTACATATCTACATAGTTTGCCTTTGAAAAATTAAACTTGGAACACGCGTAGACAGAGTCAGAAACTGAAAAATTTGAATTTCTTATGTTTTGTTCAGGAAACAAAAAAATCTCAACTGGTGGATGATAAGAGTCCACTGATACCAGTGAATAGTCTGAGCCGGAAACACTACACTTAAAATTAGAAAATACCAAATCTAACAATACATCTCTACAATTTCGTACTTCATTATATTGATGAAGTTCAAGTGACTCAGAAAACGTGTTGATTATTAAAGTACGGTTATCAGACAAAGAATTCTCAGTATATTTAGGACAATTAAAGTCTCCCAGAACAATCAATCTACTATCTAATAATGGACTGAATGAAGACAGTGAATCAAACAGTTGTTGATAAGTTGCAATATCTGTTCGTGGTGGAACATACAACAGTACTACAATGAAAGAATGAGGTCCATACATGATCTTACAAGCCACTGTATCAATGGAAGGGGTTAGAGTTTTAAGCCCTGATAAATCAACTTCAACCGCACATAACTCACTGCGAACTGCCACCAGTACACCTCCGCCCGTTGACAAACCAGTAGTACTCAAGTTTCTATCACATCTGAAAACACTGTACTCGGCGGGAAACAATTCACCATCATACACACCATCCTTCAGCCATGTTTCGGCAAGACATACAACATCAAAATCACCACTTGCTACAGCAGACCTGAGTTCATGAGTTTTAGAATTGAGGCCACGTACGTTTTGATAGTACATAACGTGCTTCCTCAAATTGTAATTGGGGGAATTTAGTTTAAAAGTCTAATAACGGGAATGCCCTTCATGAACTTCAATTCGACATTCTCACCCGAAGATTTCCGTTGCTCTAATTCAATTTTGATTTTATTGAAATAATCTCTCTGTCTCGGAGTTCTATCAGATGAGACGAATACATTGAAATCCTCCCTAAACATCTTGGATTTTCCTAACACTCTACGCACGTGTTGATTATTATTCATGGTCAGCTTAAGAGGTCTTGACTTATCATTATCCCTCGACGGCTTGCCCAAACGCTTAAACTGTGATGGCTCTAGTGTGGGAAAATTAGGTAATATGGTTCGGAACATCTCATTAACAGCCTTGCAATCACTAGTATCCCTCTCATCATCATTCATTGCATCGGTTCCTTCTGGCAGCCCATGTATAATCAAATTATTTTTGCGTAGTTGACGCTCCTCGAATTCCAACAAAACTTCTTCAAATTCTCCACCATCCAATTTCTTATCCTGTGGTTGTGAAGAGAGGGATTGAACTGAGACCTTAAGCTGTTGTATTTCCGCCTGTAGAGAAGCAATAACTGCCCTCAACGATGCAACATCGCCACCCAAATTTTCACACTTGGGGCAATTCCATGCAATCGACTTCTTTGAATTAATCATACGAACTTCGGAGTTCCCTATACCAACACATGCACCTCCAAAGGTGTTCTTGCATATGACACATGATAAGACCTGATGATTCACGTATTGTTTATTACAACAATAACATACCTTGTTAGTCATATTGGTTCCCGGTTATCAATTTCAATATTTAGGCAATATGGTCCAATCTTCTTTGTATGTATCTCCTTCGATTCTTATCGGAATTATGTGCTCGATTTGGAATTAATTATTAAGAAAATATACTTTTCCACCTCACAATTTCCCCTCGCACCAAACCGACAAGAATAAGGGTCAGTAATTCACTATCTTGAGAAAAATCAGTTAGTGCATCATTCGCTTTATGCAAAAAAAAATCAAAACTTTGATAACGCACACCACATTCGCATGCTATCACGACGACGTTCTTAGACTATATGATAGGTAATAGGTAGATTAGTCCATGAGGTCATTCTAAGACTATCCAGGGAAGGTACCGCCAATGGGGAATTAGGAACCATGAGCCTGGAACTCTGACCGAGAAAACTAGCATCGAGGAAACCTTCACTACGATGCTAGGTAAAAAAAAAAGATTCGGAAAGGGAGTCCAACACTTAAAAAAAGTATCTACCATCAAATGGTACACAGATGATTCTAAAACCACGACGTCGGCTAGCGCTGGATTATTCGGTGTTGTCACCAAATGCCCACTATCGTTAAGCCGCTATACAAGTGTCTTTCAGGCAGATACTTACAATCGAAAGATGTGTGGAGATGAATCTAGTAAGAAACTATCACAAATAATGTGATATAGCGATACATTTCGACAGCCTGACTGCCGACTGGAAAAATGTATTGAGCTCATATATCATCGATTCTATGATATTAAAGGACATGAGGAGAAGAGGTCAACACACTTGCCAGAAAAGAGCACAAACTCATCATATTGGCTCAGAACTTCTCTCTAGTATAGATAAATATACTTACAAGAAAAAGTTTCAGGAGAAGGAAAAAATGAAAGAGAACATTCTGGTGGAAACTCCCTGGGTTAGACCATTCAAAAAAGTTTCTTGAAAACGTTAAGGCTGCGAGATCTAAGAAATATCTGTAGCTTAGCATCTCATAAGAATGAGCCCAGCAGAAACGACGTGTGCAGGTCCTGTGGGGAAGGAAGAAGAAATTTCAGATTACCTGGTAACGGAATGCCTCGCCATCGCTAGTCAACTCAAAAAATACTTTGGACAAGAGACTTGTAGAAGTGATCAAGAAATCTTCTTTCCATCCAATCCCAGATACTGGAGTTCAATAGAATTCCGGAACTGGAGGGTGAGCTGTAGCTCTATCTGGACTACGACTACTACTGGCGAGAACAGATCTGATAGGGAGTACAATAGACCCTAAGGTTACGGTGCAATGAAACTCCTCTTAAATTTACAATCTATGCATGTAAGAATATTATTTAAGCTCGAATTTCAAAACAGAAATAAACTCCCAACCTCGTGGGAGCTTCCAAAGTAAAAATAAAATGTATTTAATTTGCTACCCATTCGTGGACATCTGGAAGTGTGTCGAGAACTTTCGGTCTTTGCTACCTCAAGGGATTTATTAAATTTGTCGGTCTTCTCGAACTTAAGAGAATTTATTACCCACTGATGAGGGCACCTTAATCTGCAACCTCATTATCGCGCTGCTCACTTATTATACAGAACTGAATCTGAAAAGAAAAAAACTTGTTCCAGATTTCTGTGTTTTCTGTAGTAATGAAATATCACAAATAAATCTGTGGTGGTAACTGAAGAAACTGAGAAACATGATTTGTTCTTTCAGTTTCGAATAAGTTTAATATAAATTGTATGTTTACTATTTTATTACAAAAATGACAAGCGATAGTTCAAATACTGAAAGTCAAGCTGCTCGTCAGGAATTGGTTGGGGCTCCTATCTCGCTAGTATTCTCTTTTCGATTGATAATTATTCATTTTCAGGTTAGAACTGCTGTCAGCTTTCTTCAGAATCCAAAAGTCCAAAATACACCTTTAGCTAAAAAGCAAGAATTTTTACAGCGGAAGGGCCTCACAAATGATGAAATTAAAAAAGCATGTGAACTATCTGGAGCTTATCAGCAACATGAACAACAAATGAAGATACCTCCACCATTACCTATTGCTATGAATGGAAATCAATTACAATTAACTTTTTTTCATAAGCTTAAGGAAATTTTACACAACCTAGCAGTTTTAAGCATCGTTGGTTATACACTTTATAAATTATATCAGGTGAAAGATTTTTTATTTATATAAGCATTATAATATGCTGTTTGTATTTAACAAGAGAAAAATTTTCTCAAGGTTTGCATTTTTTAGAGATTCATTGCTCCTTATTTATTTGGTAGAAAAAAGTCTGTAGATGAATCGATAGAAAAATTGGATAAAGAATTCAAGAAGTCGGTAGCTGAATTAAAAACGAGTTTAGATAGTGTAAAAATTGAAGTAGATAAGATAAGCCAAAATTCTGATTGGAATAATGAGAGATATCTTTCTGACATTAAATCTGATTTATCTACAGTTAAAGGTTTATTACTTGGAAGGTTTGTGAAAGAATTTGACTTATTTATTGATTATAATTAGTTGGTTTTGAATTTTTGCAGAATTTCAATTGTACTTTCAGAAAACAGTTCCCTAGCGTATCAAATAGCCCAGTAGTACCACCATCTATACCTGCATGGCAGATGTCTAGTGTAGCAGATGCTTCTGATGGTGATACTGATCATAAAACTGAGGATATAGAGGAAGTTGGGTCAGGTAGTGGATCTTCCGAACCAGAACACTATACAAAAACTAGCGAGTCAAGTCTAGAAATATTGTAAGTTAATTCCTTTGTTGCTATCAAAATCTTGTATCCTCTAATTACGATAATTATATAATTGTGACATTTTTCAACTTTGTTCTCAGGTCATTACCAAAGGATTGTGAAAATGTGTCCTATTCATGTAAGGAAGACCAAGTCTAAACAAAAGGCAAAACTGACTTGTTCATAATGATATAATTTAAGTCATCTTTATTTGTAATATATGTATATTTTCTGATTATAGACGTGGTATAAATCTATGAGAAAATTTTATTGTTGAAATGTTGGATAAATATACAAGGAGAACTTTTGATAGTTTATTGAATATTATTACATTTATTGATATTCCACCCCACTATATTATTGAAGGGTAGAAATTTATATACAATTATATATTAATTTAGGAATTATAATAAAATAATATATTGACTGATAATTGAAGGAAGATATACTACTCACAAAAAATTATAACAATAAAGAAAATACATTATACGACAATCAACTACTTAAGCTTAAAACTAGGTTGTTCAAAATGATATTTGTTTTATCTTCATGCTGAATTATAATTTTTGTCATGAATACTGAATATCTCTGAAATTCCATCCAAATTTTTTAGGGGCTTCAGAAAAAGATCATTAGTATTGAATTTGAACAACTGATTTGAGTATTTCCTTCACATAGACTACAATTATCTTAACAATTATGAACAAGCTTATATATGCATATGAACCACCAACAAACTAACATTTTCTAGTTCTTAATTACATAAACTTCCATTGAACAACATATAGATCATTGAAGAGCTCATATGATGACAAATTATATTTAATTTATTTTGGAGGCATAAATCTAAAAGGATATGCAGCAAAAAATTCAGAAAGTGATCTAAATATGTATGAATTCGCTGATGAATCTGATTATTGAACTCGGTTAAATATTCATTTATTTCTAAATTCCAAAGCAGTTTATTCTCAAGTCATAAAATAAACTAATTTAGAACATTTTTGTTCCAACACACATCATCTAATCTAGCACCTTGTTTCATAAAGACCAGATCTACCAATGTATCTCACCCATTTAATGACATCATGATCTGAATAGTTAAGCTTAGGTTCAAATACTTTAAGATAACGTACTTTGAAACCAGATGGAGCAAATGGTACTTCAAAGTTCATTGAAATTGGGGGTCTAGTCCACTTCTTCTTAGTATCAGTTTCTAGAAGTTCAATTTCTGCTGATAGCTGAGTCTCTTTCATTCCTGCCATTCTTTTTATTCTAAAAAGCAGTGTAAACAAAAAATTATTATTATTTATTATCGTGTGAAGCTGAAAGTGAATTTGATACTTTGATAATCATAATAAATAACTTGCACTAAATAGATTTTTTCCTTATTCAATTAAAAGGAGTATCATTTTACAAATTCAAGAATATATTGATTAGAGTTTGATGCATGAATTTATTGGTTTCTGTTGGTATAAAGTTCTAATCAAATATTAATTACTTGTTAAATATGTTCATTCATTTTAATGAATGAAATATAATATATACTTCACTAATTGAAAATTTCTATATGAATTTTACTACTGAATTATTTCGAAGTATATAACCACTATTTCTTGCTTCTCAGATAATATGATAGGATATTCAGATAGTACGGATAAGTGGAAATTCATTTGAGAAGTATTTCGGAATAGGGTACATTCAAAATGAGATGAAAAAGCTCTTGTTAAGGAGGAAAGAAAGGAGATAATTGATGTCTACAATAAATCTCCATAAGATATAAATGAAATTTTAAACTTCATCTGATGTCTTTTAATCCCTGAATTTGAAAAATTTTACTTACTTCCAAACAATTGCATTTTCTGATGCTTTATACTTTGCTTTTCCTTTGAGGCATATCAATTGAACTCCTGAAGTATTTAAAGGTGTAGGAATTTTCACTTCAATTTTCTGACCTAGAAGTGACGGCTTGAAATTACTCTTTAGAACACATTTAACCTCCATTTTTGTGCGACCAACCTCTCTTACAAGAGGAATAACTCTAAATGGTAAGGATATATCTTTTGTTGTCCGATACCTATAAAAGAATTTCAATATATGTGATTCTATGAGCAAATTCCTCAATATAAAGAATACAATATTCAGAAAGCATTATTTTTTCTCACCTCATTAATTCAAATTCACCATCTGGTGGAATAAAACTTATAGAATGTTCAGTTTCAAATTTACTGAGTTTTACACACTGATGAAATTGGCAGTCATCTATTACAACAACAGGTTTACCAGATCTATTAGCTTCTGTATCACTAGAACCTCCTAACGTTCCCTTTCCTTTGGCATCCATGACAATTTTATCATTTATGCCAAATTTGCATTCAGGCATACCTGACAGGTAAGATTTCATTACCACCTTTCCTGCTACATGAGCTGACAAAACTTGACCTTAAAAACATTTATAAATGAATTATTACAATAATTTACCAATATATGATAAGGTAAGATAAACTTACCTTGTGGAGACATAAGCAAGTTAACATATTCTAAGACATCTAAGAACAATTCATTCCTCCTGTATTTAATTCCCTCTCTTCTCCAGCCAATCTGACCAGTAACTTGGGATGTTATTTGAGCTTGCTCTTCTTTTGTAGCCGATTTTATACCCTGCTGTGTAATGAAAGTTTTTAATACACCTGTATCAGTGTTCTGTGGATAACCAAAGTCGAGGATTTCATCTAGCAATTCATAGATAAGGACAAAATTGTTCTTAATGTTCTCCTCTGAAATTTTTCCAAAATAGGACTGCATAACATCAATTATTTTCAAGAGAAACTCAAATACCATAGCAGCATTCACATTTTGTTTTGTCACAGCTGCTATCCAGATATTTGCCCTCTAAAATGTAAGAACATGTAAAAAATTGGACTATCAATAAAAACGGCTTTGCTTACTTTAATATGAAAGAATGATGTGCGGGCTATATTGGTAACAGGAGAGCGTACTTGTTGTCTGGCATGGATGACATTTACACGAAAAGCATCAACAGCATTTCTACCAATATCATCTCTATACACTCGGGAAATTAAAACTTCTCCCTTGTGATTGTAGACAAATAAACCACCAATCATTGTGGTTTTCTGATCAATACCTGAAAGACATCTTATTCAACATCTTCATCATCAGGAAACAATAGGCAAGTAGGGTAAACTTCAAAGGACATATTATTCAATTGAAATTACAGTTAATGTCGTTTTATCTCTACAACTCCCCAAATTCTGTATTTTAAAAACAATTCTATCAGGCAAAGGTGTCTGATATTAAATCGATTACAACTGTAAAAAGTACTTACTATCCTTTTAAAGCTAAAATATGCATCTGTAACTCTAAAACATTTTTAATTCGAGAATTATAAGAGGAGTAGTCTTTTACGAATCACTCCATTGCCATATCAGCGACATCCAATCCACCCACTTATCACCGGTTTCATTGAAGTAATCTACTCACTACTCATTTATCCGATTCCTCTTGTTCTTGCTGAGTTGTCAGTTATTCATTTCAGTCTGAGCTGAAATATTTTGACCGGCAATACGGACATATCTTCATAATTCATAAGTTAAATTATTTGGGATTAGTAATCACTCATATCTTCCGAACAAATAGAATATTAATAATGAAATAATTTGGTCCCGTTAATTCAATACATTTTTTTGTGAATTTTTCACAAATGTTGATATCTTTCAGCCTGTGAAGCATTTCCACCTATGTCTAAGAAAAAGTTCAGAAATATGGTTTGTCCTCTGATTTTATTTAACACATTTCATTAGACCCGAACTAGAGATTGGCAAAACTTTCCTTTACTTCCGTAGGTAGCGTTATTGTCGGTTGCCGCTTACAGTGACTTAATAAATCACAGTGGCGACAAGCGTGGTCTCGTTTGGATTGGCCGAGTGCTGAGTCTAAATATGGCAGTTTTTTGTTTACATTCTCCATTTACTTGATTTTTGGGATTTATTCAAAATGTAAGACCCATTTTATTTAGTCTTAGAATAGCGAAACCACACACCTAAAGGAATCCGTAGAAAGGCTTTGCTAACGGTCGAATGGAACACAGCCTGAATGCCCATAAAACTCGGCATTTTAGGGTAGAGATGAGTGATACCGTGATTTCTAGATCACGTTGTGAAACGTGAACGTTACTTTATGATATCAGTGAAATTAAAACGTGACGTGATCACTGTTTAGGTTGCTTGTTATTAATATTTGAATGAATCACCCAAACTTAAGCTCGTTTATCTCTGCAACTCGAATTGGTCACTATTATCATTCAAAGCAAAGCAAAGTTAATGAAAAGTTATTATGAAAACATCCATTTTTCTTACATTTTAAATTCTTTTCCTTGTTTCAGCTTTAGTTAAGAACGTAACAGAAGGATGTCGATTTTTCAAATGTTTCCTCAAATATGAAGAGGTGGTTTTCAAAGATAATTTAAACTTGCATAAATCACAAGTAGCATAATTTACATCAACTTCTGTGAAGAAAGCCCAAAGATTGCTGGTCTTTCGCCTATTATTTTTCCTTCGTCTATTATTATTATGTCTCACTGACGTGTTTTCGTTTATTTTTTATTATACAGTACCATTTATTGCGGTCGGCAACTTCAATATATAAAGAATATCTTTGGGGTTGTTTATCAAAGATAAGCATAAAATAAGATTTTTATTGACTCCTCCAATTATGCTGTAATTCAGTAGTCATTATTTGTTTGTAGCAAGTATTTATTGTTCAACAAGTCCTACAAAAATACTTCCTAAATCAGGCAAAGTTGCCAACGGATGCTGGGATTGTCATAAAAATATGCAATGATGTAAGTTGAAAAAGGTTCCGAAGCAATAAAAACATCAGGGTGTCTTAATAATTTACGATTGCAACGGACGATGATATGCCCTGAAAAGATCTGTGAAATGTTCAAACTGTGATCCCGTCACGCTCTATATTCGTTTTTCGGAACCGTGACTACCTGTGACATTCTGATATCAGTGATTAAATCACAGTTCGTGAAATATCGCTCATCTCTATTTCAGGGCGAATAAGAGCCCGTTCACATGACAAGCGCTCAACGCACGTTTTGACAACGCGCGTTTACAAGTACATGAATTTTCCTCGAAGCGTACACATGCCAACGCGCGTTTTTATGGAGCGCGCGTAGAGCGCTGTTCTATTTTTTTTTTTTTTTGTTATAGCAGGGGGAATCCATTTACAGACGAACCTTATCCAAAGGAACTAGTGTGAGGGTCCAGGCTCATCAAGAGCGAGAATACTCACTAAACCTAACCTGCTGTTTCTTAGGTTTCGGGCATAAAGCCTATAAACCATTTATCTCTTGGTCGAATAAATTTCCACTTGCACACTATTGTGCTGGGTTATTCGGTAGTCCTTTTTATTCGGATTGTTTCTTCAATTTGATGTGTTTTCTTGAGTTTCCTATATATTAAGGTCATTTTTTCGAATATTCTTTCGGCTTTTTTCTTCATGTAGTCAGTTATTCTGTCCCATTTTAAGTCTCTGTGGATTTGGATGTTTCTAACAAACCAAGGGGCATCTATTGCCCATCTTAGATATTTATCTTCCGTTGATTGAATTCTCTTGATGTGGTTCTTTGTCGCGTATCCCCAAGCCACTGAGCCGTACGTGAGTTGGGGTCTGGCAACGGCTTTAATTATCCTGAGTTTGGTGTTTATGTCCATTCGGCTTCTTCTTCCGATGATTGGGTATAGACGGTTCATCGCTTTGTTGGTTTTATCCACTTCATACTTAACATGTTGTTTCCACGTCAGTCCCGTATCCATGATCACACCTAGGTATTTTGCTTCTTTTGCCATTCAACTTCGTTGCCGTCAATTGATAATTTTTCCTCCATTTGTAATCTTTTGTAGTAGGATAGCTTGGCTTTTCTGTCCATTTATTTCAATCTTCCATTTAATGCACCATTTGGTTATTTCATCTGCTGCTTCTTGTAATCTTTGGTGTATGATATTTGCTCTTCTGTGTTTGACTGCTATTCCTGTGTCATCCGCATCCGACTTGTGAAAACAATTCTATTGTAACTCACCAATAAAAAAAAAATATCTATAAAGGGCAAGCAAATTTCTCGGATTCCTTGGTTTATCATGGATGTATATATTATACAGGAGAGGTCCTAATACTGAGCCTTGTGGGACTCCTGCTCCTGAGTTTCTTAGCGTTGATTTTTCATCTTCTAATTTAACGTAGAAATTTCTATCCCTCAAGTAATTTCTGATGATTCGGCACATCTTAATTGAGTATCCTACTGTTCTCATCTTATAGGTTAGTCCTTCCTGCCATACTCTGTCAAATGCTCTTGTTACATCTAGTAGTAGCAGTCCAGTAGCTTGTTTGTTTTGAAAGCCCTGGGTGATATACTCTGTTAGTCGGAGAAGTTGTTGTTCAGTTGAATACACAGTACTGAAAAGTACTTTCAACTACACACACAATAGTCAATACTGAAAAGTACCTAAACAAAAAACTTTGAGCCGTAATGGCCACGTTTTCGCTCTATCACCACGTGTTCGCTCTCTGACCATGTATTCACCCTCTCACTCTTTGCGCACCTCGCTGCGCAACCTTCACTCTACGTGCGACTGCACTGTACAGTGCATCCCATTTTGGGTGAGACAGCCAGGTTTCTCGCTTGTTATTTAAGATAGAGCCTTGCGGTTTTCACGTTCCTGTCCTACTTTTTCGTGAAACTCAAGTTGGTCTAATCAGATTTTGAATAACTGTTTCCGTTTAAGAGATACAGGGTGATTTTGGAAATTGATACTTTTCGGACCCCTCCCCTATCTCCGAAGTTACTAGAAATAATGCTGAGGTAAAAACTACGTCTGAATCAGAATTCTGTTTGTGTTGAATCTTCAAAACCATAACCCGAAAAAAAATATCGAGTACGAAACTGGATTCTACGCAGAATTCTGATTCAGACGTAGGTTTTACCTCAGCATTATTTCTAGTAACTTCGGAGATAAAGGAGGGGTCCGAAAAGTATCAATTTCCAAAATCGTCCTGCATCTCTTCAACGGAAACAGTTGAACAAAATCTGATTAGACCAATTTGAGTTTCACGAAAAAGTAGGACAGGAACGTGAAAACCGCAAGGCTCTATCTTAAGGTTGTAGACTACTTTGCGCTGAAACTGCAATTCCGCTAGATGGAGCTACCCGAAAATTTTTGGTAGATTTGTACCTGACACACCCATTCTACTTGAAGAACCGCCTGTTTGGTATTTATTGCCTTTAATAAAACCTCAACTCTCGATGCAGCCCAGCAAAGAGTAAATTTGTGTTTCTGTAAACTTTAGAAATTCAGTTCAGTTTAGATACAGTGGCGTATCCTAGGGTGGGGGATAAGGGGGATATATACCCCCCAGGAGGAATATCCATTATATCTAACAACCTTATATATCACAATCTTTTTATGAGTAAGCAAAATTCTTCGGAAAACTTCTTCAAAAGAAGGAAAATTAAAATTTTTTTTTTCTTTATCCCCCCTCCAAGGCTCATGTCTGGGTACGCCACTATTTAGGTATATAATACTAAATAAGAAAATTGCTGAAAATATTGAAATGACAATTAACCACTGTCATGGACGTATTTTGAGTATGGATAAAATAGAAATAGCAATTTATTTGAATTGAGAAAAAATATATGATCTCTGGTTGTATGATTTCACAGAGAAAATCAGAAAAATTTGCATATTGAGATTTCTAGAATGAAAAATTCGAGAAGCTTTTGAGTTCTCGTTTTATGTGCCTTTGGAGACCACAACACAATGTATAGGAATATAAGATATGTGATTTATTAGGTTATTGTTGTCGGTCTCTTTATCTAGATGAGAATTTCTGATATTCTCCTGAAATTCAGAATGATTATTCAAATGATTATTTGACATTTGACACGTATTATAAGTCGTAAAAAAAATAGTGAGGGCAATAAGAAAAGAGTAACAGGATAGGAATAAAAAATTGTACAGTAGAACCTCGATCATCCGGCCTAATGGAGGGGAAACGGTTCCCGGATAATCGAAAAACACGGACAATCGAAATTTCTCAAAATACTCACAACTATGAAAATTGAAAAAATTTTTGGGATAATATTATTTATTGAGCAACAGAATCAATAGAATCTTAACATCATATAAAAATATAAAATGAAAAACAAATCATTGCATTGCATATTATTGCATATATTATTTGAAAAAGTCTGTAATTTTTGTCTGTCTTTTTTTATTATTCATCTTGAGACAAATGTGAGCCCGAATTTTCCTCAAGTGGAGGACATCAATATAATCAGTATCATTTTCCTGCTCTAAGTAGTGCATCAGACCATTTGCGAATCTCAACGCGTCTTCGGCAGAAACAGTGTTTTCCTGCGTGGAAAATTCTTCAACACTTTCATCGTCTGTATCCATACAGTGGTTAGGTTGGGAGAAATTTGATGCGATTTCTGAATCTTCCAGTATCTGATAACCAGGTTCATTCAAATCCGAATTTAGCCATTCCTCAACATCATCGACTGAAACATTTTCGAATTCTACCAAATTTTGTAAGCCATTCAAAAGTTGCGCTGGTAATATTGCATTCTCTTCAGATCCAATAATTTCATTCAAGTCATCTTTTAAAGAAGGCCACAAATTGAACCAAGATCTTTGCAAAGTCACAGTTGGAATGTCATTCCAGCTTTCCGCTGCCGCGAAAATAGCGTCCTTTATCTTCCAATTTTTCCAGAATTCTTTCAGACTGCAATCAGATTCCAATAGCAACCGTAACATTATTTTCCTGAAACGTCGCTTGCATGCCTCTATTACACCCTGGTCCATTGGCTGCAACAATGAGGTCACATTTGGTGGAAGATAACGTACAAAAATTTGTCCATCTTCAGTTTCTAACTCATTTTCATTTGGATGTGATGGAGCATTGTCTAATAGGAGCATTGCCTTTTGCGGCAAATTTTTAGATCTTAAGTGGGCTCTAACCGAAGGAACAAAATCATCAAAAAACCATTTTTTGAATATTTCTCGATTCATCCATGCCTTAGGGTGGTTTTGGTATCTGACAGGAAAATTTTTCATTTCTGTTCCTTTGAATGATCTAGGAGTTTTCGATTTACCAATGCATAACAACTGTAATTTGTGGTTTCCACTGGCATTGGAGCAAGGCATTAATGTTATCCTCTCCTTACTACACTTATGACCAGGCGCAGATTTTTCGTTTTGCATTGCAAGTGTTTTAGATGGTAATGATTTCCAAAACAGTCCGGTCTCGTCCGCATTATAAACTTGTTCCGAACTTAAATCATAACGTTCTATTAAACGCTTAAATTCGGCAAGGAATAATTCTGCTGCTCCATTGTCTGCACTCAATTTTTCACCCTGAATATCGAGTTGTCGTATGCCATGACGTTTTTTGAATCGAAGTAACCATCCTTGTGAAGCTTGAAAAGGTTTTTCAATTTTCATTTCCGTGTGGAACCATTTTGCCTTGTCTAATAGTAATGGTCCTGATATTGGATGGCCCTCCACTCGCTTTTGTTGGAACCATTCATACACTGCATTATCCAATTCCTCAAAATTTGGTTTTTTAGTCGTTTTACGAGACATCGTTCCCTTGAGGGAATCGGACCTCGAAGCGAAATGCAGAAGTTTATCTTTCTGTTTTAAGATATCACGAACTGTCTGCAATCCAATGTTGTGTGAATTTGCCAAAAATGGAATATTATGGCCTTTTTCACGTTCTTCAATCAGTTGTAATTTTTCCTCAATGGTCAAAACTACCTTCTTCCTCTTTGAATTCATGTTCGTATCAGATCGTTGTCTACAGCAGAATTCTAGACTTGACTATTGCACACATATATTCATAATGTTTCCTGCCGACAGAAGCACACGTTACGTTGATGTACTTCCCCCGACGCCCGATTATTACTATGGCGCATGCGTAATGAATTGAATGCCGGATAATCGAGTGGATGTCTGCTCGTGGGAACGGATCAGTGAAAATGTCGACGAGCACGGATTACAGAGTAAAACGGATAATAGGAGAACGGATAATCGAGGTTCTACTGTATTTTGTTCTGTCTATTGGGTGTCACTTGGGGTTTTTACAGATATAATCAGCTCATCTAAGTTCAATATTCAAACTTTGTTTCATCGAAATCGAATGAAAAGGGTTATTGTCAAATAAAAGTCACACAATAATTTGTTTTACTAGGCGACAAAGTAGTGATTGACTACCTTAGCTGAATTCCTAGCCACGCTACGCTCAGCCATATATAAGTATTTTTTAAACTATGACTCGGCTATGAACTATCAGCCGCGGTAATCAATCTACTACTTTGGTACCTATAGTGAAATAAATAAATATTGAAAGTAACTTTTATTTGACAATAACTATTTTCATCCGATTTCGATGATACAAAGCTTAAATATTGATCTTTCAATTTTTTTGTAGAGATAAATTAAAATAAAATTTGATACAAATTGCAATTGTTGGTATGGTTGGTTGCTATGGAAATGTATATGTCCATAATAATTATAGTTTGACAACTTTTTGGAATGTTTTAATCCCATTAATCATTTCTGATGATGCCTAGGCATGAAATTACTTACTTTGCTGCCTAGGCAGGAAAATTAATACTTTTCTGATTGATATGTGTCTGCAAAATTAATATTTGCTGTCAATTGGAGAAAAAATATTTTACATGTGTATTCAAATTTTAGAACTTTTTTTTGGTAAGCAAGGGGAAGCCCTACGCGTTATGCTCTCTTGATGAATTAGGGCGCTTCGTCATAATTGAGGTACTAAATAATAATAATATAAAAAATAAATGCACTGGTATTCACGTTTTTCGAATATCTTATAGCTTCATGTTGGACAGTCACAGGTAAACTAATATTTTTTGTATCATCCATTCGAATATATAGGTACTCATCACATATAAAATATACTAATTACTCAGTTTTTTTTCATAAATGGAATGAGTTATGTCTTCAAAATTGAATTATGTATCTACAAATATATTTTCTTATATATTCTAAGAAATGACGTTTCATAAAGTTCTAGTTTGATTTATAGATTCATTGAAATTGAATATATAGATAGTGAGAAAGGGCTGCATAACATAAAACTAATATCATAACCTCATAAATTCTTCTATTTGTCATGTATAGGACGGACTGACCAGAATCGAATTTGAGGACGGATTCGTCATCAGTGAGTCAAACACTATCGTTGGAGAGCATTCCCGTCACAAAATTTGAAAAGTACGGCCATTGTGACGAAGTGATATCTCGGAAACTATCAACATTTAAGAAATCTAAAGAAACGAAAAATGTAATGTTGTGAATATTTTTTCAATTTAATATGTTATGATCGTTTCCATCAACGAAGGCATTTATGAACATAAGAAAAAAATTACCGTAGGCTTATAAATTGTTTATAAAAAAATGGAATATTTCAATACTGTTAGAATTTTATATTATTGAAATTTAATTACACAAATGGCGAATTTTTGTGTGTATTAAAAGATGTTTTTCGCTAATGGAGAAACGGTATATGATGATGAAAAGGAAAAAACTCACATTACTTTATATAGCATTACATAATTTTTCATTTTTTGTTAACGAAAAAAAATTATTATAAAAAAAAAATATTGCAATTCCTAAAACTTTTATGACTTGAAATTTTCAAGGAGGTGTGTATACAAGAATGGCTTCACGAAGCGAAAAATGTTTACTTAAATTTTTTTAAGTTTATATTAATGAAGGAAGTACGAGAAAATTTTCTTAATTGAGAATTGCCTATTTTCAGCGTTGAATAAAAACGATAAATATTGTAGATAGATTTTCGAGAATAGTGAGTTTTTCAATAGAAACTTTTTTTTTTTGAGAATTTTTTTTCAGTTTTCTGAAATATTAATAATTTTCCATATTTCGGCAAAAATCCAAATACCTTTTGTTCATCTTGATTTCTTTATGACTTTTGAAATTTTCTTTATGCTTCTAAACGCTCAAAATGTATTTCTCTAGACATCATTACGAATAGAATCAGCTAACATACATACTTTTAGGAACAGTATCGTTTGTAATTTTAATAATGATTTCATTACAAGTTTTCTACCTATCCCTATTCCTCAGTGCAATATTGTCATGAACTAGTTATGTCCACAATTTAAGCCAATCAGAGAAACCCTACCCTCGTAAATCATAAGAGTGTCATTCATCTCGAGCCATAAAATACAGTCCAAGATTCTATTGGCGTTCATACTGCAAAAAGGCGTAAACCTTTGGGAGGCGTTCCAAAAAGCATAATTCTATTTGGAAAACATCTATAACTAGAGCAAATCAAGCAATTTTTAAAAAATGTTTGCACCAATTCAAAACTCATAATATCACTGAACATTCAAGGATGAGTTACTTGAAATGAGAAGTCTCTGTTCACTATCACGTCATTGTTCACTCAAAAAATGAAATGAATCCGACCTGTATTCTGGTCTCACAAATGCAGTTGATTAGCACTGAAAAAGCAGTGGTATGAACAAGGTATTGAACACCCTTAAATAACAAGCGAGAAACCTGGCTGTCCCGCCCAAAATGGGATGCACTGTACTGCATTTGTACTCGTCCTACTTCTTAGTCTGCGAGAATAGTTAAAGCTGATGTTCCTCAGGGATTTATTTTAGGTCCAATCTTGTTTGTGCTTTATAATAATGACTTGCCTTACAATATTTTAGGTGACCAAATACGCCTGTATGCGTATGACATGAGCTTGATAAACATCTCAAGTAAGGATGAATTAACTAGACAGGCTTTCCCAGACAACTTTGGTGAGTGCGGAATATTGTTTGAAAAATAACGGATGGAAACTAAATGAATCCAAAACAAAAAAGTTGAGATTCGGCACAGGAGGTAGGAGAGTGTTATACTGCTAGGGGTTACAGTTGATAGTGGCCTTACTTGGGAGAAACATATCTCTGCTTTGGTTGGAAGGAACGATTAGACCTATTAGAAAGCTGGCTATCGAGGAGGTATGTAAATTTACTTACCATGCGAATTTTCACACTATAGCAACATATGGAATCCTTTTGTGGGGGCCAGTGCTGGCTTGCAGAAAGTCATCTTAGAACAGAAGAGAAGGAAGCAGTTTGTGCTATCAGTGGAATGTCAAGAACAATTAGCTGCAGAGAACTTTTTAAGGCTCAGACAGTGGCAGTCCTATGGATAATTTTGGGTGGTGCAAGATACAGTGACTTAATGCCCACTGTGGCGACACGAGTGGTCTCGTTTTTAATTGGCTGCCGGTTTTTGATCCTAAATATGGAGACTTTTCATTCACCTTCTGCGTTAACATGATTTTTGGGATTCATTTAAAATGTAAGTAAGGCCCATTTTATAAGTTAAGTCACTGAAGTAGGTATTCTTCTGTTGAATAAATTGGTTCTATATACAAATCTATCAGGCCCAATAATTTTAATTTCGTATTCTTAAGTTCTATGGGTAAGCTCCTGCCGGCCCTGACCCATTGCCAGTCAATATTTCGAAGATCTTTTATTGGCTCTGCTGCTTGAAGATCCTTCAATAATGGATTCAGACTCACAAATTCTTCAACCAATCCAGATACATTACATTTTTCGCCATCGGTTAAAGCGAGTTCCAAATCAGCACAGGCTTTCTTCAACAAGTATATTTCTGGAATGATTTTATGTCGTATAAAAAAGACTAAGTATCATTGAATTTTGACAATTGTAATTGTAACTAATGAGTGTTTTAAAAAATGGATCTATTGAGGCCACAGATGCCATTTATTTAGCTGTGATTAAAGCCGAGGAAAAGCTACGGTATTGTTTCACGAATTCCGAACAATTTTTCAATATTTGCGATGCATTTGGTAAGTCCATATTTGCAGACTGCATAGCTTTACTTAGAATATTTACTTGAAACACTATTCATACGAAGCCACCATAGTAATTATGAAGTCAAATTCTTCCATGTTCTGAATTAGCGACAATATCTCTGATGCTGTACTGAGATTTTGGCGCCCCCCATAATGGCGACCGGTGCGATCGCACCGCTCTAGGGCCGCCCCTGGTCTCAGAATACTCACCACCGTACATATATACTTACCTGTTTAAAATACTCTACTATAGGTAACAAGGCACTGTGGTGTTGAAGGAAACGAAAAAGCCTATGAACAAAAAGTGCACCAAGGTTAACATCTGCTGGACCTGAGCTTTTCTGTTGGCTAGGAAAAAACCAATATAACGTAGCGGTCCAGCAATAGGAGTTGAATAAAAGGATAACCCACTGGACAAACACTCCTGGACTTACTCAGGCCAAGAAATTTATGATGATTTCACCTACCTACGCCAGAAAGCTCTTGAAGCTGTCACGAGCCGAGATTCGGTTGATGGTGGGACTGCTGACGAGGTACTGCCGGTACAAACGCCATTTGTACGTTATAGGAAAGTCAGCAGATGGAGGTAGAGATAATCTGGTACTGGACCATCATCGACTGGAGAAGACGCAGATGGGGATTAATCATCAGAGTTTCAAGTTTTTCAATGAACTTCCTGAAGAATGGAAGAGTCAATTGCCCCGTCGCCTGCTGGGGAAGCTTGAATTGTTTTCGATGGAGAATTCTTTTATATCTTTGAGCAGTTTCTCAATTTTGATCATTTTGTATACGTATGTGACATCCATGTAATTGTATCTATGATGGCTCATGAATATTATTATCATTATACAGGGTGCTTCAAGTTCGACGGCCTATTAGATGTTTCTGGAGAACGGGGCCGATTTCAAATCTGAAAATTCGGAATATGACATTGTTCATGATGCTCTGTTCAGCTAAAATATTTTCGAAGTTCTAGCACTTATACAAGAATTAATAAAATTTTTTCCAAAAAAAGCTTTTTTTCATTTTATGTCTTGGATATTATCAAGATTTCCATTTTTAATTACTCTCTCCTAAAATTATTGCGTTAGTTCTCATAGTTTTCATTATATTAAGGAAAAACCGAAAAAAGAGAGAATTTCCATAGTCACTATTACGTGAATTGTTTTTACTGTGAATATCCTTTGCGTTTACTCAATTCGCTTTCTCAAACAAGAATGATGTAGGAATATCGTGCATATCTTGAATTTGAAAAATATCATCACAGGGTGTCTCAAATATTGTGCCAAAAATTGTGAACAAAATTTGATCATAACTTTCGATTTTCAAATTAGAACCCTAGTTTTTTGTGGTTTCGTTGGATTCTACGGTGAAAAATAAGGGTAGTGTCCAAACATGATTATGCTCTCAAATTCAATAATTAAAGAGTTATTCGAGATTTTATGAATTTATGTTATACGTAGGGTAAATTTCATTCAATCTGTTTCCATACGGACTAGCAATAATACTCTATTACCATAGAAATTTAAATATCTAATTACTTTACATATAACAGGTGTTTTCATTATCAAAGCTACACTCATTTGATTTCACGAATTGAATTTCCGATACTCAAATAACAAAATTCTGGATAAACTTTTATCTAATTATGTGGTAAATCAGTTCATTCCGGCCCATCTGTGGAACAAAATAGACTGGAACGGATTTATCTATTATCTGTCAATTTGTGATACAGAAAACTGTTCTGCCAACCAACATTTTTCAATGCAAAAATCACTAATAGATATTTATGGAAATTTCCGTTAATTTCAATAAAAAGGCAGTGAATTCGGGAAAATATTGTTCAAAAGTTTAAAACTCGTACAGAAGGCTCATTCTACCAATCGTTCATTTTGAACTCTTGGAAGAATATCAATAACTTCTGCACTTGTATTATAAATATCTAACTCCATATTCACGATGAATGCAATAGAATTATTGGTGGAACTCATCGAATTTCAAATCAGAAATATCCTCATCTTCTTGAAAGGATGTTTCATACTTTATGAATATCCATTATACTGGAGTACCTACCTAAAAGAAAAAAACCTGTGTACCTACCAAATGAGATAAAATCATGCAGGACTCCTGTGTGCCATTTCTATTCATATAAAAAAGCGGTATAATACTTTTTATGAATGAATTTTATGAAAAGGGAGTAACAGAAAGTTTGAAACATACTTCCGAAATATCTTCTTGTCAATTGGTGGTAAATGTGGATATTTCTGATTGAATGCTCGACAAGTTCTCGAAACAATTCTGTTGCATTCACCATGGATATGGAATAGATCCAGAATTTCATTATTTGAATAACGGGGATTCATATCGTGAAGTTATAATTTACTACATAGCTTCAATAATGAGTACACTTTGAAATAATTGCATATTTTAATTTCTATGATCATAGAATACTGATTTGAAACGCACTCTAGAAACAAATTGAATGAAATTGCCCCTACGTATAACATAAATTCATAAAATCTCGAATAACTCTTTAATTATTGAATTTGAGAGCATAATCATGTTTGGACACTACCCTTATTTTTCACCGTAGAATCCAACGAAATCACAAAAAAACTAGGGTTCTAATTTGAAAATCGAAAGTTATGATCAAAATTTGTTCAAAATATTTGAAACAACCTGTGATGATATTTTTCAAATTCAAGATATGCACGATATTCCTACATCATTCTAGTTTGAGAAAGCGAATTGAGTATACGCATAGGATATTCACAGTAAAAACAATTCACGTAATAGTGACTATGGAAATTCTCCCTTTTTTTCGGTTTTTCCTTAATATTTTGAAAACTATGGGAACTAACGCAATAATTTTAGGAGAGAGTAATTGAAAATGGAAATCTTGATAATATCTAAGACATAAAATGAAAAAAAAAGTTTTTTTTGAAACATTTTTTTTCAATTCTTGTATAACCGGAAATGCCGGAGCTTCGAAAATATTTTAGCTGAATGGAGCATCATGAACAATATCATATTCCGAATTTTCAGATTTCAAATCGGCCCCATTCTCCAGAAACGTCTAATAGGCCGTCGAACTTGAAACACCCTGTATATGCGCTTCAATGTGTACATGATCCTTGTTCAATTCGTTGAAATGTCTTCCATACAGTTTTTACTGTTTTTCTTCTGTTTTTATGCAGCTGCAAAGGTGTTGCTTCATCTGCTTCATATATTATTTTGTAGACAATTGATGTACTTGCTTGATCTCATGATACTCATTCTGAGTATTCTCTCCATATTGAGTAGACGTGTTTTTTGGTGCTCCTTATGATATTTGTCGAGGCGAATAATTGATCGAGGTTTTCAAGTTGTTTTAAATCGGAAAATAATCTTGTTGATTATTTTTCAAGACAGAAGAAATATTCATTTAAAAACAGTAAATGATCCAGTGAAAACCACCTCCGCTGATTATTATATTTTATGGCAAATTGTGTAAACAAGAACAATTTTGCTGAATTCTGAATATGCCAGCCAGTGGCGCACTCAAGAAGTGTTTCCCACAAAGTAAATCGGATGAAATGGAAATGAACTGTGATAAATGTGAAAACAAATTGGAGGACTTCGTCGTGTTATGCGATGGATTATGCAAGCGGAGATTTCATCCAAATTGTGCCAATTTAGCGGATGATGCGTGGACAACGATATCACATGCTACAAATGCAAAATGGTACTGTAATCAGTGCCTGTTGTACATCGAATTGATTTTGAAAAATGGTATAAACATAGCTGAAATAAAAAAACTATTTGAAGAAAAAATTGTTGATATTGAAAACAAGTTAACTGCTACAAAAAATGCTAAGCAGAATGCGAAAACAAAAACTTATGCGCAAGCTACAGGAGAGGTGTTGGTGATAAAACCTAAACGAAAGCAGGAAAGTTCAATTACTAAAGAAGCCCTAATGAAATCTTGCAACCCTGCTACTTTAGAGGTAGGAATAACCCAAGTTAAAAACATCAAAGGTGGTGGAATCCTGATCAAATGCAACAGCAAAGAAGAAGTTGAAAAAATAAGATCTGCAACTGAGAAGGAATTAAAAAGAAGTTACGATATAAGTCTGCCAAACCAAATAAATCCAAGGATTAAAATAGTAGGAATAGAGGAAGATATGGATAAAGAAACAATTGAGGAAATGATTAGAAAACAAAATGCGTGCCTTATCAAAGAACATCACCTTTTAGATGTGAAAATAATCAAGAAGATGAGAACTAGATATATGGCCATTGCAGAATGCGATCCTTCGTGTTTTAGTCTTCTTGTCGAGAGTGGAAAATTGAGTATAGGATGGTCCAGATGCAGTGTGTATGAATATGTACCAGTATTCAGATGCTACAAATGTGGAAATTTCGATCACAAGGCCAGTGAGTGCACAGAAGAAGATAGATGCCTACTTTGTACGTCAGTAAGTCACAAAACTGAAAATTGTAATGAGAAAGTCAAGTGTCATAATTGTGTATTAATGAATGAAAAGTTTTCACTAAAATTGAATGTAGAACATAATATATTTGATTTGAATTGTTCAGTATATTTAAGGAAAGTGGAGGCGAAAAGAAAATATATCAAATTACCTGTTAATAATAGTCAATAACAATTAAAAATAACCAAAACGGACAACCTCATCATAATGCATCAAAATATAAATTCTCTGAGAAATAAATTAGATTCACTTGAAATATTTCTAATGGATGAGGAAATTGATGTACTTTGTCTTACAGAACATCATTTAACAGAGGAACTGTCAGGGTATATATCTTTAAATGGCTAGTTAGTATATTTTGTAGAATTCTGAAAAGTTGTGGTGGTAGTGCCATATTCTGTAAAGAATCTTTAATAAACAATGTTAAAGAATTAAAAAAGATAAAGGAAATGTCAACTGAAAATATAGTAGAAATAAGTGCAATCGAGGTATATTTGACTAACAAAAAACTATGTATTATCTCTGTATATCGCCCTCCTCACGGTGAGATATCTCCATTTCTCAAGTCATTGGAAATTATTCTAAATTCAGTCTGCAGAAACGTCAATAATGAGATCATAATTTGTGGAGATCTAAATATCGATAACCTAGGCGACGCCACTGCTAAGAGGGAACTAACAGATGTACTATCATCTTTCAACATTTCTAAATTGATAAATACTGAAACGAGGGTCGCAAAAAATTCAAAAACAGGTATAGATTATATTTGTGTAAATAATTCAGGAAATGTTTTGAAATGCAACGTAATTTTTAATGGGTTATCTGATCATTCTGCACAAATCTTAACCATAGGCGAAAATATTAATAAACCTGTATTTACGCAGTATGCTAGGTCATTCACGGAACAAAATCATCATAGATTTCGATCTTATTTATTAAAAGAAACTTGGAGTGAAGTTTTCACATGTCAGGAGGTAAATGAAGCGTTTTCGAATTTTGTTGAAACTATGAAATATTACACGGATATAACATTTCCACTCAGAAAATACAAGCCAAATCTACACAACAACAAAAAATCTTGGATAACACCTGGCATTCGCACGTCATCAAAACAATTGAAAAGAATATACTGTGATTTATTAGACAGCAACTATGACGATAATATACTAAATTACTATAGAAATTACAAAAGAATTTATTCCAAAGTTATTAATGAAGCAAAAAAGAGGCAGAATATCAGCATATTTCAACAAACTGAAAATAAATCAAAAGCGGCTTGGAAGGTCATCAGCAGTAATATTTCACATAAAAGTAACAAAAATCGTAAAGTAAATAAAATAAGAATAGAAAATCACACTATTTCGGAAACAAAGGATATTGTCAACTATTTTAATGACTATTTCGTGAATATTCCAGTCGAATTGAATAAAAAACTGCCGCAAACGCCTACTAATTGTGATTTGCCCTCAAGGTTGACTCATTCAATGTTTCTTACGCCAGTAGATGATAAAATTGTCAGGGATGTACTGAAAAATCTAAAAAATTCGAATAGCGTTGGAGTGGATGGCATAAATACGGAAGTTTTGAAAAGATGCGCAGATTTGATTGCCCACCCATTGGCATACCTCATAAATTTGATGTTGGATCGAGGTGTATTTCCGGAGGTTCTTAAATTGGCGAAAATTGTTCCAATCTATAAAAAGGGAGATACAGAAAAGGTTGAAAATTTTAGACCTATAGCTCTACTGTCCGTCATATCTAAGATAGTTGAAAGAATTCTTTTCGATAAAATTATTTCATTCCTGACTAGTAACAATATCCTTCACAGTGCGCAACATGGATTCCTGAAAAATAGATCAACAACAACAGCCATTCACGACTTTTTGAGCAAACTATATGACAGTGTAGGTAAAAACATGAAAACTCTAGGAATATTCATGGACTTGAGTAAAGCTTTCGACCTGGTTAATCATGAATTGCTTCTCGAAAAATTGATAGCCTATGGATTAAGAGGGCAAGTAAATAATTTGCTGAGATCCTACTTGACCAACAGAGCCCAGGTAGTGGAGATAGATGGTGTAAGATCTAAAGAAAAAAATATAGAGTTTGGTGTTCCTCAGGGTTCTGTATTGGGACCCCTATTGTTTTTACTATTTGTAAATGACCTACCAGATATAGATGAGAGAAATTCGATTGAAATGTTTGTCGATGATATCAGCTACCTATGTAGCCATAAAAATAAAGAAGAACTCATAATGTATGCACAAAAAATGTTAGATGGATTCGTTAATTGGTTTAAAGATAATAGACTGTACCTAAACATAGAAAAAACGGTATTTATCAACTTTACCCCTCGAACTAAACTCAGCATGGAATCATTTCTGATTAATAGTAAAAGTATACAGCAGGTTTCGGAAACTAAATTCTTGGGGGTATGGCTTGAGAACAACTTGGGATGGGAAAGCCATACTAGTACTGTATGTAATAGCTTGGCATCTTCTTGCTATGCTTTGTATAGATTAAGGGAATTAACTAATGCGAATATATTAATGACCTATTATTGTTCTCATTTTTATTCCAGAATAAAATATGGTATCATTTTCTGGGGATGTTCCTCTCTTAGTTTAAGAGTGTTTAAACTTCAAAAGCGAGCTGTACGCATAATATCAGGAGTTCAAAGATATACTCCATGTAGAAACATATTTATTGAGTATAGATTGCTTACAGTACCCTGTATTTATATTTTGGAAACTCTTGTATTTGTTAAATCTAACTTGGATAAATTTCGGAGGAATAGCGATTATCATAAGTATTACACACGGCATTGTGAGAAATTTTGTATACCTAGGCATAATCTCAGTATTTGTGAACAGAATCCAGCTTACTTCGGTATATTACTATACAATAGGCTACCAAACTCCATTGGAGAACTGAAAAATATTTCTGCATTCAAAAAAAGCGTAAGAAATATGTTACTGGATAAATGTTATTACCATGTTAATGATTTCTTGAATGATAGTGAATTTAATTAATTGTGTACCACCTATAATATAATTGTTCAATGACTTGTCCTATATTGAATGTTCTCAATCTAAAGGATTAATAAAGATTACTATTACTATTACTAGATTACTACTATCTCTGAAGTATGCTCATAGGCTTTCTATCTGCCCATAAGCAAGTTTCACGATGTCCATCAAATTTCTGCCTCTTTTATTATTCGGCAGTGTTGATCTTTCAATGCTGCTTTTCGAATGATGCTTGTTTGCTTTTGTCATCAACGTTCTCATTTTCCGTTGCATGTTTTACTCTGTTCTTGCTGTTAAGGTTTGTTTGTGATTTTTTTAGCCCGTTCCTTCATTGCTTCTATTTCCTGCCCATTTGCAAAAGTAATCGGTTCATCTTGAATTTTTCAACACAATCCGAATACCATACCTACATTCTTTGGAAAATTTTCGATTATTTTGACTGTAATTTCTAGGTTGTTCTTATTGCTTGTTATCACTTTTACATCATCCATGTACAGCAAATGATTTTGTATATCGTTAGTAGGCATGTTATTCTCAAATAAATCATCAATTACATGAATAAATTAAGTTCGACTCGTGTGAATAAACATATTCTTCTGAAAAACTTTCGGTATGAAGTAAGTGATACGGGACACGGGTTGTCAAAAACATTAACATTTTCCTTGGATTGTGTATTATACCATTTATGTACCATTTATGGATTCGACTTGTCTGGGGTGTACAGACCAAAACTGGTTAAATGATATCTCGGAGAGAACGTGGCAATGGAAAAAAGATTCTGCGGAAAATTCGGTCAATAAGACGGCTAGAGCGAAATTCAGTAACTGCGCCAAATTCATTCCGAAAATATTGAAACGTAACCTTTTGAAGTAATTTCACATAATGTTGCTTGTTTAATTTATAATTGGTATTATGATAATTGACAAAAATTTTTTCAATGATTTTCTTGTTGAGCAGATATTGTTGACTGGAAATATATTTTTTCGGCAACCGTCCGGGAAGTGCTCACTTCCCGGACGCTTTTTCTCTGAGAAAGTAGCATTTCCCGGCCTAGTCCGGAAAGTACGTACTTCCCGGACTAGGCCGGAAAAGAATGATAGAATCCATAGCAACCGAGATAACGGCTGACAGTTCATATGAAATTAGTTGTCAAAAATTTGCATGTTTTTTTATCGCAATCGCAATTAAATATGGAAAGCAGCAGCGATAGTGTTATTTTACATGGTTGCCGAAAAAATATTGTACGCAACACGCCCGAAAATGGTTTTTTTGGACTCACAGACTTCCAGGACTCGCTTACGCTCGTCCTGGAATTTTGTCTATTCGTCCAAAAAAAACCTATTTTCCGGACTTGTTACGTAAATTACTATTCATCTCATTTTGGTGACATACTGGATAATCTTATTTGTTTTTATTATTACTTATATCTATTGGAAATACAATTCATTTTACTTTTTTCATAAGAGAATGTATCCATTACCCCTCTAAACAGTAGGTACCATGGATCCACCACTACAAACATTAGGTCTAGGATGATCTTATTTTTTTTCGAAACTGAACATAATTGTGATTCTGGGACATGAAAAACGTCAAAATTTCTACACCTTTTGACGGATGTGATATTCATTATTTTTCCATATTTCATATCTGATAAAAAATGTCTTCTAAAGTATCACGAATGAAATCCCTTGATAAAAGAAGTATTCA
Organism: Harmonia axyridis; assembly: GCF_914767665.1. Classification (NCBI taxonomy): domain Eukaryota; kingdom Metazoa; phylum Arthropoda; class Insecta; order Coleoptera; family Coccinellidae; genus Harmonia; species Harmonia axyridis. Next base: position 16,771,096 of record NC_059505.1, read on the forward strand.
AACGGACAAATCAAAAAAGTCTAAAACCAGTAAAGTGTCTATTCAAGAAACAGATTCACAATTTGAAGAGGTCAGAGATGTTCCTCCACATCCTCTTTCAACAGATTGTATAATTTTGCGGGGAAAAGGACCAGAAAAACTACTTACCGGCGAAAAAAATCTCATAGTTCCTCCATGTTCACCCAGAGGAAATTTCATTGTTGATAGAAGTATCGATAGTATTCCAGTAAAATTCAACAATGTCAGTGATTTGAATATTCCATATATTCGTATATTGGGTATTAAAAAAACTATTGAAATTCTCGGAGAATTTTTCGGATGTACTATTTACAAGACAAACCTAATACAATTTTGGTTCTTGGATATGGTGACCGATTGTCTCTGGAAATGTCAGGATGAATTCATGCTGGATGATACTCATCAAAGGTTTGTCTTGGAATGGATATTATATTTCTTCGATATGATTAGAGGTGAGCTCCTCCAATGTGGATGTGTTTTTGAGCGCTCGTCTCCGAACCGATCACTCTTTCATTTCGTCACAATATCTGATTTTAAAAATTTTAAGCCAGGAATAGTCTTCAACAATAAGTTTAGACTTAATGATGGTGAATAAGTCCTCAAATTCTATTCTGTCCGTCCGACTGGCCGTCAAAGAGACCGAATCTATTGTTATTGATAGCGTAATCGACTGGCTGCACCAGTGCGAATTAATTAAAATTTTTGTAGAGCTTCTTCTTCTTCAACAGTCTGTCTGCACCCACTCCTGGACATAGGCCTTCCCTTGAATTCTCCAATTTTCTCTATCTTGAGCCAACTGGTGCCAACATCGTCCGACCTTTGATTTAATATCATCTAACCAGCGTTTTGGTGGTCTACACTTTTTTGTTGAGCTGAATGACATAATTAGCTCGAATTATTTTAAACTGGTGCAGCCAGTCGAATACGCTATTTGATTCTATTTCTGTGATTCTAATTCTGGTCATGTGATTGACATTTGACATTTTTGGCGGCAACAGCTGTCAAGTTTTGCCACGGGTAAACTCGAAAAAACTGCTGACAGGTGCTGTCATACAGTTTTTTCGTAAGTAATATCATAAGGGCATCTAATTTTTCCGAAAAGAATCGAAAAAACACGTTGCTAAGTAATATTTTGACAAGAAGCATGAGTGCTGGTGGCAACAAAAATCCGAGTCGAAGACGAGGATTTTTGCACCTGCACGAATGCTTTTTGTCAAAAAATATTACTTTGCAATGTGTTTTTTCGATTTTTTTCACAGGAAAAATTAGATGCCCGAATGGTATTTGATGAGACTATTTCCTGAGTAACAGATTATTCTGCATGCATTACCTATGTATCGGTATTAATTTGAAAACTGAAAAACAGATACTCAATTTTATTTCATCCAAAATACTACAAATTTAATTATTTATGGTACAATTGAAATATAAATTGCAATTTTGGTACACGGTAGGGGTATTGTTTGAAACTTTTGTTGATTCATTGAAGATGTGGGGTGTAGGTACATCATTAATGTAATCTGTTGAGTGAGAAGCGGGAGGAGTGACTGCAGGATCTTCTGTTTTCTGCTTTTTAGCTGGAGGTTCTGAGGCGTCACTTCTAAGGGTGTTTATGATATTGGAGTAGTGCTCATTATCCATTTGCAGATAAGGTTTAATTGAGTTGGCTGAACTGTGGCCAGTAATTTTAATTAATTGTTGTTCACCTACCCCTGCTTTAGCTAAGTTACTGACTGCTGTCGACCGCATAGAGTGGTTTGTTATTTTTATTCCTTTTGTATTCAATCATGCCTTCTCTGCCGCTTCTTTAGTCCATTTCGAAAGTTCATTTTTTCCCACTGGAGTGTTTTTGTACCATCCACTTGAAAGTTCTTTGTTCCATGATGGGTTAATCGTTAAGAATAATCTATCAGTTGTTATTCTAGATGAACGTTTAACCATCAGAATTTTAAATAGGCGGACTGGACAAAAGGTTGGGTTCTTCGTGTTAGGAACCAGCCATTTACTTTCGGCCATTTTTTTTCTCCACCCTGTGCCGTTTTATTGAAGAGAGGATTATATTCTACTCTTCCTAAAAAGATGGATTTTTGAAAATCAGTTATTTAAAAAAATGTGTATTCTACCTGTTTTTATCCCAGAATTATCCACTTCCTCCTTAAAATAATGAACTTCTCCACCTCTCCAGGCAAGTTCCACTGAAGCGATATGGTAAAATTTCTGTTGGAGTCCTGCTGGGGGGTTTCATCCCATAATGAAACCATTGCATAATACTCATTCAATTTTAATGAAGCAGAGCTGCACTTCCTTTTATTTGCACACGTCTGCAAATTCCTTCTTTTCGCATTACGAGCTTCCCTACTAGACTTCAAGATAATGTCTTTAAATGGGTCAAAAATTATTTTCCACTTCACAAAATACATTTTTTGCTTTTTTTTTGCAACGGTGTTCCACATTGTCTTCACAACTAGTTCTTTGTAATTTTCACCGTTTTCCTTTTTCATATTCCACGCCCAATCTTTCAGAATTAGGTTTAGTTGTTCTAAAGTTGTGTTTTCCATAGGCTCATAGTTCTTTGCTTTGCAGAATGTCATGAACTGTTTCCATATTGAAGTATGAGTTCTGAGGGTATTATACGGTATACTTTTCTCAATCGCCAGATCAATATTAGACAAAGAATCGCTTCCAAAGCGACTCATTTTCACGATATAAGCTGACTAACTAGCACTTGACAATAAAATCAGAAAAAATTGTTGAGCGTCGTTTTCTGGTGTCCTTGGAGATTATAATTACGTTTGTTTTCAAAGGTATTGTAATTTTTGGTGACAACAACTGTCAAGTTTTGCCGCGGGTAAACGCGAATAAACTGCTGACAGGTCCTGCCAAACAGTTTTTCCACCTAGAAACCATTTGTAATTCAAAAATGCGCGTTTCTGATTGGTGCAAATTACGACGAGGGAAATAGTCATCAAGAACCATTTGTAATTCAAAATTGAGCGTTTGTGATTGGTGGAAATTCAGACGAGGGAAAAAGTCAGGAAATAATTATTTATTGTACTATAGGCAGCAAAGTAGTAGATTGACTGCCGCAGCTGATAGTTCATCGCCGAGCATAGCGAGGATAGGAATTCAACCAAGGCAGTCAATCTACTTTAATTTTTTTTATTGATATTTCATTCTCAAAAAGGTTAAGTTAAGTGAGCTTTGAGTCGTAGGCGAATTATTGGCCCAATTTTCTTCAATGCCAGAAATGTCAGAAATTACGTAAAGATAAGTTTTGTTAGTTTCACTTGAAAATATTGTGATTACATAGTAGGAGTGATTGTGTGTCTAATTATAATTCATTACTGAATTGTAATAACTGCAATAATTTATTATTTTCTGTTGGAATATAAGCAAATATTCACTAAGTTTAATTTTTTCTGATATTCTCGACTGAAAACTGATATTATTGATGAAAACCATATTAGGTACTCAATTAACGTTCAACAAATTTCGATAACTCTACGTTCTGTAGTGAGCAGCTTCAATGTGCAAAGGCAATTTTCTTGCGAAGAATTGCAAGCAAATTTTATTTCAACATAGCTCGATCCTTATAAATAATTATTTGTTTGATCTTCATATTGATTTACAATGATTTTCACATGATAGGATAAATAAAGAAAAATAAAAATGAAGAATTATTTCAGATCCTCTGAGGAATTTTTCGAGAGGGGAGTTTTTTCGCATTTTTCGAGAAATTTTAACACTAGCTGAAGATCGAATAGAATGTGGCGATGCCTATTTCGCAATGCCAGAAGAGCTTTGTACTCTTAATCATCATCCTGATCATCAAGTTGACTTTGATGAATTGCTTTCTGATTCCACTGATTCAAGTCTGTCATTTGAAGATATGAGTAGCAACCATAGTTTTTTGGTGATACCATCAAATGAGTACCCCGAATTACCTGAATTTTATGAATTGTCAATGAAGGAATGTAAATGTGATATATGTAAGTGTTCTGTCTAAGATTTTTGATTTCAACATTTGTTGTAACAATACTATTTAGATACTATTTTAGAAATAATGAGCGCTTTTTTCATTTTGATCGTAACAGGATTGTGTGATACTTGTTAACATATTGTTACTCATTACCCACAACGTTCTACCAAATAAGGTTGAATTACAATGTGCCACATGAAGACAAATATTGCTTAAGAGTTGAAAGAATTGCATTTTGATAGAAAGCTGCAACGTTGAAGCGCTGAGGCGACTCACTGCCCCTCTCAACGTCACAAGCGCCGATGGCACGCTGAGCTATAGATAAACAAGTTCTCTAGATGCCTAACGCGCCTGGTAAGGACTGGTTCAACAAACATCAGCGGTCTCATGCGCCAAAACGCTGGTACTAAAAGGTTTCGCGGGAATTTCAAATGGGATTGCATTGAGAATACTTGCTTTTGTAAACGAGAGTAAGAGCCAGTTGGAAAGCTGAGTATGTGATATCGCACAGCGATATCAAACACCCAATTTTCAAAATGACTGACTCAAACTATGTGTGAAGGGTAATTTGAGTCAGAGAAATAGAAATATATTCAATAATATACACTGATCAACAATTGCTAGGGATCATTTGTATTTTTTTCTCATTCATTTGTATTTTTTTCAAGTTATCTCGTGAATATCTGTACATTATATGTTATCTAAGAAAAAAGTAAGATGTTTTGAGTTGATTATATCAAAGTCTTCCTCACTTCATCGGCTCTTGTTCACAAAATCGATTATTATCTGTAGGCTGTTACAGGTGGAGTGAAAAGCAATGTGGTATTTGTTATTAAATCTGTTTTTTTCTCTCGTTCAAACACATAAGGTGACAATAATTGAAGAAATGAGAACAATATCAGCTTATCAGTCATGCCGAGAAGGCCTTTGGCTCCTGTGCAACTGGACCAAAGCGAGAAGTGTCCCGGCGGTTGAATGTTTCGCAACGTGTCGTGAGTCGGGCTTGGAATAGGTTCATCCAAAACGACTCAGTAGCTTATGTTCATGGGGGAGGTCGGGAGCGCAGAACAACAGCTGCCCAAGATCGTCTTTTGATCCTCAGTGCTAGGAGAAATCCCACTTACCCGGCGTCGCGGCTCAATAGCTCACTGATAGTTGCAACAGGAGTTCCAATTTCGAACCAGACTGTAAGACGCCGACTACATGTTCGTGGTTTGAGAGCACGTAGGAGGGTACAACATCCCCGTTTGAATAGGGAACACCGGGTTCATCGACGGCAATAGGCTGAGGAGCACCGCAATTGGACACTTGAAGATTGGAGCCGATGTTTATTTACGGATGAGTCTAGATTTCGTTTCGTCAACTCCGATGGACGTATTCTTGCTTGGAGGGAAAGAGGTCGCAGGTATGCAGAACAGTTAATGGTACCCACAACAGCTTTTGGCGGAGGTTCTATATGTGTATGGGGAGGCATTTGTTTGAACCAACGCACAGAGTTGGTTGTTCTGCAGAACACCACCATTAAAAGCCAGAGATATCACGATATGATTATTGAACCTATAATTGTTCCGTTTGCGGCTGCCGTGGGCGAGAATTTCATTTTAATTGACGATAATGCCCGTCCACACCGTAGTCGTCTGGTTAATGAAGCGCTAGAAACTCATGCTATTGATAGGATGGACTGGCCAGCTCGCTCTCCAGACATGAATTGCATCGAACATGTCTGGTCTGAGATGTCTAGTCAAAACAACCGATCAATAACCTGGAGGACCTTCCTAACGCTTTACGGGATACCTATTTGGACGAATTTGCCCCAAAATTTTATAAATCGTTTGATCGAAAGTATGCCTCGTAGGGTAGAATGCTTGAGACGAGCTCGTGGGGGACCAACTAGGTACTAGCTTAACCGAAATTTCAGCCTTCTTGTGGTTTCATCATAAAATTTTTATGTTATTCAAACACAGAATTTTTAGTGTTCCTAATAAAGTCTTTTTTTCTCTCCAACTTTCCATTTTTTCATTCTTTTCTCAAGTGAACCCTATTATCAACTGAAAATACTCTGATATCTGACTAAATTTATAATCTTGGAGCGAATATTTCAGAAATAAATTTAGAACAAGTAAGTGATCCCTATCAATTGTTGAGCAGTGTATATTGAATAATAGTTCATAATAATATGAACAATTTAAAGTGCTATGATATTTCGATTGATTAACATGTTCAAAAGTAACATGTATTGTGAGAAATAACAAAATAAAATGCACAATATTCAGCCCAAGCAAGCTTGTATGCTGCCAAGTTATTCAAATACAAAAGATGGAATTACTACCATGTGAAAAATACAAAAATATCAATTTTTAACAATATTATAATGAATTAACTCTGTATATTGTGTTGGATTGGTTTTTATATTATAGAATATAAGAAACCTTATAGTTGAACAATGAATAGGACATAAAAGCAACATTACAAATGAAATAGTCAAAACAACTAATAGGGCAGGTATGGTATACAATGTATGCCCGAAACAAGATTGCATAAACAAGTACTATAATGAATAGGTTTTAGGATTGTATCACAATTATATTAATTAAATTTGTAAAGGCTTTTGGTTTGAAGAGAATGTCAGTCGTCATCACATCTCATTTGTTTTTAATATGAAAAAAACCAAGTTTTTAAGGAAATAACTATTCGTGCATCTGGAAATTCAAAATATTGAAATAACTGTTAAATAAAAAAAGTGGAAAAATTAAACTAGAATGGCAAAAAGTTAAGTCTATTAGTGAAGGAAATTTGAGACAGGAGGACTGTGAAGATCGAAAAAATGGGGATAGTTTTGGTGTATAATATGCTTATCAAAGTATTTTTGTACCCTTTTCGATCCTTTTTTTCCTAGAATTGAAAATTTCAATTGCTGCAATTTTGATTGGCTCTGTATCCATATACGCTCGTCTGTTCCTTCCACTTAATATTCTTTTATTTATTTCAGAAATCTTAATTTCTTCTGTCTTTGCTTCTGATGCTGCTAGAGCTGGAAATAAATCATTCATATCAGATAATTCTAATTATACAATACATAACATGTTAACAGAAATAACATGACTGAATATTATTAAAAACTAGGCTGAAGGACTTCGGTCGATAGCCAATAAAGAACAGTTATTATTATTTATTTGTTGAATAAAGGTTATTATTATTATTATTATTATCAAAAAATAATATTTGATTATAATTGGTTGCTTATCTTCCTGTTCTTCGAAATTATTTGAAACATATGGCATCTCGTTAATACTCTGAGATGAAACAAGCTCCTACTCAGTATCTGCAAAATAATGTTGGAGTACATATGTTACACTCAAACACCGAAAACGCTCACTGAGCGAAATAAACGACCACAACGCGTTGTGGACGGTTCTCAATAACCAAACACCGAAATATCATCATTAATCGCGTTGTGGCCGGCCCATTGCGTCCACAACGCGTTCTGGACAATCTTTAAACAGCCAGAACGCGTTCTGGCAATATTCAAACAACCACAACGTGTCTGAAAGCTTGGGAAGGGATTCACGAACCACTTGTTCCACTCCAGACTTGTCAGTGTGATCCCAACTGTTATCGAGTAAGGTGCGTTTTATGTTCCTATGTTCCTAGTATACCTATCATAACCTAAAGGCTAAAATGAGAGATGCGTTTATTGAAAAAATTAAAACTATCGCCGACAACAGCAATAATCGAAGCGGTTATTTCACAAACGAACGGTATGAAGAGGTCGTCCGAGAGGTAAAAGAAGCCAAACGTTTGAGAGACAGCAAAATGCCGTTGTCTGTCAAGCAATATAGAAGGCTAAAGAGATACGATATGATAACAATTGGGGAACATGAAAAATTAATTGCTGAAAACAAAGGAACACGAGATGAAAGCTTTCGATACTACTGTAAAACAGAGGATCCTTTTGGCATTATTGAAGCTGCACACATAGCAACTGGACACAAACGAACTAGAGGTAAGTATAATCATCTAATTTCATTAGTGATGTCGGAAAACCCAACCTAATTTTAATGTAATCCTTATGGAACACACATAGTATTTTCAGACACCGGTTATAATAAAATAAAACAACTTGTTTATTTGTTTTTTAGTCGTGGAGGCTGAAATCAACAAAAAATACTGCAATGTTACTAGAACAGTTATACAAATTCATTTGTCTCTTTGCGAACAATGTCAAGGAAAAAAGAAAATAAGGAAAAAGGGGTTAGTTGTCGCACCAATTTTATCAGATCACATGAACTCCAGATGTCAAGTGGATTTAATCGATATGCAGAGTGAACCCGATCGAGACTACCGTTTTATATTAAACTATCAAGACCACCTCACAAAATTTACCATTTTGAAACCACTTGAATCAAAAACCGCTGAAGAAGTTGCGTATGTCGTGGTAGACATTTTTTGCATGTTCGGTGCTCCGTTTATTCTACAAAGCGACAACGGAATAGAATTTTCCAATAGGATTATAGAAGAGTTAAAGGATTCGTGGCCAGGTCTTAAACTTGTACACGGAAAGCCCCGTCATTCACAAAGCCAAGGATCTGTAGAACGATCTAATCAGGATGTAAGAGATATGTTGGTAGCTTGGATGCTGGACAATAATACCAAACAGTGGTCAGACGGTTTATGGTTTATTCAGAGTAAAAAAAATCGAGCCCTACACGAAGGGATTAAAAAAAGCCCTTACGAAGCTATGTTTGGTAGCAAGCAAAGAATCGGACTGGCAGACTCCTCCCTGGAAAGTGAAGTATATGATTCTTTGAAAACTGAAGAAGATTTGGAGAAAATGTTAGAAGGGATGACATGTGAAACAGAACAGCAGAATGAAGAGATAGTGACAAATGCAGAACCCAATCCTGTTGCGACAAATGCAGAACCCAATCCCGTTGCATGTTACACTTGAGAAGAATTTGGAATTACCCAACCCTGCACAATATGCGGTTTAAAAGTACACATAAAGTGCGGTCTTGAAAATGAAGGAAAAGTCACATGCAGCCTTTGTTTTCGAAGTTATCCAATCAAAGTGCAACGCGAGGACGCAAAAGCCGGATTGGAAAAGCAAGCTGAAAAAATGCTGACTTTGTCCCGGGAAAAACTACCCCCTGCTGAAATTGGTCAAAATGTTGTAATAAAAGTTCCGGATGTCGACAGAGGGCGTCTTGCTCCTAGAAGTGTTCTAGCTGTGGTCTTGAACGTTAATGAGTCCAGCTTGTATAAGTTGGGAACCAAAGACGGTGCACTGGAAAGACTTTATAGTCGTAATGAATTTATCTTTGCGGATTCAAATTTTATAAATTTATCAGATATCCCGAGTTGCTCCATAAATTTGAGAAAAGCTTCCGCTCTTCCGTCTGGATCAAGACAAGGTTTGGTTAAGTGCAATTGTTAGCGTTATTGTAACACAAAAAGGTGCAACTGCAAGGCCAATAAGGTGTTGTCCAATTCGAAATGTCATGATAATAGTGCCTGCAAAAATAAGTGGATAGACAATTATAATGTCCTTTTAACTAGGTATCTGTTTCGCGTTTAATCTGGTATACCTATATTCGACCTTTTAAATATTTTAAAATTTTCTTTCATTTGTGTTTTATGTTTGTACTTAGGTTTCCAACTTAGATCATATTATATTATATTATTATTATAGTATATTATATTATTATATGATCTAAGGTTTTCAACCCTTTGATTATTTTTTCTTTGTTAACCCTGTTCCATATTAAAATATAATCGGTTCACATGCATCTTTTATTCTAAATGCGTTGTGATTGTTTGGATATTGCCAGAACGCGTTCTGGTTGTTTAAAGATTGTCCAGAACGCGTTGTGGACGCAATGAACCGTCCACAACGCGATTAATGATGATATTTCGGTGTTTGGTTATTGAGAACCGTCCACAACGCGTTGTGGCCGTTTATTTCGCTCAGTGAGCGTTTTCGGTGTTTGAGTGTAACACATATACAAAGAATTTAACTACTAATAATATACTATTCGAATAGATTCTTTAATATGAACAGAAATACAAACCTGATGCTGATCCATTCTTAAGAAAAAGAGTTGGTACTGCATCTACATGTAGCCGTATTGTTCCTGGGGAACAATATTTTTTATCGGAATGAACATGACAGACATATTTGTATATAGATTCTAGCAGCAATCCGTTGAGTCTTCTTTTTGTATAATATTCAGCCATTATTCAAATCTTTCCTGACATTCGGTAAAAGGTGCCGCCGAAGGGAATTCATTTTACAACCGGGTAGGTACTGAACATTTAAGAGCACCACCCCTGATAAACACTGATAATTTCAACAATGCTTAACCAAAAACACTAACTATTTCTCACCTTTACGTTGCAAGATACAATTTCAAAAGGATTATTACTGAAAATAAGTTGGTCCATGATCTCGGACAAAAATTCTAAGCAAAATTTAGACAAACAAATTGTTATTTTTTTTCTTTTTCTTTCACGTAAAATAGACGTTAACGATAGAAAAACGGCCAGAAGCCGACCGACCTGCCGCGAGTATCAATACGCCGGTACTAAAATAGCCTAAACCAATAATATGACTCTAGTTGGGGTCTATAAGATTAGTTTGTCTAAGCGCTGAGCCTTGCATTTCCGCTTTCATATCTCGCTTGCGCTCTCTCCCTCCTAAGTATACCTGCGCACCCCCTCCTCTGGTAGGTCGTCGGTGCTTGAAGGGGAGTGTGTATTGACTGTCTGCTCGAGAGGTGACGTTATGGGTGTCGCGCTCTACTTTGGCTCCGGCGTATTTATAGGGGTCGCCGAGGTGCAGCAGAGTCACCTCTCCACGATAGAGTGAGAGGGTGTTTTAGGCAGAGATCACTGGATTGCCTAATTGAATAGTCCACCAGCGATCTCGGGACGAAACACGCATGATCCTGAGGAAGAGAGCGCACCTACACAAACTTGGCTCGAAAACGTCTCGCCAAAGATGTGATTCTGTTATTGTAATTAATGGATTCACTATGGCCAGGCACAAATAATTTATTTGCAAATCATTGCTGAGATGGAAGAGTGTATTGAGCACCCTGTTCATTGCATGATAGGTGATGATGAAACTCTTATTTTTGATTTCAAGCAAAATGCCTCTTGCAAGCGATGCCAAATCTGTACCTTCTTACCTGTATGTCTTCGCAATCCATGAAACTGGACTTCAGACTTCTGAAAACAGCATTCACTATTCTATAGTGCGACAACTAAAACTGTGAATAGTGTTTTTGCCCTTATATTGTAATAGCCAATTACGTGCAATTTTGGTTTCGTCGATTCTGTTCCGGTAATTTCGATGTCAAAGATGCACCACGCACTGAAAGGTCACTGGCCGATTGTCGAAAATATCGATGAAAGAAAAGCATGGATGTTGTCGAGTCCTGTTTCGATTGCTCAAGAGCTTAAAAGTCCACAATAAACCGTTTGGAACACTATTTGCATAAAGCTGATCTCAAGAAGATGCTAGATGTATGGATATCACATGTGCTAACCCAAAAAACCGCATGGACCGAATTTCCATTGCGAATCACTGAAGAATCGCAACAAAATCGCCCTATTTTTGAAACCCTTGGTACCTGGTGATGAAAAGTGGATCATTTATGACAACGTAAAGCAAAAACGGTCGTGGTCGAAACGCGGTGAGCCTTCGGAAACGGCTAGGAAGGTTTTGCTGTGTGTTTAGTGAGATTGGCAGGGAATTATCTACCAAGAGCTGTTCACCTAAGGCACAACTGTGTTAACTATGGTAATTGAAGCTTTGTTCTTCATGCAATAATATTGGCTTTCTTTTTACTACTCCTTATACTTTCTTGCGCCTGGGTTTTCTTATGGAATAAATTTACATACATTTTCTTTCTATAAAAAACACTTGACCCAGTAGGTACCAACAAAAATTTCCGCTATTTTGCTAACCTATATAAGCCGTGACTTTCAATGCCCCCCCCCTTTAAACATCGTCTGGATCCGCCCCTGAGTTGAAGCTTGGAACGCTTAGGTTGACCTTCGACAATATTTCTGAACAATCAACATTATAATGGATCACATTCAAAAGGAATATATAAATAAAATGGAAAAACAATGTCAAATACCTGGGAAAAATCATTGATAAAACTTGGATCAGAACAATGAGAAGAAGCAAGATGAAATTCAAAACATACGAAAGTGGGTATATCTATACCTACTCATCAACAGAAAAAGACATCAAAAGACAAGACATTGAAAGTGCTATACAAGTCTATAATTAGACAATGATCATGACAAACGGCTGCAAAATTATCATTATCAACAAAATCAGCAATTTGGAAAAAATATAAAACCAGGCACTAAGAGACGATTCTTAGTATACAAGAAACGAAGAAATATGAGGCCATAGAGATACCAACAATCAAGGATTATACATATAGACAAACTGGCAAAAAACAATATCGATTGTAGCAGAATAAAGCAAAGTGTAAAATATGATGGAAATGAGAAGAAAGAAGTAATAAGGCCAAAAACGAGGTTAGAAGAATAACTGACAGGAACTTGGAAAAACGACTGAGGCAAAATGAAAATGAAAACCTTAAAACTTGACAGAGCTTGAAGCTGACGACAGCAGAGTGATAACTTTTTCTAGTCTGAAAATATATCGATACAGAATACAGGATAGGATTATATTCTGTATTTTATTATCACAAATATTCTCAATAATGTAATTTAGGGTTGCAATATTTTGGAGAAATAAATTAAAAAAATGAGTAATTTGAATTGTTATTCCTGAAATTGAAGGATTGTATTTGGGAGTAACTGTGATTAATATGACTTACATTCAAGATCCTATTCACTCTACTAAAATATTAATCATACACTATGAAAGCTATTCCTCTGTGACTCAAATTGATTCTATATACAGGGTTTTTCATTCTAAACTGGACAAACATATGAAGTAATTTTCTGTTTATGTGTTTCATTTTCTGAATGTTCATTCAATTTTCTGAGAATTTCTGTGAAAAAATGTTTTCATGAATCGAACGAACTTTTTTTCAAATGTCTATAGCGAAAAAAAAATTCACTCGAAATTGGTGAAATTTTTCGAGATCAAATTTTTTTTTACACGAATATAAAAACATAATCGAAAGATATCAAACCGTTCCTTCATTACGCCATCCAAATTTCTCCTTCGATCCTTTTAACATATTTGAAAAAACAACTGGTTGGGCTGGGGGCCAAAATTTTAAAATTAGACTGTTGAAATATTCCAGATGGTGATATAAAGCTATCACAAAATAAATTTCACTATAATTTTAATCTCTATTGGGACTTTCGACCTTGAAGTATTGCTTGTGGAATGCAAATTCGAACTAATCCAAGGATATTAATGGCTTTAATAAAGGAACTGTTCGATATTTAAGATTCTGATTTCAAATTTATGTTACGTATAAAAAAGATTCCAATCGTTAAACAATTCATCAATTTCAGTCGAAATTTTTTTTCGTTGTACCAAGACACATGAAAAAATTTTTTTTCTGATTTATGAAAATATTTTTTGCCAAAATTTCTTAGAAAAATGAGTTCATTCAGAAAAGGGAATTTGATTTGGCAACCAAGAAAAAAAAAATTGAACGTTGCAGGTTTTCCGCCATTTTGATTTTTTTTTTCATATTTCTTCACCTTTTCTGAATTGAGCACTCAAAAATACTCTGATACCAGAAATCGCAACCTCTAGAGTTGACCACACTTAAAAAAGAAATGAAGATGCACACGCTGTATCTCGCTTATACTTCGAAAACGAGGTAAATGTCATAAGTCAGAAATGATTCTCCCGGTATTATCTACACGATAATATATGTTTCTCCAGTTTATAATGAAACACCCTGTATATTACCATATATATGATATACATATAGGTATGATTAATATTTCAGAGTTAGCAGTGTTTTTATATTGAAATGAACATTGTTGAATCAAGTACCACCTTCTTTACAGCTATAAGTTCGTCTGTGGAAACTCTATCAGAGAAGTCGATATATATCGAAGAAGAAATCCAATCTCAAGATGACTTCCAATCTAATACTGAAGCAGAAATTATTGAGCCTGATATTTCATACTCTGTTTCTGAGTTCTATCAACCAGACGCTAAGGTCCATTCCAGATTTCTCGACGAATTAGATGAAGAAAGCGAAGAATCCATTCTTATGGATGAAGTTAATGATTCAAGTATTTAGATTATTCAACATGCATCTTTCATCAATGATTAAATTTTTGGTTTCAATTCCAGGTGTTGAATTCGAATGGGTGAACGATGAGATTAAACCAACAATGACTGCTGTTGAAAAACCTAAGTCGATAGCAACCTTGAGCAGCCACGACACAGTTCATTCTGGTATGAGAAAAATAAGAAGCAATAGTACCAAGTCGAAAACTAAACCAGAGAGGAGGAGTACCCAAGACGACAATGCTTCTGTTCAAACACTGACGTTCAAAAAATCTAAACCGAAAGTTTCTAAGCTAGAAAAAAAACTGGGAGAGTGTGAATTACTTACAGCTTGGTTCGAGTACAAACTATGGGAACAACGAGGAAAGGTATGTGAAATTTAAAATTAACGAATTAAAAACGTGGTCATAACATTCGAGCAATTATTGTGAAACGCGAATGGTTGGTAGTATAGTATATCCAAAGTCAATTGAACTATTCCATAAAAACGCTTGGCCAGATGTGATAACAAAGCCGACAAAATTCATACAGTTGAAAAACATTTATGCATATGCATTAAACTCTGATGTCGATTCTTTTAGAAAATTTGAGTATTGAATAGCTTTTATTGTCACAATGCTACTATGTCATGCTACTGTGTTAGTCCGGGCGCATATTGAGACGCAGCCCCGAACCGAAGCCAGACATTGCTAGATACTGCACTTGGGTAATAAATACCTCGCATTCGTGTGCGCATACTGAGAAATCGCCTAGATCGGTTCCGGTATTCTATGAATTCAAGCATTATTACTCTGAGGTATCAACTTAATTTGAAAACGTCGAAATTATTAATAATGGAATGTTCCCTTTCTGCCAATATCGTAATTAAAGGAAAAATAATAAAAAAGTCAATCGTTCACTTCTATTTGTTTTTTGAGGATATGGCGGATCCCTCAAAAGGATGGAAAGCCTTTGAACCTAAAATATGTTCGAATGATTGTATATGCGGCCAGATGGAATATACATATGAAGATTTCGAAAATGAAGAGTACTTACAAATAAAACATGAATGGCTTCAGTATATGAAAAAATATAAAATTACGAACGACCAGGCAGCACACAACGTATTTATCAATTCTTGTCTACTACTGATCATCAAGCAATTCGTTTTTAAATAGTGAGTACCCTTTATCATTTCAAAATAAAGTAAACCCAATAAAATAATTCAATAATAAAAAAGTCCCAGGCCTGGCGCACACTTGACATCGACAGTGCCAAGTGCTATAACCCTTCTTTGTTCATAAGAACCAATCTAATCCCAAGATGCGTATCAAAATTTCGGAATAATGATAGTGTACAGGATGGGCAAATAAGCGAGTAAGCGGCTATATCTTAAGGGTGTTCAATACCTTGTTCATACCACTGCTATTTCAGTGCTAATTTCAGTGCATTCCAATTCCAAAATACAGGTCGGATTCATTTCATTTTTTGAGTGAACAATGACGTGATATAGTGAACTTGAAGATCCCGTCTCGATTTCCAAAAAAAAATCGATAGTATTCCGCAAATCGAACTTTGAAATTGAACACTTTCTTTAAATGACTATTCAGCTTCAGAGAGACTTCTCATTTCAAGTAACTCATCCACAAATGTTCAGTGATATTATGTGTTTTGAATTGGTGCAAAAAATTTTTTAAAATTGCTTGATTTGCTCTAATTGTAGATGTTTTTCATATGGAATTATGCTTTTTGGAACGCCTCCCAAAGG
The DNA here is from genome assembly GCF_914767665.1 of Harmonia axyridis. Classification (NCBI taxonomy): domain Eukaryota; kingdom Metazoa; phylum Arthropoda; class Insecta; order Coleoptera; family Coccinellidae; genus Harmonia; species Harmonia axyridis. The sequence continues at coordinate 16,787,089 of NC_059505.1, forward strand.
TTTACGCCTTTTTGCAACATGAACGCCAATAGAATCTTGGACTGTATTTTATGGCTCGAGATGAATGACACTTTTATGATTTACGAGGGTAGGGTTTCTCTGATTGGCTAAAATTGTGTACATTACTAGTTTATGACAATATTGCACTGAAGAATAGGGAAAGGTAGAAAACTTGTTATGAAATCATTGTTAGAATTAGAAACGATACTGTTCCTAAAATATATATGCTAGCTGATTTTATTCGTAATGATGTCTGGAGAAGTACATTTTGAGCGCTTAGTATCATAAAGAAAATTTCAAAAGTCATAAAGAAATTAAGATGAAAAAAGGTATCTGGATTTTTGCCGAAATATGGAAAATTATTAATATTTCAGAAATCTGACAAAAAATTCTCAAAAAAAAAAATTTCTTTTGAAAAACTCCCTATTCCCGAAACTCTATCTACAATATTTACCATTTAAATTTAACCCTGAAAATAGGCAATTCTTGATTAAGAAAATTTTCTCGTACTTCCTTCATTAATATTAACTTGAAAAAATTTATAGTAAAAATTTTTCGCTTCGTGAAGCCATTCTTGTATACATACCTCCTTGAAAATTTCATGTCATAAAAGTTTAAGAAATTGCAATATTTTTTTTAAATAATCTTTTTCGTTAACTCAACTCTCTTGATTTATTGCCCTAGAGAAAGAGAACAATATACATCTCTTTCAACTCGAAGAGTTGAACGTTAAATCGTTATTCCAAATTTGAATTTAAAGCAAAGAATTGTGAAAAATATTGAGAATTTTTCTACCTGAAGTAAAAGAAATATTACCAATTCAAAAGATGATTGAATAGAATATTACTTATCTTCACCTATAGCCAATAAGTAGTATGATCGTTTTATGGACGGCTTCTTTTTAGGCGCTTTCTTTGATGTGGGATTCTTCATGCGGCTTCTCTCATATTTCAATAATAATTGTCCATTCTCCAATCAAGATATTTTTTTTCTCGAGAAGAAGTAAGAATGAAGGGGATAAATATAGAATTTTTTCATTTGTATTCCTATTCTAGACAAACCACGTTGAGAGTGTGTTTAGAGAGTATTTTTAATGTCTGTGACTTCATATTACGTAATTATAGATAAGTTCTATAAATAATTACAGAGCTGATTTTTCAGTTAGGCGCTTTTCGGCAGTGCCCAAAGACTGCTCCGTTTCTTTTTTTTTTTTTGTTTGTTGAGAGTCATTTTCACTTATGTTTATGTTTTTATGATAGATTTACCCTTGGAAATATGGATATTCGAAAATTTTTCGAAAGGAAATCAATTGCCGATGACGATTGCAATTAGTCTCCTAAAAATATTAAGCTTTATATACAAATGGCGGCTCATTCCTCCAGTACCAATAAAGAAGCAATACAAAAAAAAGTAATATAGCGAAATTCAACAAGCGGGCTTGAATTTTCCCAAATTTTGCGGTGGACTTTGGACAATCAACAGATATTGGAAATTTTATAGCTTTCTCATCTATTCAAAACAAACAAAAATATGATTTACTAAGAATGCCATATAAGCCACCAGCAACTTCTTATTTTAGACAAGATGTTGGACCAAATGAAAGACCATTTATTTATAAATGGCTGGATCAATATGAATGGATGGTTTATTCCAGAGCCCTTAAAGGTGCACTGTGTAAATACTGTGTAATATTTCCATCATCTGTGATCCATGGTAGTACTTTAGGCACATTCATAAAAAGACCATACATAAAATACAAAGATTTACACATGCAGGCAAAAATTATGCTAGTTCCGCTTGGCATAAGGATTCAACTTTCCGTGCTAAAAATTTTATTGATGTGCTATCAAATGAAAAACCTGACATATTATCTTCAATAGATGAAGGTAAGAAAAAAAGTATTGCAGAAAATAGACAAAAAATTTACCGATTATAAAAACAATAGTTTTTTGTGGAACTCACGATATACCTATACGAAAGAGCAACAAGAACTCTGGCAATTTTAGTGATGTTTTGAAATTCAGAATAGACGCTGGTGATAAATATAAATACAGAAATAGAAAGAAACGGAATACTGATGTCGCTTACGACAATCATGGACGCCTTATCGTTTTTCAATAATTTTCATTTTGCCCCCCCCTGAGAAAAATTTCTGCGGGCGCCCATGAACTAAAACCTTATGAAACGTCATTTGTTAGAATATATAAGAAAAGATATTTGTAGATAATTCAATTTTGAAGGCATAACTAATTTTTTTACGTGTCAAATGTCAAATAATCATTTTGAATTTCAGTAGAATATCAGAAATTCTCATCCAAATTAACAAACCGACAACAATAACCTAATAAATCACATGTCTTATATTCCTATACCCACTTTTGTGGTCTCCAAAGGCGCATAAAATGAGAACTCAAAAGCTTCTCGAATTTTTCATTCTAGAAATCTCAATATGCACTATTTATGATTTTCTCTGTGAAATCATACACTCAGAGATAATCATATATTTTTTTCTATTATCCATATTCGATATACGTCCATGACAGTGGTTCATTGTCATTTCTGTATTCACAATATTTACAGTAATTATCTTATTTAGTAATATATAACTAAACAAATATAACAAATTTTCCTTCTTTTGAAGAAGTTTTCCAAAGAATTTTGCTTACTCATAATAAGATTGTGATATATAAGGTTGTTACATATAATGGATATTCCTTCTGGGGGGTATATATCCCCCTTATCCCCCCCCCCTAGGATACGCCACTGTATCTTAACTGAACTGAATTTCTAAAGTTTACAGAAACACAAATTTACTCTTTGCTGGGCTTCATCGAGAGTTGAGATTTTATTAGGGGCAATAAATACCAAACAGGCGGTTCTTCAACTTGAATGGGTGTGCCAGGTACAAATCTACCAAAAATTTTCGGGTAGCTCCATCTAGCGGAATTGCAGTTTCAGCGCAAAGTAGTCTACAACCTTAAGATCCACTCATCGTAGAGACCTGCAGTGAAAAATTTTACCACTAAAGTGTACAAGAAAACACACTGGAAATTGTTTTGATACATCTACCGCTAAGGGGCGTAATAGCTATAGTCGAGTAGAAAAATGAATTTTACACGAAAATGTTTGATATGAAGTTGAAGGAAAAATATCGTCACTGTAATCCTTGTAAAATTCTCTATCTTTTTGAATTGTCACTTTCGATTTTACGACATCAAATAAGGGTAGGTGAAAAGGAGAAATTTAACTGATTGAAGTGCCTGTAACTTCAGTTTGGCTCAACATTTTTGAGCAAATTAGATCTCGCCTGAAAGATAATATCTTGTTGATTGAGGACAAAATATACTCATGATAAATTTGTTTTTGCTGCTTTTGATAGGGGGCGCTAAGTCATAAGTTCATTGTTTTGTTCATTTTATTTCGAAATCTCAAATGTAATGATAAAATTTTCTCAACAGAAACAGAAATTCCATGAAATTTGCATGAAAAATCTGCAGGTCGCAAAGCGATAGTTTCAGGCGTTCTGAAGTTATGGCCGAAATAAGATATTCTTCAACTGATTCACAGCGAAAAACCAAATTGTGTCTTTAAGTTCTGACAGAAACAGAAATCCCATCAAATTTGTATGAAAAACCCAAAAGGTCGCAGGCGTTCTGGAGTTATGACCGAAAAAAGATATTCTTCAGCTGATGCACTGAAAAACTAAATTGTGTCTTCTTTCGGCCATAACTCCAGAACGCCTGAAGCTATCTGTTTTTTCATATAAATCTGATGGGATTTCTGTTTTTGTCAGAACCTAATGACACAATTTGGTTCTTCGCAGTGCGTCAGTTGAATAATATCTTCTTTCGGCCATAACTCCAGAACGCCTGAAACTATCGCTTTACGACCTTCAGGTTTTTTCATGCAAATATGAAAGAACTTCTGTTTCTGTTAAGAAAATACTATCATTACTTTTGAAATTCCGGAGTAAAATGAACAAAACAATGAACTTCTGACTTAGCGCCCCCTATCGAAAGCAGCAAAAACAAATTTATCATAAGTATATTTTGTCCTCAATCAACAAGATATTATCTCTTAGACGAGATCTAATTGGCTCAAAAATGTTGAGCCAAACTGAAGTTACAGGCACTTCAATCATTCAGATTTCTCCCTTTCCCCTACTCTTATTTGATGTCGTCGTGAAATCGGAAGTGACAATTCAAAAAGATAGAGAATTTTCCAAGGGTGTACTGCATCGCCTATTCAACCCATAGATGTAAACAGATAGATGACGAACTTTAGTGTCATCATCGGCAAAAAGTGAAGCATTTAATTATTATGGTTGGGAAAACAGATAATATTATTATCTATAATATGCAGGCCTGTGTATCTTCTATTTGTAGAATAAATCTTAGGAAAGATAATATGTCAGATAATATTATCACGCTAAGAATGAAAATACTGTTTCTTCACCTGATATCAGTGACGGCTTGTTCCCTTTAGATGTGGGTTGGCCAGAACTATGTAATAGTTTGTTCAGTAGTTATTGACATCCCGGGTAGCTGTGGAAAATCGAAGTTGATAATGGCTCATTCATAATATTTTGATTTTGGAGAATGACCGATCATAGGATTTTTATGTGATGGAGGCAAAAATGGTCGGACAGATAAGGAATAAGCTGGCATCAATCTATATAAATAAGATATGTAAACAAAAAGACTTGGCATTTACATCTATAGTTTATTTATATTATTCGAAATTAAATATTGTTATATCTCTTTCGTTCTTCAATCAGTTATCCAAAAATTCAAGAATTTCCTCAGCTCCTAACCTCTAACAGTGCTTGAGGAGCAACCATGTCATACGTTTGTCCTACTAATTTGTCACAATGTTTAATCTACTGAAATTCTCTAACAAATTACAAAAAATATCGTTCATTGTTCGACTTTTAATGATGTCTAAAAAAATCCAAAATTATTTTGAAGAGAGAAAAATTACAAACCTCTGATATCTGTTGCCTCGTTTATTTCCAAAAAACAACTGTCAATTTCGTAATAAATTTTCTTCTCAAAACTTGGGTCACCTTATCGATTAATTCGTTCTGATTACTTTTCGATGAACCAAAAAATACAGACGACATGGGAGAATCTATAAATTTCTCCAAATCTTCGTCTAACATCGCGGCGAATTTAGCAAGCTCCTTAAAATTTTCCTGATTGTTCGTAAGGAATATCATAAGAGAATCCAATTATTATTTATTAAATATTCAACTATGTAGTGGCAAAGAGGACAGGGGAAATAAAAATCCTTAATGAGATGCCGACGTTTCGACCTTTATTTCTGGTCTTTTTCAAGGCTGGAAACAGAACGACATTGAAAATATGGGGCGTAACATAGTGCCATAATATAAAAAAAGTATACTCTAGTAGGTATAGAAATAAAATACAACAAAAAAAACGAATACCAGTGATGAATTATTATTTATTATTATTAATAATATTTTAACGAAAAGCATGAGTGCGGGTGGCAATCAAAAACAAAAAAATTTTTGCACCAGCACGAATGCTTTTCGTTAAAAAAAATATAACTTTGAATTGTGTTGTTTCGATATACTTCACAGGAAAAATTAGAAGCCCGAATTGTATTTGACAAAACTATTTCTGGAGTGACAGATTATTTTGCATAAACATAGCTCTCAAAACATTCTACCTATTTTATACATGCATACATATAATGAATATGTAGGTATTAATTTGAAAACTAAAAAACAGGTAATTCATTTAATCACAAAATACTTCTTCTTCTCTTCTTCCTCTTTTCTTAAGACGTAGTCTTGTTTCTTCTACTATTCACCCTCTTGGGAAGCAGATGTCAAGCTTTCGTGCCATCTTTTGAGAGGCCGTCCGGGAGGTCTCTCCATCATCTCGATCCTTTGCCTATCTTGCCCATCGATCTTCCATCATTCTGTCGACGTGGTTTCTCCAATATCGTCGTCTAGCTCTCGTGAATCTTATACTATATCTTGAATTCTCAGATCTTCTCTCATAGCTTCGCTTCTTATTTGATCTACAAAATACTACAAACCTAATTATTTATGGTACAATTGAAATATGAATTACCATTTTGGCACACAGTAGGAGTACTGGTTGAAATCTTAGTTGACCCATTGATAACGTTGGGTAGGTAAATCATTAATGTTCTTGATGAGTTCAGCTGTCAACTGAGAAGCGTGAGGAATGTGTACAGAAACTTTCTTTTTTTTGTTTGTGAGCTGGAGGTTCTAAGGGGTCACTTCTAAGGGTGTTAATGATGTTGGAATTATGCTCATTATCCATTTACAGATAAGCCTTAATGGAGTGATCAGTAATTTTAATTAATTGTTGTTCACCCACCCCTTCTTTAGCCTGGTTACTGACTGCTGTCGTCTGCATAGAATGGTTTGTTATTTTATGTCTTTTGTATTCAATCCTGCCTTTTTTGCTGCTTCTTTAGTTCATTTCAAAACTTCGTTTTTTCCCACTGGAGTGCTTTTGTACCATCCACTTGATTGATCTTTATTTCATGATGGGTTTACTCTTAAGAATAATCTATCAGTGGACAAAAGGTATGGTTCTTCGTATTGGGGACCAGTCATTCATTATCAGCCATTTTTTTTTCTCCACCCTGGGCCGTTTTATTGAAGAGAGGATTATATTCTACTCTTCCTAAAAAGAAGGATTTTTGATCAGTAATTTCAAAAAATATGTAATTATGTTATCTGTTTTAATCCGAGAATCATCCATTTCCTCTTCAAAATAATGAACTTTGCAATTGCAAATTCCGATTGCGATTTTTGACCCTTCAGAAATCGCCACTTCAGTCTTAAAGTTTTTCAAGGGTAAGTAAGTACACCACTGTTTTAGACATCTTCAAATCAAATTTATTCCACAAATTATTACAAAACATGCGGTAACAATTAATAACAAAATAATAACGAATAAATCTTAACTCTGCTAATAATTGAGACGATGCTTATTTCACCTTCGTCCTGAAAAAACTAGCATTAGGTACAATGCGCGCCAATTAAATACGAGTAGAATGGCTCCTGATGATTCATTAAAATCTAAGAAGGCTGATCCCTATCAGCCTTCTTAGATTTTAATGGTATTGGTCCCTTTTCACTTGATATCCGCATCGTTTCTTATGGTGCTCAAGTCGTTTTTGTGTAAATGGCGTTTTGGGGTTAAAGCAACAATAATAACAAAAAGATCCACGACTTTCGACAGATCAAATTTAAATTTTGAAATGAAGGCGTTAGTAAGTTAATTCTTTGTATAGCGCCATCTAAGGGAAGATAAGAGAAAATAGACTCATGTCGAGCCTGATTCACCAGAATTCTGTTAAATAGAAAAAGTGAACTAGTATTTTGGATATCTCAAGCGGAGTATTATTTCATCTAATTAATCGGCAGAGGGATGCACTAGCTGAGGTAGATTGTCTCTTGTCTGTTGGCAAGGTAGGTTTCTATGAAAAATATGTCTGAGGGAAAATTAAATCAGTCGGCAAAGTATATAAATATGTATGTAAATCTGTGAGCTGAGTGGATTTGCGGTAGATATAATGATATAAAAAATTCGAATATGAGTTTATTGGCAGAGCGAAATTTAACAAAAATACTGGACGATTCTGAGAAGAATCAACAATTTTCATTGGAGCACAGGGAGTTTGTTTCATTAATCATCTTCAAGTCGAGAATTAAGTTCCCTACTCAATATTTTTGGTCTGAGAAAACGGTGGAGGATTGTTGAACAAGAATTTTGAAACACTCTCTATAATAAATATCTTCAGAAATTATGATTTTGAATTTTATTATAAACCGAATTTTCTTATTTTCAGTTTCTTCGAAAGCTTTCAGTATAAGCTTGTCAAGATGGCGTGTCAAATAGTTCCAAATCACCTATATGAAAACCTTAATAGAAAATGGCTATTCCCAAAAGAAAATAGAGAGGAATTCAAAAGACCAGTTGAAAAGAAACCTAAGCCTCAGAAACCCGTGAAAGAAAAACCACCAAAGAGTAAAGAAACGAAACAAAAAGATAAAGAGAAAAGTTCTAAAGGAACTGGTAAAACCGAAAAACAGCCCAAAATCAAACCAGAAAAACCCCATAAACCAACAAAAGAGGAAAAAGACGAAATGAAACGATTACAAGAAGAAGAAGAACAAAGGATAAGAGATCAAATAGCAGCTGAAGAAAATCGAAGATTCATATTCCCGTTAACTTTGGCAGCGAATGGTGAATTCTTCAAGAGTATTTTCAAGGACTTCGTTGATTTGTCTGATGATAAGGGAAATAAGGGAAAAGATCAAAAAAACAAGAAGAAGAAATAAATATTTTTCAACTATTTGCATCATACATATTTTAAGTCAATCCATCGCTTAAGATATTGATATTTTTGTTTAAACTGCCTATGTTTTAATTGCAATGTTGAGACTGATGTCTAATATACTTCGCGAAAAATCATTGATTATTCGAAAATACATTCAGATCAGGAAGAATTGGAAGTGCTATTTATTGTAATCATAAAATATTTCACATTGCTAAGATACTAGGTCAGTAGGTTCTTGTTACCACAAAAAAAAAAAAAACACGGGATGGGCCTATGATTTTTTTCGAGTTATACTTTTTATTATTTAGTCATATTCAGGGATGTTAACACAAATTACTCAAAATTAAAAAAATTACAGGACAAGGATTATATCATATTAATGATAGTTGACAAAAAATAACTATTATTAAATCATAATTATATGAATAACTATTGAACAAGAAAGAAAAACTATCCTGATTTTTATATTGGACGAAAATGGGCCCAAATGAACAAAAATTTATTGAATAGAGGGGCGGATTCAAGCGATGTTTGAAGGGGAAGACATAGAAAGTCACTGGTTATATAGATTGGTAAAATAGCGGAAATGTTTGTGGTTACCTATTGAGCCAAGTGTTTTTTTTATAGGAAGATGGATTAGAGTGAATCATATTCCGTTTCCAAAATTTCTGTAGTACAAAAACAAGTTCGAACCATTTGACATATTTCACAAATATACTGACAAAGAAACTGCAACACCCAGAAGGAGCTGTTAAAATTTTATTTTTTTTTTGTTAAAACATAGATAGTATATCAAGGAGTAAATGAGTGAATTTGGAGAAAAAAATCGTGAAGGTTTTTTCATGTGAACACTTTTTTTACTTAAATATTGAAGTAGTTTTTCGCAGGTTTTTTAAATTTTACAATAAACCAGCTGTTCGAGGATATCCAAAGTCGATGTTTAGTTAATTTTATCGATATTTTTCTGTTGAAAATCGAATAATAGTATTCAAATATGATTGCATAAAGTGAATAGGTAAACATGTTTGTGAGTTTTCGGACAAGGGATTTTTGCTTTAGGACGTGTCCTCATTGTGAGGACACTGAGCAATGAAGAAATTTTACACAATGTAAATCATATTATTATTTTTAATTAAACCTAATACAAAAATCTACTTCGTATGAAATTTTGAAAAACAGTTTTTAACAGTCCATAAGATTCGTTGAGCTCTTTTTTATTTTGTGGGCAGTACGAGTTTTTAGTTGTCCAAATGGTATTATTCCGTAAAAATTTTTGCTTGACAGTATTCAAATCAATTTCATCTTAGCTGCTACATAAATCTTGATCTGCAGCTACATTCATTGAATTATTGGAATGATGTACAACACAATTTTCAATTTCTAAAAGATCGTCCGCATAAACGATATCGAGAGAATTTATGTCAATCAAGTCATTATCAATTTCCACATCATTCCCTTGAAGTAAGTCATCATAATGTTATTATGAATATATGTTATTATTATTATTCTTATCAGAACAATCATCAACCTCCGACTTATTCCCAGATGGTATTTCTTCTAGAAGACAGAATAAATCCTGAAAATTCAACTCTTCCAAATCACGAAATAACAATGTTTTCTCTGAAAAAAAAAGTTACCATTTGCCTTGTGTCCCCAAGACGAGACCACCGACATTCACGCGAAAAATAAAATTATTATTAGATGATATTCACATTAGCTCACGAACATGACAATTTATAATAACTTTTTATATATTTCCCAAGAAAAAACCTACCTTCCATGGTTTTTTTCACTTTGAAACACGATAAAATAGCTGCTTCATATAGCTAGTACTCAATCGTGGATATTAGTTTACATCCAATGCGTTTCCGTATGGATCAGCGATGTAGTTCGCGCTTCTATGTGTAGATACGGTATTTACGCGAACTAAGAAATATGTGGCTATACGGTGAGCGCATTAGGCGTCTGAGAAAAAAATTATTAACTTGTGTCCCCACAGTGGACACACTAGGACGCAAAGGGTTAAAATGTCTAGAGCACGTGTACGCGAAATTTATGGCCAGCTAAGTCAATTCGAAAGAGGTCGAATTATTGGTCTACACACTACGCTTACCGTACGAACAGAAATCCAACTACAGCTATGAGATGTCAAGAAGCGTGGTTTGATAATGCCCACAATCGAGGAAATGTAGGCACCGGACGTCGAAGAGGCACAAATGAAGTTAAAGATTGACGTCTAAGACTTATGGCCATTAGAGACAGATTTGCGACAACTCGATCTTTGGCTGAAGAGTGGTTAGGAGGACAAGGCTATTCTGTAACTGTCCAATCCATTATTGATCTGGTTCTTTTTTCAAAACAAATAATACTACCAATTTTCTCTTATTATTTTCAAATATAGTTCAAACTTAAGTTGGAGAAATTGAATGGTAATCATCAAAGGAAATTATTATATTTTATTCTTCTTTCAATGTGATATGGATTTTATGGTGAAACAAATTTTTCCTTAATGCCACTAGCATAAAAACGAATGGAGTTCGTTTTGCAAAGCTGTTATTTCTTCATTTTTTTTTTCGCAGACAACACAACATGTAATCAGAAGAACCTATTTTGTAATTACAATTAAATATGCATTCTAGTCAAACTAGTTTGATTTCACTCACAAACTTGACTTGAATTGAAAATCAAACTTTTTATGTAAAAAAGTTTGACTTAATATCTGTATCTTTAAGTTTGGCTTGAAATCAAACTTCTTTTAACAGTTTGAACTTTGAATATAATATTGCGCAACGTGTCTGAACCTGTAGGTACTCTTGTACTTTGTTACTCCGCAAATTAGTTATAGTTCATATTTAGCAGGATAAGCTTTGCTTGTTTGTTTTTTTTAAGTGTGTGTGCTGTGTGTTGTGTTTGAAGTCGAAATATCTGAACCTGAACTCTTTTCATGTAGCTCATGCAGCTCGGAAGAAGTACTATATCAAATTGAGTCTGATTTTGGAGACCCCCCTCCAAAAACTATGAGACAAAAATCTGTAGACGGGCCAAAATTAATCAACAAGAAAAAGAAATATACAGATTTTTTTTTATGCTGCGACAGGCGATTCCAAAAACAATGTAAATTTTAAAGTGCAAATTATGTAAAAATAAAAATCAACGGTATAAAATGCCAATAGTGGAACTAGTTCTTCAACGATATTTGATAAAGAGCTACAAAAATTGTATGAAGTAGAATTTTCGCTGGAGGCAACACCTTTTGGATCAAGTAGTATTTGTGTTACAACATAAATCGTTGGATCCAAAATTGTCAAAATAGTTTTTGGACGGCAGCTCCTTTATCCTAAAATTTGTAAATATGCGTTTTGTTGTATTGTAGTTGTAATTTTTATTAGCAGGGGGCTCTAGTGCCAGATTTCTTGTACATAGCATTCACTTAATTTGTAAGAAGTACTGAAGTAAGAACTTTTCTTTTTTTTGAGGTGACAAGTTGGATTTGATTAAAAAAAGTTTGAAATAATGTGATTTCTTATTGTTTTAAATTGATGTAGCTATTTATGACACCTATCTATTAACTATATTTAATATAAATGTTTTACCCATTCAAGGTATATAATAATAATAATGAGTTTGACTTAATTTCAAGTCGAACTCAAGTCAATCTCCAACATTCAAGTCAAACTCGTGCAACTCTAATTACAATTAAGAAACTTGAAAATCAAAGCCACCAGAAAAAAGGAATAACTGCCTTAATAATTTCTTCCTTGGAGAAACATGAAGAAGGAGTAGACCCCTTTGATCAACTGAAAATGAAATATTATTTCGATTGATAAATATAAATAGTCGATTTGTCATACAGGCTGCTCCACGGCTAGCAATCAAACTTCAAATGGCTTTTAAAGAATTCCATTAAATAATTCTCTCACCGTCAGGGGCTTCTTAGATCTAGTGTACCTTGTGGTATACAAAAATTAAATTTAATTTCGAATAGAACACACAGGCAATATTCTGTTTTGGATGAGCCTCTGTTCTTGATTGTTTATTTGAATTGGACATTCCTTTCTATAATGTAATTAAATGTATTATTATTATGTTCAAATAAATATATTATTATTATTATTATTATTGTGATTCCGACCAGAGACCCATTTTCTAAGTTGATTTGGATTGAATGTTTTTATTTTCTGATCTGGATTGGTTGATTTGGGTTGAATGTATTTATTTCCACATCAGAAAATAAAAACATTCAACCCAAATCAACTAAAAAAATGGGTCTCTGGTCAGAATCCTTGTGTACACGAACTTATTTTCAATAGGTAATGATGATCGGTGATGAATATAAGGTGTAGTAAAAAGAAATTCTTATTTTTTCCTGAAAACCAAGGTTTTAATGATCATGGTTAGAAGGATCTGATTTGAGTCGAACATGCATTGTTTTTTTATTATTATTATTGCTACAGAAGAATTGAGATTTACATCTATAAACTCATCAAGAAAACAGAAGAAATCATCAATAAAAATAATAAATAAAAATGAATTTTTATGAAAGAATGATTCACTCTAACGCACTTAAAAACTTCAAAAAGGATCACTCGCGAGCCATATGTCCAGGGCATTTTTGAAGCCTTTGACTGAGCAAGCGTTTACTACTGCTGTCGGAAGGGCATTCCAGACATTGAATACCCTATTGGGGAGGAAGTGTTCTCTGCTGGTGGACCGGAACCTCTCCTTCGCCACCTTGTAGTTAAGACCAGCATTCAGGGAGAAGATATTGGCTAAGTTAGCGTCGAATAAGTCATGAAGTGCTCTATATGTGGTAATCAAGTCACCCATCAGACGTCTGGTAGTAAATGGAGTAAGGCGCATTATGGAAAGTCTCTCTTCATAGCTAGGTCTTCTTGTATGCAGACCAAATGAACTTATAAATTTTTTCAAAAGTGGTGCCCTGTAGCTCAGGGTTTCTGCTAGTGATGATGGCAAGCCAGCGAAGAAATTGACATCCTACTGTCTGTTTCACTGGTGCAATAGCTACAAATGTGTTTTCGTCGGTTGGTTTTTTTTTGTTTGGTTTCTGAATTGCTTCTGGGGAGTGTCATTACGATATTCGTTGTTTTTTACACATGTCAAGAAAATGTATTTTTGGAAATAATATGGAATTTTGTTGATTGATTTTCATGTGAAACTAATGAGCTCATTTTCATACTGTTTTGAACTCATTTTGCACATACCATACGTGATATAACGTGAAATTCTGGTACATATGTATCTTGTAAAAAATACGATATCCTTTCCTAATGAAATTCTTTCACCATTTCCTTAGTGACAAGGCATAAGAAAGCCAGAAGCTCGCAAATGCGCGTTAATGCCTTATTTTGACAAAACCAAGGCTATATCTGCTGCGACCATTCCATCCAAGAAAAAGAAACAAGAAATTACTGAAACATTATTTAATGATAAAAAACCCTGTGTTAAAAAAAAACAAGGCCGTTGAAAAATAAGAAAGTCATTGACGATGAAGAATTCGACTTTGAACCGTTTCAGATTAACAATAAAAATGAAGATGCCGATGACTGCCCCTTCATTTATTGCAATGACGTTTTTTTTCGTTTCATACCTGGTGACCAGTGGCTGCGTTGCATGCAGTATTTTCACTGGGCTTATACATCGTATGCTACTGTCTCGAGAACCAAAACTTTCATATTTTCGAACTTTGCATTCAAATATTATGTTCGTCATTATGTCTATTACTAGTATGTCATTTTGTCCTTAGTATACGGACGAAATGGATTTTGTTAGAAGTCAAAATAATTTCTTATATCTTTTTTTTGTAGTTTAATTCAAATTTCAGCTTATAATAATTGAAAACAATAAACCAAAGTTATTATTTACCACCAAAATGGGAGTATTTTTGCAATAACTAAAAAATATATGATTGAAAAACAAAACAGTATGTCATTTTATCCGCATTTCTCCTACCACTAGGAATTCTGGTCATTCTCCGCTCAATGGACTCAAGTTTTATTCGATGACTTTTTGCCATTTTGAAGGTTATATCATTATGCCTCTCTCATAGAAGCCCTCGTCTCTATTATCAAAAAATTGAGACACATGATTTTCACAAGCCTCTCTCAAAACGAATTTTTCAACAGCAAAATTGTTTGCCATTTACAGGAACAGATGGTAATCACTTCGTGCCAGGTCTGGATGTATTAGAAACTCCCAACCAAGCTCCTGGAGCTTCTTGCGAGTCACTATTGATGTGTGTGGCCTATCGTTGTCTTGACACAATTCCTCTCCTATTGGCCAAAGCTGGCCGCTTCTGGTTGATTGCTTCCTTCAGACATAGGTACCAATTGTTGATAGTACCGTTCCGAGTTAACAGCTGCGCCGTAGGCGTGCAGCTCACTAGATATTTCCCAATCCCACCATACACACAGCAAAACCTTTCTGGCCTTCAATCCTATATTGGTCACGGTTTTCGCCGGCTTACCGAGTTTCGACCACGACCATTTTCGCTTGGCGTTGTCGTAAGTGATCCAATTTTCACAACAAGTCACCAACCGCTTCAAAAATGGATCGATTTTTTTGAGACTCAGCAGCGATTCGAAGATGGAAATTCGGTCCATTAGATTCGGTGAGTGAATATGTTTATCTTGGACATGTCATGAAGCTTGGAAAGGAGAATCAGCAGGCAGAGATCAGCAGGAGGATAAGAACGACTTGGGAGGCTGTAAGTAAACTGACTAGTATATTAAAGAACAAGGATATCCCGATCAGTCTGAAGAGAAAAGTATTCAACGCCTGTGTTCTCCCAGTCTTGACTTGACTGGACTGGAAACAACAACACTGACGATGAAAGCAGCGAATAAACTGAGAACAACCCATTAATGCTGGGGGTGAGCTTTTGAGAACATGTCAGCAACGAGGAGCTGAGACGCCGATCAAAGGTGGATGACGTCATCGAACGCACGGCAACGTCAAAATGGTCTTGGGCAGGACCCATTGCTAGGCAAGATGTGACAAGATGGACGTGGCGCATAACGCAATGGCGGCTACGATTACAGAAGAGGGTTGTCGGTAGACCTCCCAAACGTTGGATGGGCGATATTAAGAACATAGCGGGAGTTAACTGGTATATTTATTTATTTATTTATTTATTTATTTATATCCCAACAGACCACAAAGGTCTCATTACAAGGATAAAAAGGTAACATAAAAAAAATAACCATACATAATAAATCATAAGAAGGTATAAGTTACATGCCAACACTGAACCTTACTATATAATACAATATAATTTAATTTAATGGGGTTGAATCACACAGAGAGTTGTATGAGGTATCGCATAACTGATGTGCGAAAAGTACTCTGCGACATTGTCCAATCAAGATCTATCATGGAATTGAGTTCATTTGCTAATCGTAACATGGCCACAAGCGGAGATCTAGTAGTGAACATACGAGGAACATTGAACACAGGGAAAGATCGAATTTTTCTTGGGGGTACGTTGAATCCTACAAGTGATAATATTTCCGGTGAGTTTATCTTGTTATTGATCAATTTATGCAAAAAAGTTAACACCGCGAGAGTTCGTCTGTTTTCTAGCGATAATAATTCAAATTCATTTCTTAGTTGATATGTTCTTACAGTTTTATAGTCAGCTGGTTTGTTATACTTCTTGAAATAAATGTATCTTAAAAATTTGTTTTGTATTTTTTCCAACTGAACCAATTTACTGTGATATTCAGCAAACCATATCTGTGTACCAAATTCTAGTTTGGGTCGAATTAAACTATAGTAGAGAATTTTCAGAGAATTTATGTTTTTGAAGCTTGCAGATTGCCTGATTATGAACCCTAGTAACCGGTTAGCTGACCTTAGTATAATCGTGAAATGGTGAGAAAAAGAAAAGTTGTTATCATATGTGATACCGAGGTCTTTCACTTTATCACAACGCGTCAAAATTTCGTCTCCGATCATATATTCAAACAAAACTGGATTTTTTATTCTAGCAATAGTCAGTGTCAAACACTTTTTAACGTTGAAATGTAGTTTATTTGTGAGACTCCATTCATAAACCCTGTTTATATCCTCTTGAAGCTTTATACAATCACGTACTGTATGTATTTCTTTGAATATTTTTAAATCATCCGCAAATAGTAGACATTCCGATGACTTCAGCACAGACGGCAGATCGTTAATAAAAATCAAAAATAGTAGAGGTCCCAGATTTGAGCCTTGGGGAACACCAGAATTGGCTTCAAACTTTCCTGAAGTATTTCCGTTATATTTCACCTTTGAATATCTGTTTTCTAAATAACTTTTCATAGTTTTGAGTAAGTTACCCGACAGACCAAACCTGTTTAATTTCAACAGCAATACGTCATGGTCTACTTTGTCAAACGCTTTACGAAAATCAGTATAAACTGTGTCTAATTGGGATTTGTTTTCCAAAGTTTCGTACACATAATTTCCGAAAATGAATAAGTTTGTACTTATTGATTTATTTGCGATGAAGCCATGCTGTTGGGATACAAAGTACTTCTCAACATATCCGTATAAACTGCAATAAATTATTTGTTCAAATAACTTGGCTGGTGCGCACATTATGGATATAGGTCTATAATTGGTTATGTCCATTTTATCACCTGATTTAAATATTGGTGTCACTATAGAAGTCTTCCAGAGCGAAGGAAAAGTACCCGATGAAATAATAAGATTAAAAATGTGAAGCAAGGGCTCCCTCAACCATTCGCCACACCCCTTCAACAAATATGGTGGTATACCATCCTCCCCTGAAGCTTTTTTAGGTTTTAGTTTCTTTAACGCGCTGTTGTAATCTATGACTGAAATTTCATTCAATATTAAAGTTTCATTACATCCATCATTCTTTTCACATTCAAAACTCAGATCATACGATGCCTTTGCTGATGAGTATACCGAAGAAAAAAAATTTGCGAACTCATCAGCAGTCTCCCCACCTTCAATATTTCTACCGTTATATTTGAAGGTACCGATATCAGAATAATATTTTTGTTTATACGCCACGAAATTCCAAAATCCGTTTAAATCTGCTGTTATATTTCTTTCTACTTTTCTTATATAATTCCTTTTTTCCAATCTGATCATTCTTTTCAATGCCCTCCTCGCTTCCACAAACTTGTCTCTATAAAAGTCAGATATAAACCTCATTTTCCTATACTTATTCTTCTCCTTTAACATATTCCTGATTTCACTCGTGAACCAAATCGGAAAACGTTTAAAATTAGAAAATACTACGTCCCTAGGTACACAGTTATCTATAATTTCATATAATTTCCTGTAAAAGTTATCTAAAGCCACATTCACATCAGATTTTTCAGATAATACACTTTCCCAATCAGAATCTCTAACGCTGTTAACTAGTTTGAGGAAATCAGTTTTTTTAAAATTGTACCTTGACTCTTCTGAAACATATTTGTTACATTTTTTGTGACAATCTAAAGTTATTGCAATTTCAAGAGCAGGATGATATGCGTCTTCTTTCACGAAAGGGAGGAAGAATGGAGGCGAGAAACCGCGAGAGATGGACAGAACTTGGGGAGGTCTATTTCCAGGAGTGGACAGCTGGTGGCTGATGAAGAAGAAGGTTTTTTTTGCGTTAACTCGTCTTTCACCTGAACATCGAGCTTCTTCTTGAGACCAACTTTATGCAAATGGTTCTAAACGCTTTTTTGTGCAATCTTCAGCTCTTGGGCAATTCAAACAGTGTTAAAATGACGGTCGGACTCGACAATGCACATGGTTTTATCGACATTTTCGACTATTGACCTTCCAGTTGGGTGCATCTTTGACATTGAAATTACCGGAACGGAATCGACGAAACCAAAATTGTGCGTGATTGGCTGGTACTTATCAGGACCATTAACACTATATTTTCAGCCGATTGGTTTGCACTTTCGTCTCATCGAAAGAAAACTGTGAAATAGTATAATAATTGTGTAACAAGTGGGGAAAGTCCCACTTTTCTCACGAGTGTGGAAGTGAAAGGCGAGTGCCGCAAACACACGAGTAAAAAAAGTTGGACTTTCCCCACTTGTTGCACACTATACTTCTCCTACAACGGCACAAATTCAAATAATTCAAGTAATGTACCTTATCTACTCTTATTAAATTATATATTCATTCTTCAACTGCTTTTGAGCAATTAATAGTATCTATCAACAAACAGCGTCAGTTATAATAATTCAGTACTATAACTCACTATAATAAATCAGAAAAGATGGATTTGTGTTTCTATATTTCTCTGCTTCTATTCGATTGGCCGAAAGGGAACATTCCATTATTGTTAGTGAGGAGAGGAATGTCCGAGGGAATGTCACCTTAATAATTTTGACGTTTTCAAATTAAGTTGATATATAATTATTGTGAATGTTTTGCTGAAAACGATTAATTCAGATAGTGAAGATGAAATATTATATAGGTTTCCAAAAGACAAGCAACTAATGTTACCATACAGAATTACTTGCCCGAAAAAAATATAAAGGAGTTTACAAAAATGATCAAGATTGGTGTAGCAGTAAGAACATCAAGTCATCGTTTACAGGGAATGTTTTTTGGTATATGTAAAGCATCGTCTTTATGGACTTTCCACTCCGTGCTAAGAGGCACCCTTAACATGAATAATGGAATCAATATAGAGAATTTAAAATTACGTGATTTCTCAAACGTCAATCACAGAAACTAACAAGGCAAAAAATTTTACTGGTTGGTCAAAATTTACTCTCAATTTGATCAATAAACAAAATGACTAATTAAATATAAATTTTGTAGGGAATTGTTATAGGTAACCATTAAGGTTTTTCAATAAAATTCTTTCTCTGTTTCCATAGAAACGACTATCAAAAACCCAATTTCATTGGTCTACCAAGCGAGGTGTGGGCAAAGTGCCATGTGGAATAATATTTCTCATAGTAGGTATGAGCAATACATAGTTTTGAAATTGAGTAAGCTATGAAGAATTCGCTACTTTCCATAGCAGTTGAAGGAAAAGTGTATCCTCTCTTTTCTAGTGTTCATCTTTGTCGCGTGCTCAAACTAAGCTGAAACAAGTAATAAAAAAACTGTCGAAAAGTTTTTCTATAAAAACTTTTCTAACAGTTTTTCAAATACGAAATCTCATCTTTCTGGAACCACCCTGTGGAACTCGATCAGACTCATACAACGTGAGATACAGATAACTAAGCCATCTATTGGATAAATAATGAATTTCTTCTTTCTACACATAATATATCTCATGTCATTTTTGGGATTATACACCAACACCAGCCATTTGGGACCTCCCATTCCCCCATTGTGGAAGAAAACCGTGGAGTACCCTGTATATTTATATTATTATTATCAAACATATTTCACTTACATCTGAGAAACGGTATTTATTCAGTACAGGAAACGGTTGAATTTTAAAATGGACTGGCAAACTCAATTGCAATTGAAAAAGCTTGAACGTACTTCTTAATGAATGATTCATATCATACCAATTCATGCTATACAGTTCTTCTCGGAGTTCTGAAACCTATAATTGAAACATGTATGAATAATATATTTCAAATAATTATAGTCAAAAATTCGTTTTTATTCTTGAACAACAAAATGGAAGATGTTTCAAATGCATAGCTATTGAGACGACACACCTCTAGTAGGTAGAGGAAGTTCTTTATCCGATTTTTGTCTCACTTAATAGGTGGTGGCAATAAAATTTGAATTTCAAGGTAATCTTGAACAAGAAACCCCCCCACGATTCTGAGTAAATTTGATGAATGTGTATTGTTTGAGATTGAGTTTGTTCAATACCAATCAAATAGGTATAACTCGTTATTTCACACTTGGACTATTAAATTCAAATTGTTGAATAGTTAGTATCATAGGAGGGTGTATCGGTCGTATTCTGGGGGGTTATACCGCAACCTCCCTGCCCGGGCACCTCCCTGGAATACAATTGGTCTACAAAAGTCGCATTTCATAGGAAGACGGCGAAAAATTAAAAAAAAAAATTTTAGGAGTTCAAATTCACAAAATTTTATGTTGCAGATTCAGACTAGAAAAATTTCATTATGTGATTTAAAATTAAATACTCACTGAGTCTTCCAGGAGTTGTCCCGTGTAGCAAGATATCCACTGAACAATAAGCCATCCGGATAGTTGAAAAACAGCGGAAAAAAAAATAATCTGAAACAATATCTCCAATAAAAAAGAAATGATAAATGATAACTTTGACGTAACTCCTCTATTATCAGATCTGAAAATCAAATATCCACACAATCCGATTAATATAACATTGAAAGCATTGTGAGTCGGTGCAAATAGAATGCCAATACTTTTATTCATTTTATCTACCAATCTGCAAGAGAAATAGTTAGATGAAATATTTATGTAAACATTTATGTACATAGTTTGATCTTTGAAATGAAAAATATTATGAGTACTGCCCATTTCAGTGTCGAGAAAGCTAATTATGTTGCTCTTCAAACCGTTCAGGTTTGATCTGGGCCGAAATTCTGGATGATTCCATACAGGTGGACGACTTGTCGATGTTTTTATGAAGTAATCATAGCGGCCATTGATATGAATTTGTAACCAAGATCCGCATTAAGAAGTCGACCTCCTCCTTGGTTCTCTTTGGATTCAGGCAGCCTCATTTTACCGAAGAAAAAGACCCGCCTCGACTATAAAAGGAGCACAAACGTTGGGAGGACTACCTCACATTTAGTAAATTAAGGTACAGAGAATATTTCCAACGTGGAAAGTTCTTTGAGGGAGAACATAAGTTCGTTTTGGAGTTTCACAAATTCTAAAAAAGGCAGTAATGACTTACCGCTTATTATGCACTTAGATGGTCATAGTGCTGGTATCGACTTTTATATCGCTGAACTTTTTGCCGAATATTTTAAATTCACATATGTAACTAATCATGAGTCAGTAGGTGGCCATGCGGTGCCGGCGCGCAATCATTTTTGTGAAAATATTTAGGTGCGTCAAGTTGGTGATCCACTCCTAGAGTTTTGGTATCAAATTGTTTTGGGTATTTTGTGTCCATTTTGTGCCAATTTTTACTGTATAAAAAAACATTTCGTGCCCATTCAGTTTTCGATATATTTCGAGTTTTACCCGTGAGTCCCAACTTGACGCTGTGACTCATAAATGGAAACTTTCGATTATTTTTATTTGGGTATTTTACGCCAATTTTTGCTGTTTAAAAAAACATTTTGTGCTTATTCACTTTTCGAGATATTTCGAGTTTTCCCTGTGAGTCACTTACTTGTCGGACGGAAATTTTCTTCTTTGTGCTCATTTTGTAGCGTATGTTATTGATTCTGGGCCCCTACAGTTTTCGAAATATTTGAAGTTATTCCAGTGAGATGGATAAATGTAGCACAATTCATCGACGAGCATTGTATTATAAAATGAAGCTTCGGATAAATCTGCATTTGCTTAACTACATATGCTGATGCGTATAAATATGCATTATTTGTGTATCAAATGAGATATTTTTGACTTGCAGTGCATATTTACTGATTTTCTGTTGAATCTGCATATTTTCAAGATAAAATTTGTTTTCAAACAATTAGAAACAAGCCAAATAGAACCGTACGTCGACAATATATTCAGGGCCCCCGCAAGGGACATCAACGCCCGCGTGCGGAACATATTTTGGCGCCCCTTAAAGGGGGAGGAGGAGAAAAGCACTGCTGGATAATCGGAATTTTTTTTTTAAAGTTCTGTTAAGAATTTAGTGTAGAATGGTTGAAAATCTATCAGCAACCTTCATTGCCTTAAGAACTTTATGGATGTTATTTGTAATATAATACATTTCAAATGTGTTTCAAAACTCAAGCTTCTATAAATTATTCATAAAGGCATAAACATTTAATTAGGATCAATCCAGAAATTGAATGGATGTTTTTCTAGATTTGGCTGCTGCAAATTCTTTTATATTATCAATCAATCAATTTTATCGAGCAGACTTCAAATAGTTTCTAATTATTTTTAATTTAGTGAATGATCTCTCACCAGAAGCAACAGACACATTCGGTAGAGAAGAAGTTAGATTATTTTCAAAAATAGGTATATTGTAGGATTTCAAGAGGATTTTCGAAAATTATCTAACTACTTCTCTACCGAATCTTAGTATTGTCTTAAGAAGCCCTAAGGCTTTTATCTCGTTGAATAAATCATTTTCTTTCACGTCAGCTTTTTTTTTCCTGATCAGTTAGCTTTTGTTGAAGAGCATGACAGCATTTTAATAGATGTTTGTCATTTAATTCAAGAATATCACAAATAAAACAAAAAACGTTATCGTAATCAGATATCATATCAAACCTACTCTTTGAGGAACTTAGTGTTTGATCAATTATTTTCAAAAAGAAATTTATTTTAAAAGCGATTTTTGGATCTTGAGGTGCCTCATCCGTGTGTTCATAATCGAACAATTCTGGTTTATACTTTTGTCTTACAGTATAAAATGGAGAAAAACCTTGATCTATCTTAAGAGCAGCCGCTAGTTCTCAGCTTCCGCAAGATTTTCCTCGAGAACATTGTCATCCCTATACTTTTTTAAATGATCAACTAAATTCTTCAAATAGTTTTGGCACACTTTAATGTCAATCGATACAGTAAGCATCTTTTTGCTTACAATATCAATCTGGAATGAAACATCATAAGAAATTATTATAATTCAAATAAATTTAAAAAAATGAATATTTAATAAAAGAGAACTTGCTTTATGTCTAGTTTCTATGTTAAAAGTATCATTTTCTGCTATTTCTAAAAGGCTATCACATATTTGAATGAAATGAAACTTCAGCATCAATTCTACTTGACCATCTAGTATCACTTAGAAGTTTTAGATCTAACTGAGGATCATGCTTTTTTAAAACATTCCAATCTTTTTGTGGATGGAGAGAAATATATATGTAAAGTCCTTGTACAATATCAAAAGAGTCTACTTTTTCATTTGAAACCTTAACAGCATCATTTTCAGTTAAATTTAAGCTGTGTGCAGCACATGGCGCAAATAATGCCCTAGGATTAGCATCGAGTATGCGTTTTTGTAAATCGATATGTTTTCCGTGCATATTTGCGCCATTATCAGACCCTTGACCTCTCATGATTTTAATATCTAAATTAAGTTTTATTTTGTATCTGGTAGTCTAAATAATGGGCCATTCTTAAAGAATTTGTTTGTGAGTTTTGCACTCGACTAATGTCGATCACAGGATCAAAAGACGAAATCATCAAAGACAGTTTTGAAAAAGTTCCCATCATCATATTCAAAAAGTATTTCAGAAGAACCTTGAAAAGGTACTTACCATTTCATAAAATTTAATTTAATCAGAACAAAAAACAGTTAAGCAAAACACAATACACAAAATACAAATCTTCTTAATTTTTAATTATTTAAGTATTTACATTCTTGACCCTTAAAAGTTGCGAAATAAAATATATTATTTGGATTATGCCGCCTCTGTTATAGCGCAGCAAGCAGATTTTGGTAGTTTCAGATATTCTGCGTAACTTATAGTATTTTTCCTACAGATAGTGTCGAAAGTTTCAGTAATTCCCTTGGCTAAAGGCCGTCGTTTCGGTATTTATGATTGTTCATGTTTAGCATATGCGTGTGTTAGTGATAGTCGAAGAAAGGGTGTCCGCCGTCCGATGCAGGTTGCCGGGTACCCATTAAGAAATCTCGTGCCGACAAAGGGATAATTATTATCTATGATTTATTTACTCATAAAGAATCGTATAATGGCAATCTGGCTATTTCATACCGATTGCGTCGTTCGGAAACTTGTATAAATTGCAAGAAAGAAGTTTGGAAAAAAAAATTGTTGAAAAAATTTCAAAGAATCTTTTTCGAAAACCTTTGGTCCATTGGTTCTTCATGGGGTCTAAAACAGGTTTTGGCGCCCCTTTAGAGTGGCTTCCGCGTGCTTGCGGGGGCTCTGAATATATTTGACAAATCCCAACCAACTTCTATGAGCTATTGTCTACTCAACCCCTAAGGAATAGAATTCGTAGAATTAGGGGTTATGTGCTACTGTTCACTAGGCTTTTTATGCATAAAAGTTATTTTGTATTTTGATGCCACAAATTACCAAATGCCTTTTCTATGTCCAGAAATATTGCACCAGTGTCTGAAGAGTGGTTTATTTGCTTCTTAATATTTTCCGTTATTCGTTCCAGCGGGTAGATCGTTGAATGCGAAACCCAAACTGGTAATCTGGATTTATTTTCTCTTCTTCAACGAAATCTGTTAATCTTCTGTGAATTAATTTCTTTACCAATTGCCGATAATAGGCTCATGGGTCGATAGTTCTTTGAGTCTTTTTTGTCTTTTCCTTTCTTCCAAATTGAGATTGTTTCCGCCGCTTCCCATTAATATGATGAACTCAAAATAAAAAGAACTTCCGAAATACTTATCACTTACCCAATTTTATCAATTCGGAATGTAGGGATTGGTGTTGTAACACTTAGGGATGAAACTATATGGATGTGACAATAGTTGTCTACAACTATTGAAAAATTGACATATCCGAGCATTTTTTCGAAATGAGTTCTTTCCACCTGATATCTCGTCCGTTTCATTTCCAAAAACCCATCTTTTTTATATTTGAGCGCCATTATTCTTTTTTTAATTAATTTTAATTTCTGAAGGACCATCTGTCATTGCTCTCAATTTCATATGAAATCGTATTTTTGAACTCAAAATCACCTTGTCAAATTTATCAATGTACGTTTGGTCGCTTTCATAAAAAACGCCCTGAATTGTTCAGAAGTACGACGCTCTGTAGTAAAAGACGATGCAGTTCTTAAAGGTGAATTTTAGTTTCTATTTGTATTTTCATAACAAGTTGAGAGGTCCTATTGGATTTCTATATAATTAGAGCTTGGAACATTTTTATTAGGTATACTACAAAGAGTGGATAGTGGTCAGAAAACATTTTGATGTCAGAGGTATGTCTTGTCTTATTATTTTATTAACTGACTTTGTGCCCCGGCAAAATATCCAGAATGCCGATCTTGGTGGCACCCCTGATAATAAAAGTAGTAGTAATAGTGTATGAATAATATTTCTTCTACAATGTTAATAGTAAGTAGTAAAGTAGGTAATACTAGTAACAGTAGTAACCTACACTTACCTTGTTATTTCTGTGTAATAATCCAAGCAAACATTTAATTTAAATCTGTTCTGTTCTGCATTTTCTGTGCTGAACTCCAATTTTTTCAACAAATATATTAGATGTTGTATTCTCACAGTTATAAATAGCGGCGTAAAAAACACAATTGCACCTGCGGCAAACTGTGGAACCATAAAAATGGCGAATAGAGTACAATATATAGCAACAAGAGGCCTCATCGATTCATTAATTTCTATTGGATACCACAATGGTATTATCGTGCCACATACATAGTGTGGATCATCCATATGCTCTTTGAGATCACAATATCTATTTTCTGCATAACTTGCTACAGAAATCAAAAACATATCAACAACAGCAGAAATATACAAAAACTTGGTTATTTTATCGAATTTTATTATTTTCTTTCCATATATCCCTTTAATTTCTGATCTGATTTGGCTCAGATCTACAAAAAACTCTATTATTTTGTCACCATATATGAAAGCCAATACAGTTGACGAAAAATGGAGCATCGCAAAGGTACATACATAAAAGTCCTCAACTAACTCGAACATATTATTTTCTGAAAGGAAGAACAAGTATTTTAATTTCCAATTAGAATTATAAAAGAAGTAAATACATTTCTCAACAATCATAAACAATGAGTTATTGCTCTGTTCATCAAATCTTGCTTATCCGTGTTATTCTTTAATTTCGGTTCTCTGTAGCTTTCTGTTTCATTGCGTTGCGTCAAGTGAATTTCACGCAAACTTTACGGGCAGTTGAATATTCAGAGAGGGGCATTTAGGTCGGAAAACCAACCCCTGCAGGTACAGCGAGGGCTAAAAATAGAACAGGAACACCCTTGGCGCCACATTGGCGATACATATGGTCATCCTGAAGTCACATCTAAGGGCAAGGAACGAAGACGTGGACCAATCAGGGACCTGAATTGCGCTTTGGTATGCAAAATCCAAAGCGACGCATCCCCAGGAAATTGGGGTACCATATTCAGTACGCTCGTAGCTGTTACCTTGTAAACACATAACTTGTACAGCCAAATTCAATATATTAGTTAAGAAATCCGGTGTTTCATTATCCCAACTCAATAGAATTATAGTTGATCGATTCAACCAAAAACACATTGATAATATTTATGAAATTTTTGGGAATCTGAAATCAGTGTAGATTAATAATTAATTATTAAAATTATTGATTAAAAATTAAAATTATTGAATAATTATCCTACTTGAGCATCGTAGCTGAGATTTTGCCTTTCGTAATGTCACACATGACTGAGGCCTCTCATGTAAATTCAAGTGAAACTAGATGTTCTTTATGAGCGGGATATTTATTCCGCTGGAAACAAATTTCTTCTTCATCAAAATTCTTGATGTTCCATATAGTTGGCACATATATGGTACTTTCAATAATACTTGAACGAGCCCTCAGAGTAATAAACATAGATAAAGGAAGCATACGTCATTTTCAGTAAATTAATTTTGTCCCCAACATGAACTATCAAATTTGACATGAAGGATACGGAAATGAAAACATATCAGTGATACGATATTCCACTCAATTCCGTAGACATATTCTGCTCCACAAAAGTTAAGGAAGTTCAGAGCAAAGTTTTTATTTTTTTCTCAGCAATTTTTCAAATATGATAGATCTGAATGTTTACCAATTTATCTAAATTATATTTTGGTCCATTCCTTCATTTTTCACAGTTTCAGTTGAAATTTTATTTTCAGTATTTGTAGTACAAAATCAGTTCACTCAAAAATTTGAAAAAATTAAGTTCAGTAAAGAGTATGGCTTCCTCGAACATCTGCCACAGATCGACAACGCGTTTGCTTTCGATCCGATTCGATCAATTTCTCTCCAAAGTTGTGGTAACATCTCTCTGATGATAACGTCCCGCCTCGATCATACGAATAGCCCTATTGGCTTCATCCGCACTAAGTTTTCGTCTAGGCATTATTGCAAAACAAATGTTCAGATTTTGAATAAAAGTTTATTACAAGAATATAAAACACTAATCGATTCAAAATTCTTAGAAACGAAAACGACAAGAACATACCTGAAGCAATAGTATTAGGTGCTTTCCAGCCAACGTCAGGAGCTTCTCGGTACAGCTCCGAAGCGTACCGAAGCGCACTTGTAGTGTTCCAGTATCAGTAAACAAGGCGTCGAGCCCTAGCGTTACCTTCCCCTTTCCCCTGACAGGTGTGAGAGAGAAAGAAGACCGTTACTTCGCATAAAGTACGAGACAGCTGTAGAACGCTGGTTTGTTTACGTTCAATTTGACATTTTCGTTTTGGCGCGTTCCACTCATAGCAAGGGCTCGAATCTTTAGTGCGCCGAGCCCCGGGGTGACACGCACCTGACTGGAAAACAGCTAGAGTGCAACAAGTGGGGAAAGTCCAACTTTTGTCGCGAGTGTGGAAATTTGAGGCATGAGCCTGAAACGCGAGTGTCGTAAACACACGAGCGAGAATAGTATATTGCAGGCTCTGTAGATCGAAAGCAGAAACAGCCGAACACTTGATATGCAAGTGTCCGGAGCTGGCTGGCCTAAGAACCATTCGCATGGGTAAGCCGGTCCTGGATACCAGAGAGGTAACGGCCAAGGCCCTTAAGGAGGTTATCAATTTTATTAACGTCGTCGACGACCTCCCTGGGTTTCTATGAATGAGTAGGGTAGTGAACAAAAGATCTGCAAGGTAGCAGTTCCCGGAAGGCTTACCGAACCAAAACGACCCCAGTTCAAATAATAATAATAATATTGTGCAACAAGTGGGGAAAGTCCAATTTGTGTGTGGAAGACACTTACACTCACACGAGCGAGAAAAGGACTTTCTCCACATGTTGCACACTATACTTTCCCTATAACTGCAAAAATTTCAATAATTCAAGTAATGGACTCGATTCAAATCAAAATGGCCTTCGTTGACAGTATTTGCTAATTCATTGCGTTTCCATAGAAACGGCTCAAACGCCCAATTTCATTGGTCAACCAAGCGAAGTGTGGGCAAAGTGCCGTGAGAAATAATATTTTCCACAGTATGCGCAATACATAGTTTTGAAATTGAGTAAGCTATGAAGAATACGCTACTTTTCATAGCAGTTGTAGGAGAAGAAAGTTATCCAACGAAGAGCAAAAAAACCATTCATTTATAAGAAAGTAAACATTTTCTTTCACAAGAATCGGCAAATTTTGAAACGGTCCTCAACTTTTGTGGAGTAGTATTTTCCACTCAATTCCATATTCAATTTTGTTTATGTTCAATTCAGAAAACAAACTTCAACCGATGACAGTAGGCGAGCAATAGTTGCCAAACCTAATTGAGAAGATGGCGAGTAACGAGTTGGCGATTCGCTAGCTGAACGATCGCAAGAAAAGCAAACTTCAGAGCCATATCTAGGGCGTGGCAAAGGTGGCACTTGCCCCGTGCGCAGGTCCGCAGGGGCGCCCAAAAATATCAAAAGAAAAAATATTGGAAATCCAGGCGAAACAATTCCAAAGATCACAACTCGGTTCTCATGTATAGGCCTCGCAACGAGCGATGCCGAAGAGTTTGGAAAAATTTAAAATATTGCTAGCCTTCCCTAGAATTTGCGTACTTAGCCTGAAATAATTACAAGAGATCAACAAAACTTTAACTTTAAGTCAGAAATAATATAAATATGGCTATGTTTAAGCGTGCCGTAATCTAGTCATAAATATAATTGTCGCGCATCGGTATGTGTGCTTGCCCCTGTTTTCATGAGTTTTTTGCGCTTTCATCAAGCTTGTCGATATTTCTACGACAAACGATACCATCTATTTTTGTGTGGAGTGCGTCTTCTTTTTCTTTGATATAATTTTATACCGATCGGTTTTTTAGATCTTCAGTAAATATATCTTATCTTATATCCTATGTGTATTTCAATGGTTTCAATAAAAATAAGTAAATATATACAAGGTGTTTATGAATAGATGCGAAACAAGGAAAAGAGCGATTCCTCATCAAAAAATAGGGTGGGTCTTCCATATAAACTTTTTTTTTTGAGCCCTTTCCCGCTTATTAACAGCTCCCTAAAAATGGCGCCCGAAAAGTAGTTTTTATTTTTTTCTTGTAAACCAAAAAATCAAAATGACATTTCATGCGAGCGAGAAGGCATTCAAAAAATTGTTGGTAGTGTTCCACTATGATTCAAAGGGGTAGAAAAAGCTACCCTTACAACTTGTGTCGCAATAACTTCTACAATAAGAAAATTAATTTTGGATGGACTGATCCATTTTTAACAAATAACGTCTCTTTTATTTTTCACTAAAATTCCAGATTTTTGAGAAAGAAAAATATCAACAGATAATACGCCTGAGTTGTTGGGGTTGGAATTATTTTCGACCTCAAATTTATCCAATAGGCAGATATCAAAATGATATTTTTATTTAGAACTGGTACAAATATACCCATATACAAAATGTAACACAAAAAAACAATTACATTTAAACTTTTGACACATTGAAAACTACTTTTCGGGCGCCATCTTTGGGGGCTGTAATTAAGCAGAGAGAGGCTCAAAAACATTTTTATATGAACAATTGACAAGGAATCGTTCCCTGAATTTTTCCGCTACTATTCATATACACCCTAATAAAATTGTGTATTATTTTAAAACTTTAACGAAAAGATATGACTTAAATTATGAACAAAAAATCCTATAAGAAAATATAATGGAAGAAAAAAAATCTTCGAAAATGGGGGCGCTGTCTAATATATTGCTACAGGCGCAATAGTACCTAGATACGGCTCTGGCAAACTTATTTAGATTATTTTGATGAGGAAGATACCAGGTTATGTTAAACTGAATGAGTTGACACAGAAAATACTCGAATTCATAACTAGTCCAGAATTTATCTGTACTAATGATGAATCTAATGTAGGGCTGCCATACGTCCCGGTTCGCCGGGACATGTCCCGGTTTGGACCATTGTGTCCCCGTGTCCCGGTCAGTTATTAAATTGTCCCGGTCAGTAATTTGACCGTTATGAGATTCATATTTTCGTATATAGAAAAAAATTGTTTTCATGGAATCTCAACGGATTCCAGTAATCATGAAGCTGAAAAGCTGTTTCTGTTGCTCAAACATTATTTTTCAGAAACAGAAGGATTAAAAATATAATTATTGAAATTAGAAACATTGCCAAATAAATCACCTTATACAATCACTGCATTTTGTATCGAATCCTGAGAGAACCTTAATATTTCCATATAAAATATTTTCGCTGTCAGCGCGGATAACACAAATATAAATAAAAGGTACTCAATTTGAAGTAGAATAAAGCTGAGTTTCTTTTGAATTAGAAGAGATTTTTTCCAAAGACATCAGAACTATCTGTTGCCAGCGCACATACTTCACAATACTGCTTCCAATTCCGCCGATATGATGTCAATTTCTGTGCAGTCTATTGGTCTTAAAATTTAAAAATATTTCTCGATATTTTCTGTAAGGTCGACCGATTAAAGGTTTTCATGAGAATGGAGAAACAACTTACAGCAATGTAGTTTCTCATTCTAGAATTGGATGGCTTTCATTTCTTCTATATATTGAACGCTTGCTGAAGCAATGGGTGCCATTGAAAAAAATTTCTTAGCTGAAAGAAGGGCCTCAAAAGCTGTAACCGATTTTGTTTAGACTCTTTATTAGAACTTTATACTCTATTTCTACACAGTCAAGAATTTCTGATTGACGATTAGATTTAAAGGATTGAAAAATCATTAATTACTGTTTAAAAAAAATTTAATTGAGAGGATACTAAGAAACAGTTGAATGGAAGATTACTAAATAAATATTTTGGGAACCAAACAAGACAACTCTACAACGAACTAAAGAATGATGGCACGATGACTACAATGCAATAAGTTAAATTTGAGAGTGACGCCAGGGATTTTTCACAACACCCGATATCTCGAATATAATCGACTCGGCCAATGACAAAATTCGATATATTTGCATGAATGGTTTTGAATGCTGCTCCTAAATGAAATCTAGTGGACAAAACTGTTGGATATTTGAATGGGAAAGGATTCACGCTAGAAAAAATTACTTGAGAAGGACAAAACTTTGAAATATATAAATGGGCTAAGAAAAATGGCAACGAGGATCAAGCCTAAAAAAAGGGTACCAACCTACTTGTTTATTGTTGTTTATTGTTGTTTTTATTGCGAGTTGTTTGCCCCTTTTTATGCGGCCCGAGCAACGGCCTAGTCCAGTATTACAATTTTCACAATAGTATCACAAATAAAGTTCTGAAATTATGCAAAAATAACGGTATCAATATTTACTCATTTACTTTGTTTTTTCCCTTATTGCGTACACACAGAACACTATATCCATAATATAAACAATGGATTCTTTATATACTGGGTGGGCATATAAGCGAGGTAAGCGGCTATATCTCAGGATCCACTCATCGTAGATACTTGCGGTAAAAAATTTTACCACTAAAGTGTACTAGAAAACACACTGGAAATTATTTTGAAGTTCTTACCTCTACCGCTAGGGGGCGTAATAGCTATCGTCGAGTAGAAATATGAATTTTACTCGAAAATGTTTGATATGAAGTTGAAGAAAAAATATCATCACTGTAATCCTTCGAAAATTCTCTATCTTATTGAATTGTCACTTTCGATTTTACGACATCAAATAAGGGTAGGTATTTGATGTCGTAAAATCGAAAGTGACAATTCAAAAAGATAGAGAATTTTCCAAGGATTACAGTGATGATATTTTTTCTTCCACTTCATATCAAACATTTTCGAGGAAAATTCAATTTTCTACTCGACGGTAGCTATTACGTCCCCTAGCGGTAGAGGTATGAACTTCAAAATACTTTCCAGTGTGTTTTCTTGTACACTTTAGTGGTAAAATTTTCTACCGCAAGTCTCTACGATGAGTGGATCCTGATATATAGCCGCTTATTTGCCCACCCTGTACATACTATACCTAATCTTCTTAGCGAGATTGCCTTATCTCACGTTTTTTGCTCTTGTATTTTTCGTTTCTATGGATTCATGGGTGCGTTTTTTTAGTTGATTTTACAGTTATATTGTCATATTATTGTGTAATTTTTTTTTCTGGTCAGTACCATGATTTTTAAAACCTCTTATTAGCATTATTGCGTGAATTATGCTAATAAACGAGTTTAGAAATCATGGTATCTACCAAAATAAAAAATTGCGATAACGAAAATTATTCCAATTCTCTTAAAATCATCAATAGTATCCCCTGTTTTCGTTGTTAGCGTTTCCCTAACACCCTGTATATTTTTATTTTCGCACTTCCCTACTAATATTACAAATGCGAAAAACGTAATCTGCCTGTCTGTTACGCTTTGACGCAAAATCCACTGAATCGATTTTGATAAAATTTGGTTCACAGGCTTAGGAAAGGACTAAGGCTACTTTGTAACCGATTTAAAAAAAAATTTTTGATTATGCGCGATAAATGAAAACCACGCGGGCCACAGCTAGTTTTACAACTAGGCAAATTACTGCGGCCCGCAAGAATGAACAGTCGCAATTATGCGGCCCGAGGTGAAAAAAGGCTGAGTATGGCTGATCTAATGGAACAAAATCAAACATAACCAATAATTTGATATCTATCGAGAGTGATATAAATGTGCTAATTATAAAATTGAATGCCAAAAACCAGTAATTTCTGAAATGGAAAGGTCGATTATATGCCAAAATAAAACTATAGAATCTCAGGAATATTCATTAAAAATGTTAAAAGGCGATGAAAACAAACGAGTGAATAAGCGCGATGTTGCCGAACCTCGTAATGTGTCACCAAATTCCAGGAAGACAAATGATGGCTCAATTACGAAAAATTCCATAGAAAATGAAGCGAACTCAAAAAAATTCGTGAATGTAATGAGGCAGAATAATACCATACAGGCTCAGGATACCGTTCTCACAGCGACTGTTAGGGATGAGAAGGAAGCTACCAATATTGGAGATTCAGAAAACTCATGGAATATCGTTGAAAAAAGAAAACGCAGAAGTAGGATGGTTATTGGAGAAGGTGGTGAATCTGGAAGCACATAGTAAAGGGAGTTCCAAAAACAGTTGATTTACACGTATATAGAATTCATCCGAATACAACTGCTGAAGCCTCAATGATGTTCTGAAAGCCAATTTTGAGGAAGTGAAAACGGAAAAAATGGAGTCAAGAAATCCCAAGGTGTATTAGTCTTTCAAAGTGACTATTCTCCAGAAAAACTTTGAGAAAGCTATGGACGCTACATTATGGCTTAAAATTTCCTGTGTTAGGCGTTTTTATACCTACGTGGGAGAACCAATCAGGAGAAAGTATGAGATTTTCACCATCATTTCTCTTTTTGAATATACAAACGTTGAATAATAAAAAAATTGGTGAACTTGAAATTTTCTTGGATCAGTTCTAATCGTTGAAATCTTTGTGCTTAAATGAAACATGTTCAATAGAAGATTACTTCAAACTCATGACAATTTCTGGATTCAAATAAGCTGCTTATTTTTGTCGCTCTACCAAACAAGGTGGTTGTAGTGCAATTTTCACTAGGACAGATATTTCAATAAATCAAATCAATTTGAAACAACTATCAGTAGAAGTACAATGCGAAATGTGTGCAGTTTCGTTCAAGAGCATGAATTCAGTTTTCGTAATAATCAACTGTCATCATAGACCACCTATTGACGATATTTATATTTTTTTGGATAACTCAATTGGTGCAATCGAGTTAGTATTCAAACCTAATATAAAGTTTATTATATGCGGGGATTTCAACCCCGATAGCTTGAATGAAAATACTAAATTTAAGCGAATTTCAAACTCCTTATTACAGTTTGGGCTAGGCAACACTGTGGCTCACTAGAGTAACGTCAAAGACCATTTCATGCATTCATCTTCTTCTTCCACATATTTTAGGCCATGGGCCTGTATTTTCCAACTTCAGTTCTCTTGAGATACCACGACTCTTTTCATCTCTTTGGAGGTCTTCCTAGGGGGCGTTGTGTTCGTGATATACCATCTCTTGCGATTTTTGCAACCCTTCCTCTAGCCATTCTCTCCGCATAATCATTCCAGGCTCTTCTACGCAAACGTCCTCACCTTACAATATCTTCTACTTCACATTCGCGCCTTATATCTGTGTTCCTTTTTCTATCGCTTAATGTGTACCCTGAGGTGTTTCTAAGTATTTTCATTTCTGTTGTTCGAAGGATGTTTTTCTTGTCTCTATAGCGTATGTCAATACTGGTCTAACACAGGTTTTATATATTTTAATTTTCGTCTTTTTATTCATATTGGTGTTATGCCAGATGATGATGCTTTTTCTGATCATTGTACGATACTCTGCGATATAAATTTCGGTGGATATAGGTACATTCGATTTGTGGGCGTTCATTTAATGATGAATGTTTTATAATGGTCTTCTCTATGAAGATTGGACTCCCGTGTGAACATTTAGAAATCTCGAACTGGCCTTCAACTGGTTCTATGATATCTTTTTTTTTCATTTTAACAATCGCTTTCCTCTACGAATGAAATTTGAACATCAAAACCAAAAAAGGGTGAATGAGATAGTTAGGGAATCAAGCAGAGATTTAAGGTTTCTTCATTCCCTGCTTTCAGAACATCCTTATTTGCTTATTTGAAAAATATGTATAAGAAAAAAAAACTCATAAATTCCTCATGAGAAATTTTAAGCGGTCATACTATCGGAATCGAATCAATGAGTGAAAATATAACTAAAGAATGTTGGAATGTGGTATCAGAAATTAATGGCCAAAATATAATTAGAAAAACGGAAAATTTGGTTATCTCTAAAAACGATGATGTAGTAACTGATCCTGTAGTTGTTCCAAACAAGTTTGACTTTTTTTCAACCTTTTTTTTCACCTTTGAAAACCTTGGAAAAAATCGAAAAGAGTTGAAAAAATACATGCAGGGCGTTTCATTTTATACCGGACAAACCTATACAGTCATGTAGACGACACCGGGAGAATCATTTTTGCCTTATGACATATACCTCGTTTTCCAAGCATGAGCTAGATACTGGGTGTGAAATGTCATTTCTGAGCAATATTCTATTAAGTGGGGTCAAATATGTATAACCCTTGAGGTTACGATTTTTGGTCAAATCAGAGTATTTTTGAATTCTCAATTCAGAAAAAGTAAAGAACCTTGAAAAAAAATTCAAAATGGGAGAAAACCTGCAATATTTGAAATTTTTTTCCTCGATTGTCAAATTGAATTTTATTTCTTGAATCGACTCATTTTTTTTAGAAGAAAAAAGTCTTCAAAAATCGGACAAGAATTTTTTTTACATGTCTACAGCGAATAAAAAATTTCACCCGAAATTGATGAAATTTCTCAAGATTATACCGATCGGAGTTAAAGAAGAATATTGGAATATTTTCCTGATTACAGATCCCATCGGTTAGTGATTTTGCGTCAGTAGTTTGAGTTTTTTATGGTATCAACACGAAATTTTAAACAAAGCTTAAAATTAATATTCTATACATTATAAAATTCAACAAAGTCGGTGCTGCTGTTACCGAAATATTGAATTTTTGTTTTTCGATAATTTTATTCACTCACCTAGATATGATTGATAAAGATGTCCTGATATACCAATAATAGAGGGTGTTGAAATTATTAGGCTTGTAATAATGTATTTACTAATCAATTTCATATCAAATGATTCCCCATCTTTAGGAAATGATAATAGTTTTTGGGAGATTCCGATTATAGCTTTGAAAACTATTACATCATTTGCTTTGTAAATCATTTTCAAAGAAATGTAATGCCGTATGAATGATGACTGATGGATCAAAGTATACTTATTCATATATATCTGAATTTGATTGATATAATTTGGATTTAATTCAGACATATAATGAAATATTCATATCTGCTCGACCCTGTTCAGAATTTTGTGTTTACATACTTCATTAAATATCACTGAACGAAAAGCGTTCGTAAATACAACGAAAAAGTACGTTCGGCCAATTTATTTATTCATCAAAAAAAAGCCAGTGGACGCGTCCATTGGGCAAACGAATTATCGTACATTGGGAGTATGTACCGAATGTGCATAAATATTACTACATACTATGATACACTACGGCAACGTATAATAATTAATCGGTCCAATTCGAAGTCTTCTGTCATCAAAATATATAAACAATTCATTTATAAATTTTATATCATCTCCGATGCAATGCCTTTTATATATGGCTGTATGAGGTTGTTCATTTTGTTTTCCAATATTCTATATGATCTTCCACTTCCTGAATCTTCCTTCCAACAAACAGGAATGATCCCTGATAATCTTTTTTGTCCAGTAATGGCATCTATTGTAGGCACCAAATAAGCAGGTAAGCTCCAAACAATTGAAGCATCTCGTCCATCTATAAAAGAATTAAGTATAAGAACTCCGAAAAAATCGGAACTAGGTCCAATTTAAATCGTACAGGTATTTTGATTTGAAAAGAATCTTACTTTAACTGAAATTTCCTTCACTAACAGTGCCCAGAAGTTCTCTCATAGTTTTTCTCTTTCATTAGGAATGTGATTATGTTTGATAGCACCTCTTCTAATCTGTGAAAAGAGAGTTTGATTTACCAAAAACCATTTGGAAATTCATGTCAACCTGAAGATAGTGTATTATTGAATGAGTCAAACCAATTCCGTAAGCTTTTGAACACCGCACAACTTAAATTTTCTTACCAAATGTTTTCTCAGAGAGTGTTTTCGAGCATTTTGAAGGTTCATTCTTTGTGTTTCGTTCATTGATATGCTTGGAAATTGTACAATTAATTGATTTTTTCATATTTGGGTATTTGTCGTGGAGTCTTCCCTATTTACTCGTTCGATAAAATTCCTGGCATTAGAAAATTTTGATTGTTTATTTAATTTTGAAATTTATAGAATCTCACCAATTTTTCAGTAGGAAATCGTTCCAATATTTCTTTTTTAAGATAATAACTCGGAAGA
The DNA here is from genome assembly GCF_914767665.1 of Harmonia axyridis. Lineage (NCBI taxonomy): Eukaryota > Metazoa > Arthropoda > Insecta > Coleoptera > Coccinellidae > Harmonia > Harmonia axyridis. Next base: position 16,824,624 of record NC_059505.1, read on the forward strand.
GTGCTGATAGTAATGAGGATTGGATAAATGAATTACACTGCTTTCATCATATTGTCGCCAAACTCCTAGCTTCTGCTGGAACCTAATTCGTGAGCCCATATCCCATATAACTTTTACTTATTATTTTGAAGTCTTCAACAAATATTTTTTCAGCTGGAAAACATATTGAAATTGAATTGCTAAAATGATTCGGTACATAGAGAAATATTCAACTCACCTAAGTGATGATCATACAGGGTGATTCCGGAGGAGACCGTCAGATTTTAGAAGAACTTTACACTAGTCAAGGCAGTGTCTAAACAATGTTTGGTTTATGGTTGTGGGCCTTCAATGAGAGTCTACAGGGTGATTTGTCCGATTTGACCGATTTTCTTTTATTCATAACATTGTTATATGGCTTGCTCAATATTGATGAAATTTTCAGTGTAGAACAATATGATTATCTACTTCCAATAATTCCAACACTTCTTCAAAAATACAGGGTGGGAATTTTGATAAGTTCAGATTAAATTTGCAGGTTGGAAAAACACCCTGTACATTCCATTTTCAAAAATTCGCTTCCTGTTTCAGATTTTACCATAAGTTTACATCACTGGAGCGTTTTTATGTTTTTTGACACACGTCCAGTTTTCCTAGAAAAAAATGTTGAAGATTAACAATATCGTTATTTAGCTCCAAAGCAGTGAGAATATTCTGAACTAGATAGTAAAGCTGTATCGTCCAATGATACAAAGTTCTTCCGAATGTATGAAAAATAGTTTTTATCAAATTGAAAATTTTTTATGAAACTTAAATCTCAATTTAAATCAAGTTCGTTAAGATCCATGGTTATCGTCACAGTGAACCACAGAATGATAATATTAAATAATTATAATGAATTAAATAAATTCATTCGTGTGTATGATTCCATCAGAGTAACATCTGCTGCCTCGCTTGTGAACACATTCTACGAACTACGAAACAAGCCGAATTCCGGTAAATAATCAGTTTCATAAGATTTCTTCTGTTAAATTCTCAACTGAGAAGAAAATAAAGGATTATGGGTCTCACAAGGGAAAATAAGGCCGAAATCAAGGAAATTGTTAGAGTGACTGTGGCGGAAGTTATGAATTCGTATATTGAAAAAATCACTGAGAAAGTGATGGAAATGTTTGAAGAGCGCAATGGAGGAAGTAATGCAAATATCATACAACAACTAAAGGAATACGAAGATAAAGTTGATCAACTTCAACAAGAGATGAAATCTAGAAATCTAATAATAAATGGTATTCCGGAAACACAAAACGAAATTGTGAACGAAAAAATCATCAGCATATGCCACAGTCTAAATATTGACTTAGACGAGGGACACATTTCAAAATGTTATCGATTTGGAAAAAAATCGAAAACAAACAGATTCTTATAAAATTTCATTACGAAAAACACAGAGATAACATACTTAGTAAGAGGAAGCTGTTCTATAGCTCGAAAATTGGAATTGAAGAAGATCTCACGAAAAAAAGGTATAACATCTTCAAAGATGCCGTTCGACAATTTGGATTTAAAAATGTATGGTCTAGCAATGGACGAATAAAAATTAAATCGAATGAGCGAACTTATTTGGTGACAACATGGACTCATTATGAAGAACTGAAGAAGATGAAAGAACATGATTCGAATGATGGGAATGTGCAGAAATTGGGGAAAGTCTAACCTAAGAGATTAAATTATAATTTAAAACTGATTGAAATGTAATGTAATTTCTATTTGATATGATATTGGGATTGTTTTTGTTTAATGTTATTGAATATTTTCTGAATTGATTTGTTCACAAGAGCGGGGTTAGTTTTTGTATGTGATGGTTGATTTCATTGAAAATTTACAATTCGAGGAGACAAGGGTGTAAGCAGATATTGGGGAGGCCAGGGAGGTGCTCGAGAGTAAGGCTAGGAACATAGTGAAGCGACCAAGAGGTGCGAAGAGGATAGCAGAAAGGATAGCGGTTCCCGATAGTAGCGGCGATGACGAGGTGTCATCTCATAGTGAGGCGAACAAGAAATCAAGGCGATAGTCGAGTTTGATTATTATAGAGGAGGTGCGTTTCCGAAAAATGGATTCATACTGTTAGAAAATTCGCTATTGAAACGCTGGTATGTAATGAAAAATGATGAAAATAGAAGAACTTGTAGTGTTCACGAAATTAATGAATCTAGGAAAGTACATGGTGAATTTCATCACTTGTATAAAGAATTACGAGATCATCCAGAGAAATAACTTTCATATTTCCGTATGAATATTGCAACGAGTACATTCTGGAAAAATTGAATCTTAATTAATGAAAAACTGGACTAATTTCATTCGCGACCCTTTCACTCCCACGGATTATTTACTTGTTTGTTCAATTTCATCCGATACAGCATCCCATAAATTGTCCAAAATATATCAATTATGATGTTGAGCATGTCTCTGATTGCATAAATTACTTTTTACAAATATCGAACTTATGAATGCGTCAATATTCAATTTCATTTATTAATTGCGCAGTCGCGCGGCGATGAAGGAAAACAAACTTCCCCGATCTCGCCTCTATCCTCGCTTAACCGCCTCGCGCAACCGCATTCGGGATCGCTGCACTATGTACTACCCTATTAGAATATATTTGTTTGAATTCGCCTCTATCCTCTTCGCACCTCTTGGTCGCTTCACTATGTTCCTAGCCTTACAGTTTGTTGAATGTTGTTCATTTTAATATCAGGAGTATTCGTAAACATTTTGATCAATTGTTGGTATATTTGCAAATGTTGAAATTGGAGAAAAAAGATGTGATTGTTCTGTCTGAATGTTGGAATATAACCAATAAATTACAGTTTTCAATAGATGGTTATGAATTGTTTAGTATTGATTCTCATTATAATAAGAACGATGGTTTACTTGTATATGTCAAAAGTAGATATAGGGCAGAGATTGAAGTAGTTAATTTCTCGGAAACAAATGTTCTGCGCTTGCGCCTCGATGTAGAGGGGATCAATTGTGGAGTGACAGCGTCATACAGGCCACCATCCACAAATATTCGACAATATATTCGTGATCTTAAAGAATATTTCATTAAAACTGAAGTTTGTGGGATGGAAATTTTTACTGGGGATATAAATAAAGACATAGGTAATAATTTAAATCAAATGAGTATAGATTATGAATCGTGTCTGGGAGAACATGGATTCAGAGCAATGATTAATGAAACTACTAGAAAAACAGAACTAACTAAATCTATAATTGATCACGTTTGTGTGAGGGTTGATTCAGAAAATGAACGTAAACTTGCAGTATCAGCGGGAATTATACAATCATCAATAACTGATCATTATCCCATAATGATCAATATTAATTCCCCAGTGAATTAAGATAAAGAAGTAATACAGCGAGAACCCATAAATGTATTAAATTATGAAAAACTCAATTCATATTTGGTTAGGGAAAATTGGGCGTCGGTTATGAGTGCTTGTACTCCACAAGAAGCCTACTCTAAGTTCATCGGTCTTTTACAGAAATATATCAAGAAATCTCAATTAGTTAAACATGTTAAATCTAAAACAGTAAATAAAATTCAGCCGTGGATAACGGAAGAAATTATACGCTTGATAAAACAACGGGATAAAATGAAAAAAGAGTTGACAAAAAATTATTCTATCGAGAAAAAGGTTTCTTTTAATAAATTTAGGAACCAGCTTATCAAAAAATCAGAATAACAAAAGACAATTATTATCGCGAAAGGATAGATATGGCGGGGAATTGTACAAGAAAAATTTGGCAGACAATTAATGAAATAAACAATAGGTCCTCACACAAAAATTGTATTCCAATTGAAATATTAGATGAGAAAGGAAATTATATTAGAAATGACGTTGAAAAGGCAAATGAATTTAATAAATTTTTCATAAATATAGGGAAAAAAATGTGCGATAACATTGGAAATTTAACTCCTTTAAAAACCCAGCAAACAAATTCTCATTCTATATATCTTCAACCTATAACTCATGAGGAAATTGTGGTATGCATAGCGTCCCTCAAAAACAATTCTTCACCTGGACCTGATAATATCACAGCAAAGTTGTTAAAAAATATTCATTGCCATATACTTGACCCACTATCGCATATTTTTAATTCAGTGTTAGAAACTGGTATAGTGCCTGAAGAATGGAAGAACACTCATGTCATCTGTGCATTCAAATCTGGGAATAAAAAGAAAATGACAAACTATCGTCCAATTACCTTAATCAATAATATACCCAAAATATTTGAAAAATGTTTGAAGACAAGATTAATGGCATTTTTTAATAAATTCAAATTACTCAGTTCCAAACAATACGGTTTCAGGGAGGGTTTATTGACAGTGGATGCTATGGAGGTTCTCATTGAGAGGACACTGAATACATTGAATGATAAAAAAAAATCGCGGCAGTGTTTCTTGACTTGTCAAAGGCGTTCGACACTGTCGATCATAGATTGCTGGTTGAGAGGCTCTTGTTGGGAATAAGAGGGGTATGTTTGAAACTCTTGAAAAATTATTTATACAACAGAATACAGTGTGTGAAAATAGGAAGTGTTTTGAGTCAACCTTTACAGATCAATATGGGAATGCCACAGGGAACGGTGATTGGTCCCACATTGTTCCTTGTATTTATAAATGAACTTCTTTGCATTCCTAACTTGGAAATAAATTCATATGCAGATGACTCGGTCATATTGTTCTGTGGGGACACTTGGGACCATGTATATGAGGAGGCTGTGAGAAGTATGAGATCGGTGTATGCTTGGTTGAAAAATAGTAAATTAAAACTGAATATAGATAAAACCAAGTTCTTTACATTTTCACTTACAACAGCTGGTCAACCAGATTTTGATTCCATACCTGTTCACTCTCAATGTTGCACATCTATAAATTGTGACTGCCAGACTGTTGCCAAAGAGAGCTCCATTAAATATTTGGGCGTATATATCAATCAGTTTCTTAGATGGGATGTCCACGTTGAGAATATGATTAAAAAAATGAAAGGATTGGTCTATATTTTTTATAATTTAAGGAATGTTCTTGATGAAAACATGCTATTACGAGTGTATGGGGCCTTAGTTCTTTCAATATTACGCTATGGATTACCGATATGGGGAGGGATGTTTGAATGTTATTATATCTGAATTCTATACAAGTCATTCAAAACTCTATCTTAAAAATTATACATGGAGTTGGAGTATTATATAACACAAATGAACTCTTCAATGAGACAAGGCAACTTAAATTTGAACAACTGTATATATATGAGTGCATTCTAAGATAAATAAAGAAAAACGTTGAACCTGTGCAGCATAACTATGTCACAAGATATGCTTCAAACCATTCTATCCCGATTCCCAGATTATATGGCACGCATTTACAGCACAGTTTTCTATATAATGGCGCCAAATTCTATGATAGTTTGCCCATTCAGTTTAAAGTTAATTGTAATCCTCGGCAAAAAGGTTATAAAAATAGATTGAAAGTTTATATAATGGAAAATCCTGAGCGATTTGTGAGAGTATTGACTTGCTAGTATTTTCAACTATGACTCACTCTTTATGTGTTTTTTTTCTTTTGTTACTATTATTATTATTATTTTTTTTTTGGGACGCTCCTTTGTCTTCTCCTGTATACATGTTTTGGCAATAATTTTCATTTTTAGGTCTTTTGCACACGATAATTATTCATTCAAATGCAACAGATTGTGAATACATACAAGCTTTGCTTAGGTCATTCACAATCTTGTTATTTCAGTTTCATATTCTATTTGATGTAATGGTGATGAATAAATTATTATTATTATTATAAATAATCTGTTACAAGAGGTGTATTTCAAAACGCCCCAATTATTTACTCATGCGGAATATGAAGATTTGATTTTTGTTACGGAAATGGAAATGAAGCCAGAATGGAATACCAAAGACGATTTCCCAACCGACGTCAACCAAATAAAGGTACTTTTGCACAAGTATTCCATTATTCTAAAGAACATGGGCAATATCTTAGTAAGGCAGAGCTTATTGATAGGCCTACTCAAAATGAAATTTCCAATCAAATTGTTGAACGGGTGTAGGAGGAACCGTCTATTAGTACTCGTCAAATTAGTTCCGACATAGGAATTTGACGTTGAAATTAGAAGTAGAGAACACCTAACTGAAAGAATTTTCGAGGAATGTAATATCTTGAAGGAAAATAAATCCCTCATCAGAAGGTCAATTGGAAATTTAATGAGAAGGTCGCGAATATGTATTCAAAAAAGAAGAAATCATTTCGACTTTTCTATGTAAATTTTGGGTCCTTAGTTTTGCCTTTCATAATATGTTTTGAATGTTTATTCTGTATTACTTGTTGTAGATTTTTTGGTTTACGTAGGTAGGGGAGAGCGGGGCTGAAAGTGCCGCGGGTAAATTGTGCCGACGCGAATATCTCGTAAACAGAAAGAGATAGATATAAGATAGCAGTTATTCACGTAATGCCTAACAGTCCGGGACATGCGCATGCCAGTTTAATTCCGTCCGCCGAAGGGACAGGGTGTCAGTGCATGTGTGTGTATTCGAGCTCTACGTAAGTAAATATTTTCGTCTCAATACTTTTTGGTCACAAGCTGGCATTTTTCGTCCTTTTAATATGAAAGTTTTAGTAAAATGTTTGTCGTTTATCCTAGTTTGTTATGCAGTATGATTATAATGCTTAGAGCGCTTTGATATTTATATGTAGGGCAAAATATCACACTCGCATAAACGGGGTAAAATGTGCCGTTCATGGGGGGCTGCTTGTGCCGCGGCACAACCAACCCCACGGCAACCTTCATTGTTTCTGTAATACTTAAGTTTATGCGAGCACTTGTGGAAGATATAAAATACTTTTTGCCATGATACTTCATCCTGTATTTATTGTCTTTGACAGAATGAGGAATTACAAGCGGAAAACTCAAAGGGGAACTACATCCCAAGATCTTCTAAAAAGAGCGGCTGATGCAGTCATCAAGGATGGACGTAAATTAAAAACAGTTGCACGTGAATTGGAAATTTGCCATACAACTCTTCAAAGGTATGTCAAAAAAATTAAAAGTGGACTTACTCCTTCGGTTGGTTTTAAATCTAGAATGGTGTTTAGTGAAGATCAAGAGGCACAACTGTCTGAGTACATTTTGAAAAGTGCCTCTATTTATTTTGGTCTTCTACCAGAAGAAGTACGACAACTTGCTTACCAGTGTGCCGTGAAGTTTAATGTTCAACACATCCCACCATCTTGGCATACCAATGGTAAGGCTGGCAAGGATTGGTTTACAAACTTCCTGAAGAGGAACTCTACTCTTGCAATAAGAACACCAGAAGCTACCAGTGCCGGACGCGCGAGCTCGTTCAACAGATATAATGTAAATCAATTTTTCGAAAAACTTGGCGACTTGATTACAAAATATAATCTTACTCCTTCACGTATATGGAATTTGGACGAGACTGGTGTCACAACTGTGTTAAAACCGAAAAAAATTTTGGCTGAAAAAGGAACAAAGCAAGTAGGAGCAATTGTTTCATCTGAACGTGGAACTTTAGTCACTGTTGAGCTAGCGGTGAGTGCTCTGGGAAACTCGATTCCGCCGATGTTTGTTTTCCCGCGTTTGAAATTTAAGGACCTGTTTATCCGAGGTGGTCCTCCTGAGTGTATTGGGGCTGGTAATCAATCCGGTTGGATGACAAACAAAGAGTTCTTAGTGTTTATGGATCATTTCATAAAGCATACTAAGCCTAGTCCTGATGAACCAGTGTTATTACTACTAGACAATCATTCATCTCATATTGATATTGATGTGATCGAAAAGGCCAAGAAAAACTCTGTTATATTATTATCATTCCCACCACACTGCACCCACCGTCTGCAACCCCTGGATGTTGGTGTCAACGGCCCATTCAAAGCATACTGTTCTAAAGCTCAAAACAACTGGCTGAGAACTAATCCCGGGAAAACTATGAGCATTTATGAAATACCAGGTATTGTAAAATACGCTTTGCCGCTTGCAGCAACTCCTATCAATATAAGCAACGCATTTAAAAAGGCTGGCATTTGGCCCTATGACCCAAATATCTTCACAGACAAAGATTATGCGCCGTCTTCTGTCACTGACCGCCCGATGCCAGAAAATCGACCCTCACAAGATACAGACCACTTTCCTGTCCCTCTAAACAATCAAGAAAGGACTGCTGAATATCTTAATGACTCAAATAATGTCGGCTGCAATATAGAGATTGAGACTACTCCATCAATTCTACAGCAAAGCGACTGCAGCGTTGAACCATCAGGTAATCCAGAACATGTGGGACGTCAATGCTCTCAGGAGACTACCCCTTGTTGCAGCTTCCAACTTCCTCAATCATCAGCTGATAACAACGCGGGAGATGAAAATACAATAATTTTCTCACCAGACCTCATAAGACCACTGCCTAAAGCACCTCCTCGATTAGTTGGACGCAATAAAGGACGTAAAAGAAAGACAGCTGTTCTTACGGACACTCCAGAGAAGGATGCTTTGGCCGAAGAACATGCTAATAAAAAGAAGAAAAAAGAGATTGAAACTACAAAGAAGGGTAAAGGAAAATGCACGGGACAAGGTAAACAAGCAAAAAGAACGACTAAGAACCCCGCTAAGAGAAGAGTCTTGCAAGATGATGACACTTCTGATGAGGAACAAGATTGGTATTGCATCATATGTTGTGACGCATATTCTAATTCTGCCCCTAGAGAAAAATGGATTCAATGCATAGAATGCAAGAATTGGGCCCATTCACAATGTATTGACGATGAAGAAAGCCCAGCATTTGTATGTCCAAATTGCTATTCTGATCAGTCATCTATAGAGTAACTGGTTTTGTTTTCTCTAAAAGACCAAATATAAGTTTTTTAATTTACAATTCGGAAGAAATCTTCTTTATTTTTTTTAATGTAGTCCTGAGAGACTGATATATTCAATAATTGATCTCATTTGTTCAAAAATAAGTTCAAATTGTTGACTGAAATGTGTTTTTATATTTGCAATAGCTAAATAAGTAAAGATATTATGTTTTTCTTTATTATTATGCTTATTGTTATATATAACTGAATTTTAAGTTATGTTGATTAGTTAAAAGTATAAGCAATAAATATATTGTTGAAAAAAATTGTGTTTTTAAATCCTAAATTAATTTTCATTCACGTAAAACACCTTTAATTATCAACGGCACAACCGACCTCAGCTACGGCACAACTCGCCCCAAAGTGGGGTTGGTAGTGCCTTCCCGACTTTGCTTAAAAAAATGACCTTTTCTTGAAAACCATTGAAATTGTGTCAAATCTGTGAGTGAATTCTTATTGTAGATTAAATTTGGCTTATGATGAACTACTTCTTTCAGAAATAGTACTTTTCTTATCCGAATCATATGAGAATTTGTCAAAATCGGCACGTTCAGCCCCGCTCTCCCCTACGTGTAAAGATATTTCCTGGATGAAATGATTTTATACATCAGTGATTAAAAACGAATTTCGAATTTGGAAAAACTACTTTAGAACTCAGGAAGAGCTTTGTATCATTGGACGATACAGCTTTACTATCTAGTTCAGAATATTCTCACTGACTTGGAGCGAACTAACGAAATTGTTCATGTTTAAAATTTTTTTCTAGGAAAACTGGACGTGTGTCAAAAAACATAAAAACGCTTCAGTGATGTAAACTTATGTTAAAATCTGAAACAGGTAGCAAATTTTTGAAAACGGAATGTACAGAGTGTTTTCTTCTTCTTCTTCCGAGTCGGTAGCTTGTTTCAAGCATCGTGATTTCGTGAAATTTTCTGTACTGTCCGCCTCCATTCAGCTCGATCCTCAGCCATCCTTATTGACTGTGGAAAAGTCTTGCCAGTGAGTTGGGTGATCAGGTCAGTGTACCTTGTTGGCGATCTTCCGCGGCTCCTCTTTCCTTGTACCATGCCCTCTATCGTAAGTTTCTCGAGCCTATCTCTTCTAACCACATGACCAAAGAATCTGGCTATGTTTTCTGAAATTATGGTTCGTAGCCTTTTCTTTACATTAACCTGTTGGAGGATTGAGAGATTAGTTCTTCTGTCTATCCAGGAGACCCTCAACATTCGACGCCGACAAAACATCTCAAATGCGTCTATCTTCTTCTTGTCTGATTGCTTCAGAGTCCAACACTCAGCTCCGTACTGGAACACAGAAAATACCAGGCTCCTAACCAGTCTTATTTTAGTGTTGAGCGTGATACGGTGACTCCTCCATATCTTGGTTAATTTCGTCATGGCTTGCTTAGCCAGAGCGGCTCTTCTTTTGATTTCCTCGCTGCATCCGCCTTGATTCGTGATGAGAGATCCTAGATAGACGTATGTGTTTACTGTTTGGATATCACCGATCTTCTTTACTGTCGATCTATTCTGGTTCAGTCGGTCTACTATCATTATCTTGGTCTTCTTCTCATTCATTTAAGGCCGACTTCCATGCTCATTTGCTCTACTAGTTGTATAAGTTCTTTTAATTCGTCTTCGGATGCTGCTATTAGCGTGGTGTCATCAGCGTAGCGAAGGTTATTAACTTTGACACCGTTGATGGCTATTTCTCCCCTCCAGTTCTCTAAAACTTTTCTCATAATCCATTCACCATATATGTTGAAGAGCATTGGACTCAGTATGCAGCCTTGTCTGACACCCTTGCTGACACTGAAATATTCGGTGAGCTCGTCCTGCACTCTGACTTGACCGCTTCTATTGTCGTATAAGTTTTTTATTATCCGTATCAGATGTCGAGGTATGCCCATTTCCTCTAGGATAGTCCACAATTTGTGCCAGTGCACACAGTCAAACGCTTTGGTATAGTCAATATAACCCAGATAAGTTGGTATGTTGAATTCTCTTGCCTTTTCTATGATTTGTCTTAGGTTCAGAATTTGTTCCCTGGTTCCCCTTCCCGGAACGAAACCTGCCTGTTGCGGTGGCAGTTGTGGAAGGATGTAGGGTTTAAGACGTTCGGCCAATATCTGCAGCATAACCTTGCTAGCATGAGAGATGAGAGCTATTGTACGGTAGTTATCACAGATGTCCTTTGCTCCTTTCTTGTAAAGTGGGATGTATATCGAGTTGGTCCAATCTTTAGGCCATGTTCCGTTCTTCCATATTAGGCTGCATATCTTGTATAGAATGTCGACTCCCACATCTCCGGTCGCTTCCAGCATTTCCGCGACGATATGGGTGGTTCTTGCTCATTGCATTCGAGTTCTAATTGGTTTCCGGAAGCTGCATTGTCTTTCATTAGCTCTTCACAGTAGCACTTCCAGCGATCCCTGATTTGTACTTTGTCTGTTAGCAAAGTGCCGTTCTCCATCCTTATACTTGAGCATCTTGGGGAGAAACTGCGTGTGATTTGCTTGATTTTCTTGAACATGTCTCTGGTCTCGTTCTTGTACGTGTGTTGTTCAATTTCATTGCAGATGTTATTCAGGTAGATGTTTTGATCGTTTTTACACCGTTGCCTTATTTCCTTACTAAGTTCTGAGTATTCTGCACGTGTTTCAGGATTATTTAGGCCTCCGATTTTCAGATTTTTTTGGGTTTCAATTTTATGCCATGTCTCCTCCGATATCCACTTTTTATTTTCGGTCTTCTTGCTATCTTCTCTGTTCATGTATTAGGGCCGACTTTGTCTTAATCCAGAGGGATTCAGATGTCTCATCTGGGGTTTCTTCCGATATCATCTTGTTCAATTCTGCCGTTGCTTTTGTCTTGAAGTATTCATTGTTTTTGAGATCCCATAGGTTGGTGACTGGTTTAGGTGTCTTAGGTCTGCTGATTTTAACACGTAGTTCGGCGGCCAGACATTGGTGATCACTGTGACAATCTTTACCCGGATATGTTCTTGAGTTTTTTATGGAGCTCCGCCATCTGGATTTGACCAATATATAATCTAGTTGGTTTCTGTATCTGCCATCAGGGGACACCCATGTGTAGATCCTTCTCGGATGATGCTGAAATCCAGAACTGGCAACAAAAAAGCCATTCTCTGGGGCAAACTGCACAAGGCGCTCTACCCTTTCGTTTCTACTACCAATGCTGTATTTACCGATTACATCTCTTAGATTCAATTCAATTCAATTCAAAACGACTTTATTCTTCAATTAGATACAACAAGGCGACATTTAGCTTGAAGCTACTCTTACATGTAACCTCATCATACCATCATCAGAGAATTTAAATAAAATAAATTTTCATTACTAATGACAACAAAAATAAATATTATAAGCATACGCATATGCATATGAATATGAATATGGCCACCCAGAGTGCCCACCAAAATAATAAACTCATGTAAAACATAGATCATTAATTAATTAATTGCAACCAATCTTGCATGAAGGATAGACCGCACACCTTATTAAAAAAAAAAACTAAATCACAACCAACAGTCATGAATGAAGCATGCAATGTTGAATCAACCACAGAATTGACCCAGGTAAAACACACGCAGCCTCCTCTTAAAGGCCAGTATGGAGCTCTCCCTGATATCATCGTCCAGTTGGTTATATAGTTTTACGGACATATAAGAAAAACTCCTCTGAAATATCGCCGTTCTATGCTTTGGTATTGACAACATGTTCCTAGATCTTACCTGGACCCCGTGCACATTTGACCTATACAAAATTTTCTCCCGTAAATATTCGGGAGCATTTGCTTGGATTATGCTATGGGTCAGAGTGAGCAGATGCATCTCCCAGACCCTAGACATCGGCAACCACCTCAAGGTCTTCAAATGTTGAGAAACTGAATTGAAATTTCTGAGCCCGTAAACGAATCTACCACATATGCGCTGGACTTGCTATATCCGTTGCTATGTTGAAAAACCGAGTGAACAACTGACTCACACAACATCTTTCTTAAATGGAAATTCAAAATCTGACGGTTTGCATAAAGCACTCTAAGCCTGAAGTAAGATCTTCTCAACAACAATGAGACATGATCTGTGAAACGTAGATTACAGTTCATCAACAGTCCCAGATTCCGCACCGAAGCAGCGTGAGAGATCAGCTCACCATTTACTATACGACGAAAATCACTCCCCAAGACTTCATCACACTTCTGTGATCTACCGAATAATGTGAAACTTGATTTTCTTGAATTCAATGTCAAGTTATGCGCAACTGCAAACTGATATATGACCTCCAAATCTCTATTCAGGGAATTATTAGCGCATTGACGATCTTCGGGATTGAAGCTACAATATAACTAAATATCATCAGCATAACCGTGAATAGAACAATAAGTCACAACCTTGAACAGATCAAAGATATACACCAAAAACAGCAGGGGCCCAAGAATTGATCCTTGCGGCACGCCTGTTGCCATTGGAAGGCTATCAGATAACTTCCCATCGTACATTACACGCTGCCTTCTTCCCCTTAGGTACGAGTTGAAAAATGCCAACGGAACATCCGACAAACCAACATGCTGCAGCTTAGCCAGCAAAACATCGTGATCGACAGTGTCGAATGCCCTAGAAAGGTCAAGCAGTACAAGAGTGGTTATTTCCCCCTTATCGATGGCACGCAATATATCATCGGTGACCTTCAGAAGGGCGGTCACGGTACTATGATTCCTCCTGAAACCAGACTGACAACTCGGCAATATTCCATTTATATTCAGATATTCAGTCAACTGCTTGTGAATGATCCTCTCCAGAATCTTAGACAAAACTGGAAGCAAACTGACTGGGCGTAAATCTGCCAGAGAGGCCGGATGTTCCACCTTAGGAATGGGCTGAACAACAGCTTCCTTCCAAGAATCAGGAAAAATCCCGGCCTCCAAACATGAATTTATAATATGACAGACCTGAGGGAGCAAATGAGGAAAACAAAACGACAACATCTGTGGAGATATACTGTCACGACCACATGCCCTTGATTTGATGGAATGAAAAATCGATTCAACCTCTTCCAGAGATACAAGTGTGAATTCAAACTGAGCATCGCAAACACGCGGTATTTCCTTGTAGTAGCTAACAGTTTCCTGACAGTCAATAGGTGCATTCAGTAAATTTGAAAAAAATGCATTCACTTCGTTTTCATTCTCAACGATATCATTGGGAATTTCTCCTCGTTTTGAATTCAGTACACCCATATGAGCCAATGTCCTCCAACCCTCCTCAGCCCCCAAAGTGAACCGCTGAGTAGTTTATTCTTTTTTTTTCTGTCGGACACGGTACAAAACATTATTTCTAAGCTCCTTGTACTTCAACCTATCCTCCTCACTGTTGGATATCCTGAACTTACTGAATGCGTTATCTCTCTCCCTCATCATAAGCCTAAGATCATCAGTCAGCCAAGGCGCTCGCGGCTTACTCACTCTGTAGGTACGAAAAGGTGCATGCAAATTGAATATGTATTGTATGTTTTCCTCAAAAAGATTCACCTTCTCATCAATTCTCTCAGCTCTATAGAAATCATGCCATGTCAGACTTAGCAAATCATTCAAAAACATATCGTGATTGAAATACTTAAAATTACGAACAGTCACGAATTTTTGTTTGAACCGTGGTATCTTTAGGTTTACAGTAACATATACTAATCTGTGATCTGAGAAGTGAATATCAACAGTTCCATGATCTAATTTCTTTTCAGGAAAACTCATGAAAATAGGATCGAGGAGACTCTCAGAAAACCGCGAAATACGCGTTGCAACATCTATAACCTGAGTCAATCCGTAATTAGAACAACAAAGATTCAAGCGGTTAGTTACGTCAAGCATATTTACATTTACATCCCCCATCAGCATGAAGTAATCAGAAGTCGGAATCAGTTGTGACAGCAACTCATCCATTTGTTCTATACAAGTATTCACTCCATAATTAGGGGGCCGATAAATTAGTCCCAAAATGCAAGACTTACCGCCTAAATTGAGTTTAAGGAACATATATTCAAAATCGCACGGCTTCTTAACATCAATTTTCGATACCGAAATTTTCAAATGTTTTCTAATATAAACCATCAAACCGCCACCCCTGCGTCCATCATTTCTATCTACCCGGAACAAGCAATAATCTTTAATTACGACATTTTTATCCTCTATGGCCTCATTGAGCCAGGTTTCAGACAAACACAATATATCAATGGATTCAGTGTGTAAGAGCTGTCTTACATCCTCAAAATGGGCTATCAGGGAACGAGTATTGAAGTGTGCTATCTTCAATCTATCCAACATATCGCAAACTTTCAAAACTTAATCCTGGTGAACACTCACACAAACATGTTATTATTCTCTCCAATAATATATTAAATTATTAACAAGAAGAAAAAACTTAAAAAAAAACTGAAATTGAATTGCAATTGAAGAGAAGGTAGAGAAGAAACAAAGAAAAATTACTTAATAATAACGGGTGGCCATACCTGAAATTATTCTTGAATAATACCACGGGAAAAAGGGAGATATCAACATGAAAGTGCGAGCATTAGGGCTGCACAATATTAACGCAATAATCTCTTCATTAATATACCATCTTCGAATAGTAACATCAATTAAATCGCAGAGCAATACAAATAATAATAATAATAATGATAATAATAATAATACTAAACAACTGAATGCTACTGAAAAAGGTTTCAATGTGAAAGGAAACAGAAATAATATTGCACTCAATCATTTGCTATACATGGATGACCTCAAACTTATAACAGGCAACAAAAACCACTTGCAAATTATGGTCAAACTGGTGGAAAATTTTTCGGAAGACGTGGGGATGAAATTCGGATTGGACAAGTGTCGTACTATTAGCGTAGTGCGTGGAAAAATTCAAGATGAACCGATAGCTCTCTCCAATGGACAGGAGATAGAAGCAATGAAATCGGACGATCTTTATAAATACCTAGGAATGAAACAAAACCGACGAATAAACCATCAAAGAATGAAGGAAGACTTAACAACTGAGTTCATTAGGAGAATCAACAAAATTTTGAAAACAAACCTCAACAGCAAGAACATGACGAGAGCTATCAATACATATGCATGTTCAATTCTTACATACTCTTTCGGTATCATTCCATGGACCAAAACAGATATGGAAAACCTGCAACGCAAAATGAGAACCTTGATGACGAAAGCACACAAGCACCATCCGAAAAGTAGCATTGAGAGGACGACACTGCCGAGGAATAAAGGAGGCAGAGGTCTGCTAGACCTCATGGAACTTGCCCATGCTCAAATTGAATGCCTACGAACATACTTCAAAGACAAATCAGGCACGTCAGAGATCTACAAAGTACTGTGTGAAGCAGACGAATCAACACCTTTACAACTGCACAAGGAGCAATTGTCATACAACCACCAGACAATCCAAGAAAAACTGCAAAGATGGAGAGAAAAGCCCCTACATGGACGACATTTCAACGAGGTGAACAAGGATCATGTCGACATTGAAGCGTCGAACTATTGGCTCACATCAGGTGCGATGTATCCAGAAACGGAAGGATTTCTTTTAGCCATCCAAGATCAAGTGATCTCAACAAAAAATTACTGCAAACATATCATAAAGGATCGAACTATTACTGACGATCGATGCCGTTATGGGTGTCCAACGAACGAGACAATCCAACATATCACGGGAGGATGTCAAATGTTTGCAGGAAATGAATATAAAGAGAGACACGATGCAGTAGGAAAGATACTACACCAAGAAATGGCAACTAAATTAACACTAATTAATTCTGAAAAAGTGCCATACTACAAGTACCGACCGGAAACCATCCTGGAAAACGAACGCTATAAACTGTACTGGGATCGTACAGTTTTGACTGATAAAACAGTCCCTCACAACAGGCCAGATATATTGCTAGTTGATAAACAACAAAAGGCAGCAATACTCATCGACGTAGCAATACCTAATAACAACAACATGCGTCAAAAAGAGGTCGAAAAAATTTCAAAATATAGGGACCTCGAATTTCAGATAAAGCGCCAGTGCGGAATGATATCAACGAGAACTATTCCAATTATCATCTCAACAACAGGAATAGTACCCAAAAATCTCAAGAGAAATATCAAGCAACTAGGACTTAGTGAGTATATATGTAATATAATGCAAAAAGCTGTTTTTAGGTACTGCAAGGACGGTGAGAAAATTCCTAGGAAGCGAAGGACAGGTCCAAGGATCACGTGTAAGAGGACCAGAAGTTCGACGAGAACCAGGGGGACCACAAGGACCGGACACGACCGAGCTCTGCCCTTCTGATATTTTAAATATCTGGGATTGAGTGAATGTTCCTCTTAGCGAGGAGTGAGAAGCCGACGGCGAGGAAAAATCCTACGCGTATAGGCAAAAGTCGGGATAATAATAACAATAATAATAATAATAATAATAAACAATATATAAAATCATCACATCATGTATAGCATCTCGTATCTACAAACATTGCGAGACAAATAACATAATGACAGCACAGCAGAAAGGATGTTCCAAGAATGCACTAGGATCGAAGGAACTGCTGATCATAGATTCCATCATATGTAACCAAGCCTTCAAAAAACACAGAAATCTTTTTATGACATATTTTGACTATAAGAAGGCCTTCGACTCTATTCCACATGGATGGCTGACAGAAATTTTGGAAATATACAAGATCGATCCAATTACAATAAACTTTCTGAAGTATGCAATGTGCAACTGGAGAACGAATATCGAACTCTCTACAGCGAACATAACTACTAAAGAGATTCCAATAAAAAGGGGAATTTTCCAAGGAGATTCATTGAGTCCCTTATGGTTCTGCTTGGCGCTGAACCCCCTTTCTAAACAACTGAATGCTACTGAAAAAGGTTTCAATGTCAAAGGAAATGGAAATACCATTGCACTCAATCATTTGCTATACATGGATGACCTAAAACTTATAACAGGCAACAGAAACCACTTGCAAATTATGGTCAAACTAGTGGAAAATTTTTCGAAAGACGTGGGGATGAAATTCGGATTGGACAAGTGTCGTACGATTAGCGTAGTGCGTGGAAAAATCCAAGATGAACCGATAGCTCTCTCCAATGGACAGGAGATAGAAGCAATGAAATCGGACGATCTTTATAAATACTTAGGAATGAAACAAAACCGACGAATAAACCATGAAAGAATGAAGGAAGACTTAACAACTGAGTTCATTAGGAGAATCAACAAAATTTTAAAAACAAACCTCAACAGCAAGAACATGACGAGAGCCATCAACACATATGCATGTTCAATTCTCACATACTCTTTCGGTATCATTCCATGGAGCAAAACAGATATGGAAAACCTGCAACGCAAAATGAGAACCTTGATGACGAAAGCACACAAGCACCATCCGAAAAGTAGCATTGAGAGGACGACACTGCCGAGGAATAAAGGAGGCAGAGGTCTGCTAGACATCATGGAACTTGCCCATGGTCAAATTGAATGCCTACGAACATACTTCAAACACAAATCAGGCACGTCAGAGATCTACAAAGTACTGTGTGAAGCAGACGAATCAACACCTTTGCAACTGCACAAGGAGCAATTGTCATACAACCACCAGACAATCCAAGAAAAAATGCAAAGATGGAGAGAAAAGCCCCTACATGGACGACATTTCAACGAGGTGAACCAGGATCATGTCGACATTGAAGCGTCGAACTATTGGCTCACATCAGGTGCGATGTATCCAGAAACGGAAGGATTTCTTTTAGCCATCCAAGATCAAGTGATCTCAACGAGAAATTACTGCAAGCATATCATCAAGGATCGAACTATTACTGACGATCGATGCCGTTATGGGTGTCCAACGAATGAGACAATCCAACATATCACGGGAGGATGTCAAATGTTTGCAGGAAATGAATATAAAGAGAGACACGATGCAGTAGGAAAGATACTACACCAAGAAATGGCAACTAAATTAACACTAATTCATTCTGAAAAAGTGCCATACTACAAATACCGACCGGAAACCATCCTGGAAAACGAACGCTATAAACTGTACTGGGATCGTACAGTTTTGACTGATAAAACAGTCCCTCACAACAGGCCAGATATATTGCTAGTTGATAAACATCAAAAGGCAGCAATACTCATCGACGTAGCAATACCCAATAACAACAACATGCGTCAAAAAGAGGTCGAAAAAATTTCAAAATATAGGGACCTCGAATTTCAGATAAAGCGCCAGTGGGGAATGATATCAACGAGAACTATTCCAATTATCATCTCAACAACAGGAATAGTACCCAAAAATCTCAAGAGAAATATCAAGCAACTAGGACTTAGTGAGTATATATGTAATATAATGCAAAAAGCTGTTCTTTTAGGTACTGCAAGGACGGTGAGAAAATTCCTAGGAAGCGAAGGACACGTCCAAGGATCACGTGTGAGAGGACCAGAAGTTCGACGAGAACCAGGGGGACCACAAGGACCGGACACGACCGAGCTCTGCCCTTCTGATATTTTGAATATCTGGGATTGAGTGAATGTTCCTCTTAGCGAGGAGTGAGAAGCCGACGGCGAGGAGAAATCCTACGCGTATAGGCAAAAGTCGGATAATAATAATAATATGATTTTTGAAAATTCCGAAAGAAAATTCTATAGAATGTTAAACAATAATATGTCAGCAACACCAGGAAGTTATCCAACTGTCGAGGATATTGAGAATTTTTGGACAGATCAACTAGCTACACCAACCCCCTACAACTCCCAGGCTGATTGGATAAGAAATGAAGAGAAATCCTGTGAGACAATGGAACAGATGCCGCATAACGCAGTTTCTATAGAAGAATTCCATGAAATATTGAAAAACACACACAATTGGAAATCACCCGGCCCAGATGGAATCCACAACTTTTGGTTGAAAAAATTTTGGTGTATACACGGCAGGCTAGTTGAAACCATAAATGATGTTATAAGTAATCCAACGGAAATGCCCAAATTTTTAACAACAGGGACCACTTACCTCTTACCGAAGGATATGCAACACACAGCGGATCCATCAAAATACAGACCAATTACATGTCTACCAACAATATATAAAATCGTCACATCATGTATAGCATCTCGTATCTACAAACATTGCGAGACAAATAATATAATGACAGCACAGCAGAAAGGATGTTCCAAGAATGCACTAGGATCGAAGGAACTGCTGATAATAGATTCCATCATATGCAACCAAGCCTTCAAAAAACACAGAAATCTTTTTATGACATATTTTGACTATAAGAAGGCCTTCGACTCTATTCCACATGGGTGGCTGACAAAAATTTTGGAAATATACAAGATCGATCCAATTACAATAAACTTTCTGAAGTATGCAATGTGCAACTGGAGAACGAATATCGAACTCTCTACAGCGAACATAACTACTAAAGATATTCCAATAAAAAGGGGAATTTTCCAAGGAGATTCGTTGAGTCCCTTATGGTTCTGCTTGGCGCTGAACCCCCTTTCTAAACAACTGAATGCTACTGAAAAAGGTTTCAATGTGAAAGGAAACAGAAATAATATTGCACTCAATCATTTGCTATACATGGATGACCTCAAACTTATAACAGGCAACAAAAACCACTTGCAAATTATGGTCAAACTGGTGGAAAATTTTTCGGAAGACGTGGGGATGAAATTCGGATTGGACAAGTGTCGTACTATTAGCGTAGTGCGTGGAAAAATCCAAGATGAACCGATAGCTCTCTCCAATAGACAGGAGATAGAAGCAATGAAATCGGACGATCTTTATAAATACCTAGGAATGAAACAAAACCGACGAATAAACCATCAAAGAATGAAGGAAGACTTAACAACTGAGTTCATTAGGAGAATCAACAAAATTTTGAAAACAAACCTCAACAGCAAGAACATGACGAGAGCTATCAATACATATGCATGTTCAATTCTTACATACTCTTTCGGTATCATTCCATGGACCAAAACAGATATGGAAAACCTGCAACGCAAAATGAGAACCTTGATGACGAAAGCACACAAGCACCATCCGAAAAGTAGCATTGAGAGGACGACACTGCCGAGGAATAAAGGAGGCAGAGGTCTGCTAGACATCATGGAACTTGCCCATGGTCAAATTGAATGCCTACGAACATACTTCAAAGACAAATCAGGCACGTTAGAGATCTACAAAGTACTGTGTGAAGCAGACGAATCAACACCTTTGCAACTGCACAAGGAGCAATTGTCATACAACCACCAGACAATCCAAGAAAAACTGCAAAGATGGAGAGAAAAGCCCCTACATGGACGACATTTCAACGAGGTGAACCAGGATCATGTCGACATTGAAGCGTCGAACTATTGGCTCACATCAGGTGCGATGTATCCAGAAACGGAAGGATTTCTTTTAGCCATCCAAGATCAAGTGATCTCAACAAAAAATTACTGCAAACATATCATAAAGGATCGAACTATTACTGACGATCGATGCCGTTATGGTTGTCCAACGAACGAGACAATCCAACATATCACGGGAGGATGTCAAATGTTTGCAGGAAATGAATATAAAGAGAGACACGATGCAGTAGGAAAGATACTACACCAAGAAATGGCAACTAAATTAACACTAATTAATTCTGAAAAAGTGCCATACTACAAGTACCGACCGGAAACCATCCTGGAAAACGAACGCTATAAACTGTACTGGGATCGTACAGTTTTGACTGATAAAACAGTCCCTCACAACAGGCCAGATATATTGCTAGTTGATAAACAACAAAAGGCAGCAATACTCATCGACGTAGCAATACCTAATAACAACAACATGCGTCAAAAAGAGGTCGAAAAAATTTCAAAATATAGGGACCTCGAATTTCAGATAAAGCGCCAGTGGGGAATGATATCAACGAGAACTATTCCAATTATCATCTCAACAACAGGAATAGTTCCCAAAAATCTCAAGAGAAATGTCAAGCAACTAGGACTTAGTGAGTATATATGTAATATAATGCAAAAAGCTGTTCTTTTAGGTACTGCAAGGACGGTGAGAAAATTCCTAGGAAGCGAAGGACAGGTCCAAGGATCGCGTGTAAGAGGACCAGAAGTTCGACGAGAACCAGGGGGACCACAAGGACCGGACACGACCGAGCTCAGCCCTTCTGATATTTTAAATATCTGGGATTGAGTGAATGTTCCTCTTAGCGAGGAGTGAGAAGCCGACGGCGAGGAAAAATCCTACGCGTATAGGCAAAAGTCGATAATAATAATAGGGTAGCGGTAGGTGAATCTCTAGCGATTCACCTATCAGGAGAGTTGAATCGACTCCTGCCCACCGCAGATTCCAGGAGCTCTCTGACCCGGGAAGCTGAAACCTGTCGAAGGGTCCCTGTCCAGGGTAACGGACGAAGCCGTGTGGGAAGCAGCTCAAGAATTCTCCCACCGTAGCTCTGCGGATCGTAAAAAGCGATCAAAGGCCGTCTCCCCCACGACACGGAGGAACCCATGAATTATGGTGAATTTAAGGAATAGGAATATAGAGCCGCTGCCTGAGGTTCGTCAGGGCGTGTCTGGAGCCGGCGCTGGACATGACAGTATGCGGGACGTCGGTGACAGAGTGCTAAGGAGACGGGCGTCTGTCGAACAAAATGTTACGCCTCCACAATCTCAACATTCTAGGAGAAGAATAACACGAGTTTCTCCGACCGCTGAAGGTGCTGCGCAGGATCCCCAACCAGCACTCACCCAAGCAGGTCTACCAAGAAGACGCATGAAATGGACAAGTTCGATAAATGAAACGATCATGCGCATATATTATGAAGTGACTAATATGGAAGAGGATAAAATAGGCTACCGTCAAAAATTATTTGCAGAATTCCACAGAAACTATCCCGAACTTCAAGTTTCTGAGCAAAGAGTAGCCGACCAATACCGGGTCATACTGAGAAATAAACTTGTACCCGATGAGAGACTTAACACCATAAAAAATGAAGTCCAACTGAGGCTACAGAATAGGAACCTCACTAACAACGAAACGACAATTGAAGAAAACTACGATTGTGCTGAAAACCAACACAACATCAATGCACAAATGAACTCTGAGGAACAAAACAACGCAGATGTGCTAGCAATAAGTGATGCTCAACGACGGAATATATATGCTGCACCCGTCGTAAATCCAGAAGAAGACGAAAGAGAACTACTGGAGCGATTATTTGCCACAATGAATAGATGCGTTATAGATTTTGAGGGCACAGATCCATTGAGACGACCGATTCTGCCAAGATTGAGGACATCTAAGAAACTATCTCATCTTCTGGTCATGACCAACAAGGAGATTATACCCAAGTATCTTTCTGACTACCATGATCTCGAATCATTACACCTCATCATATACTGTGCAGCATTTTCAATAGCAACAGTGCTAGGTGTGAAGCCAAAACCTAAAAGTCAGCAACCAGCCAGAGAAAAACAACAAAATAAACCACATTGGCAAAAAAGGCTAGAGGACAAAGTTCATAGCATCCGCCAAGAAATTGGGAGGCTCACCCAATTTGCAAAAGGTTCGCCGTCTAGAAGATTACAAAAAATGGTGAATATAATAATGGATCGTCACCGGCAACATACAACGTATGATCCAAACAATGAAAATGCTCAACAAATTTTAGACACACTGAAACAAAAACTTAGTGTGTACTCCGAAAGACTCAGACGATACAATGAGAGCTATAGAAGAAAACATGATAATATGATTTTTGAAAATTCCGAAAGAAAATTCTATAGAATGTTAAACAATAATATGTCAGCAACACCAGGAAGTTATCCAACTGTCGAGGATATTGAGAATTTTTGGACAGATCAACTAGCTACACCAACCCCCTACAACTCCCAGGCTGATTGGATAAGAAATGAAGAGAAATCCTGTGAGACAATGGAACAAATGCCGCATAACGCAGTTTCTATAGAAGAATTCCATGAAATATTGAAAAACACACACAATTGGAAATCACCCGGCCCAGATGGAATCCACAACTTTTGGTTGAAAAAATTTTGGTGTTTACACGGCAGGCTAGTTGAAACCATAAATGATGTTATAAGTAATCCAACGGAAATGCCCAAATTTTTAACAACAGGGACCACTTACCTCTTACCGAAGGATATGCAACACACAGCGGATCCATCAAAATACAGACCAATTACATGTCTACCAACAATATATAAAATCGTCACATCATGTATAGCATCTCGTATCTACAAACATTGCGAGACAAATAATATAATGACAGCACAGCAGAAAGGATGTTCCAAGAATGCACTAGGATCGAAGGAACTGCTGATAATAGATTCCATCATATGCAACCAAGCCTTCAAAAAACACAGAAATCTTTTTATGACATATTTTGACTATAAGAAGGCCTTCGACTCTATTCCACATGGGTGGCTGACAAAAATTTTGGAAATATACAAGATCGATCCAATTACAATAAACTTTCTGAAGTATGCAATGTGCAACTGGAGAACGAATATCGAACTCTCTACAGCGAACATAACTACTAAAGATATTCCAATAAAAAGAGGAATTTTCCAAGGAGATTCGTTGAGTCCCTTATGGTTCTGCTTGGCGCTGAACCCCCTTTCTAAACAACTGAATGCTACTGAAAAAGGTTTCAATGTGAAAGGAAACCGAAATAATATTGCACTCAATCATTTGCTATACATGGATGACCTCAAACTTATAACAGGCAACAAAAACCACTTGCAAATTATGGTCAAACTGGTGGAAAATTTTTCGGAAGACGTGGGGATGAAATTCGGATTGGACAAGTGTCGTACTATTAGCGTAGTGCGTGGAAAAATCCAAGATGAACCGATAGCTCTCTCCAATGGACAGGAGATAGAAGCAATGAAATCGGACGATCTTTATAAATACCTAGGAATGAAACAAAACCGACGAATAAACCATCAAAGAATGAAGGAAGACTTAACAACTGAGTTCATTAGGAGAATCAACAAAATTTTGAAAACAAACCTCAGCAGCAAGAACATGACGAGAGCTATCAATACATATGCATGTTCAATTCTTACATACTCTTTCGGTATCATTCCATGGACCAAAACAGATATGGAAAACCTGCAACGCAAAATGAGAACCTTGATGACGAAAGCACACAAGCACCATCCGAAAAGTAGCATTGAGAGGACGACACTGCCGAGGAATAAAGGAGGCAGAGGTCTGCCAGACATCATGGAACTTGCCCATGGTCAAATTGAATGCCTACGAACACACTTCAAAGACAAATCAGGCACGTCAGAGATCTACAAAGTACTGTGTGAAGCAGACGAATCAACACCTTTGCAACTGCACAAGGAGCAATTGTCATACAACCACCAGACAATCCAAGAAAAACTGCAAAGATGGAGAGAAAAGCCCCTACATGGACGACATTTCAACGAGGTGAACCAGGATCATGTCGACATTGAAGCGTCGAACTATTGGCTCACATCAGGTGCGATGTATCCAGAAACGGAAGGATTTCTTTTAGCCATCCAAGATCAAGTGATCTCAACAAAAAATTACTGCAAACATATCATAAAGGATCGAACTATTACTGACGATCGATGCCGTTATGGTTGTCCAACGAACGAGACAATCCAACATATCACGGGAGGATGTCAAATGTTTGCAGGAAATGAATATAAAGAGAGACACGATGCAGTAGGAAAGATACTACACCAAGAAATGGCAACTAAATTAACACTTATTAATTCTGAAAAAGTGCCATACTACAAGTACCGACCGGAAACCATCCTAGAAAACGAACGCTATAAACTGTACTGGGATCGTACAGTTTTGACTGATAAAACAGTCCCTCACAACAGGCCAGATATATTGCTAGTTGATAAACAACAAAAGGCAGCAATACTCATCGACGTAGCAATACCTAATAACAACAACATGCGTCAAAAAGAGGTCGAAAAAATTTCAAAATATAGGGACCTCGAATTTCAGATAAAGCGCCAGTGGGGAATGATATCAACGAGAACTATTCCAATTATCATCTCAACAACAGGAATAGTACCCAAAAATCTCAAGAGAAATATCAAGCAACTAGGTCTTAGTGAGTATGTATGTAATATAATGCAAAAAGCTGTTCTTTTAGGTACTGCAAGGACGGTGAGAAAATTCCTAGGAAGCGAAGGACAGGTCCAAGGATCACGTGTGAGAGGACCAGAAGTTCGACGAGAACCAGGGGGACCACAACGACCGGACACGACCGAGCTCTGCCCTTCTGATATTTTAAATATCTGGGATTGAGTGAATGTTCCTCTTAGCGAGGAGTGAGAAGCCGACGGCGAGGAAAAATCCTACGCGTATAGGCAAAAGTCGATAATAATAATAATAAATAATAAATAATAATAATAATAATAAAAGGGTAGCGGTAGGTGAATTCCTAGCGACTCACCTATCAGGAGAGTTGAATCGACTCCTGCCCACCGCAGATTCCAGGAGCTCCCTGACCCGGGAAGCTGAAACCTGTCGAAGGGTCCCTGTCCAGGGTAACGGACGAAGCCGTGTGGAAAGCAGCTCAAGAATTCTCCCACCGTAGCTCTGCGGATCGTAAAAAGCGATCAAAGGCCGTCTCCCCCACGACACGGGGGAACCCATGAATGATGGTGAATTTGAGGAATAGGAATATAGAGCCGCTGCCTGAGGTTCGTCAGGGCGTGTCTGGAGCCGGCGCTGGACATGACAGTATGCGGGACGTCGGTGACAGAGTGCTTAGGAGACGGGCGTCTGTCGAACAAAATGCTACGCCTCCACAATCTCAACATTCTAGGAGAAGAATAACACGAGTTTCTCCGACCGCTGAAGGTGCTGCGCAGGATCCCCAACCAGCACTCACCCAAGCAGGTCTACCAAGAAGACGCATGAAATGGACAAGTTCGATAAATGAAACGATCATGCGCATATACTTCTTCTTCTTCTTCTTTAGCAGCCTTTCAGAATCCACTCCTGGACATAGGCCTCCCCTCTTTTCTTCCACTCTTCTCTATCCCTAGCTGTTCTATACCAGTTACGACCCGCAGTCTCTCTAATGTCGTCCATCCATCTTCTGGGGGGTCGTCCTACGCTTCTTTTATGCAGTCTCGGTCTCCACTGCATGATATGTCTTGTCCAACGGGTGTCGTCCTGTCGAGCAACGTGTCCTGCCCAAGCCCACTTCATGGTAGCAACTCGTTTTATTACATCCTCCACCCGTGTTCGCCGTCTGATCTCTTCGTTCCTTATGCGATCTTGGAGGTTGACGCCCAGCATTAGTCTTTCAATGGCCCTTTGTGTTGTTCTGAGCTTGTTAGCGCTTCTGCAAGTCAGAGTAGTCGTCTCTAGCCCATATGTGAGGATCGGAAGGATACAGGTGTTGAAAACTTTTGATTTGAGGTTGATAGGTATATCAGGATTTCTGAGGGTGTGGCTGAGTTTTCCAATAGCGGCCCAAGTCATACGGACTCTTCTTTGAATTTCGGCTTGCTGGTTTTCTATTCCAAGTTTTATTTGATGACCCAGGTAGATATAATCCTGAACCCTTTCTATCGCTTCCATACCTATCTGGATGTTCCTCTCTTCTGTTGTGAGGATTTTAGTCTTCGCTAGGTTCATTGTTAGTCCCACCCTCTCCGAAGCTGTCTTCAACTCCAAAAGCATTTCTTGCAACTCGACCAAGTCGCTGCTGATAAGCACAATATCATCCGCGAAACGCAGGTGATTTAAATATCGGCCATCGATCTTAAGGCCCCTGTGTTCCCAATGGAGGTTTTTAAAAACATCTTCCAGTGCCAGTGTAAAAAGCTTCGGAGAAATAGTGTCACCCTGTCTCACCCCTCTCCGTACAG